>NC_041395.2:88217591-88564466 GCF_900747795.2 Erpetoichthys calabaricus
ATTACATGCATAAATTTGCTGTGTACTTAAATAAGAAATAAGATTATTATTATTAATCCAGCCTTGACTTTTTATTGACTTGGAATTTAAGGGCTTCAACCTAGCAACCTAGGTGCCTTTTAGGAGAAAAAAGTACAGCTATATTGAAGCTAGATAGATGGATAATCTTTATTAATTCCATGGGGAAATTCAAATGCATAAAGCAACAGAAACATAAAAAAACAAGAATACAGACTCACAGGACAGATAGTACAGCCAATCAATCAATCAATAAATAAATAAAAATAAACTTTATGAGTACATCGGGTGGAAGCATTGCATTGCCTGATAGCAGTGGCCAGAAAAGATCCAATGAGGTTCTTCTTGAATGAGCCTGTGTCTAAAAGTACTCCAAGAGAGCACCTCTGGGAGGGGATGGAGGGAATCTTTCATGACTGCATCCAATATCGCCCTCATCCTCTTTTCCACAACAGCCTCCAGGGTGTCCAGGTTTCACCCTGTGATGAAGCAGTTGCTTTCCTGATAAGTTTGCTCAGGCATTCTGCTTCTTTTGTGCTCAGGTTGCTTCGAGAGGAAACTGCAGTATACTATGGACTGATAGAATATTTCCCGCAATTTGCTGCACACATATCCTTAGCAAATTGAGTCTGCTCTGGCCCTTCTTGTACAGCACAACTGTGTTGCCAGAGCAGTCTAGTTTGTTGTTTATGTGAACCCCAAGGTACTTGTGGTTCTGCATCATTTCCATGTCTTCCACCTGAACGGTGACTGGTCTCAGAGGCTTCTTGGCATGTTGGAAGTCTACCACTAATTCTTTTGTCTTGAGCCTATGATGGAGGAGTCATCTAAAAATTGCTGGTATTGTGCTGGACGTTTGTTGTGTACAGCATAAACAGGAAGGGAGACAGAGCAGTTCCCCGAGATGTTCCAGTATAACACACCACCATTTCTGACACAGAGGTCTTCAGTCTCACTAACTGCTGTCTGTTGATCAGGTGGTGCAAGATTCAAGAGATTGTGGGAGCATCAAGTTGCAAAGCCTTGAGCTTTTTCCCCAGTGGATGAGGCAGAATGGTTTTAAAGCCAAGGGAAAGTATATATAAAAAAAAAAAAAAAAAAAAAAATTATCCTGACTGTGGTACTGGCCGTGTCCAAGTGGGTGGAGGCTCTGTAGAGCTGGTAGATGAGAGCATCCTCCACGCATATACATGCACAATTGGCAATCTACTGAGGATTCTGACGTTCTGAAACCACGGGTTGTAGCTGTTTAAGGACCAGACTTTCAAATGTGTTTGAGATGTATGAAGTAAGAGCATCTGGTCTGAAGTCCTTAAGATCACTAGAATGCCCTCT
Organism: Erpetoichthys calabaricus; assembly: GCF_900747795.2. Classification (NCBI taxonomy): domain Eukaryota; kingdom Metazoa; phylum Chordata; class Cladistia; order Polypteriformes; family Polypteridae; genus Erpetoichthys; species Erpetoichthys calabaricus. The sequence goes on from NC_041395.2 coordinate 88,218,945, forward strand.
GTTTGGCACTTGGGCCACACAGTATGTTTTCCACAGCTGGTAAACCTTCTGCAAATTCAGGGATAAGGGGGACAGGTATTGAAGGACACCCCCAGACCTGGCAAGCACATGTTTTCAGCACCCTGGAGCTCATTCCTTCTGGCCCTGAAGCCTTGTTTACACAGAGTTTTCCCATCTCTCTACACACTTGATTAGCAGACACACAGTCCAGGGAGTGGAGGGGGTCTGGAGACCACAGGTGTTTTGTCATTGTAGGGGACAGTTGTTCAGAATGCACATGGCAGTTGGGATTCCGGAACCTACTTAGCTTGCACACAGAGGCTAGCAGTGTTTGTTGGTACATGTACTGATTTACATAAATATTGAATAGCATACATGGATTTGATGGAACATGTGTACACAATCTTACAGACAGACCTCAGTATGTGCGTCTCGGGAACTGCAGGCCTGACATTGTGGTCAGCCACACAGGAGCTCCGCAGGGGACTGTACTTTCTCTGGTCCTGTTCAGCCTATATACATTGGACTTCCAATACAACTCGGAGTCCTGCCATGTGCAAAAGTTTGCTGACGACACTGCTATCATGGGCTGCATCAGGAGGGGGCAAGAGGAGGGGTATAGGAACCTCATAAAGGACTTTGTTAAATGGTGCGACTCAAACCACTTACACCTGAACACCAGCAAAACCAAGGAACTGGTGGTGGATTTTAGGAGACCCAGGCCCCTCCTGGACCCCGTGATTATCAGAGGAGACTGTGTGCAGAGGGCGCAGACCTATAAATACCTGGGACTGCAGCTGGATGATAAATTGGACTGGACCGCCAGTACTGATTCTCTGTGCAAGAGAGGACAGAGCCGGTTATACTTCCTTAGAAGACTGGCATCCTTCAACATCTGCAATAAGATGCTGCATATGTTCTATCAGATGGTTGTGGCGAGCACCCTCTTCTACGCGGTGGTATGCTGGGGAGGCAGCATTAAGAAGAAGGATGCCTCATGCCTGGACAAACTGGTGAGGAAGTAAGGCTCTATTGTAGGCATGGAGCTGGACAGTTTGACATCCGTAGCAGAGCGACGGGCGCTCAGCAGGCTCCTATCAATTATGGAGAATCCACTACATCCACTAAACAGTGTCATCTCCAGACAGAGGAGCAGCTTCAGCGACAGACTGCTGTCACTGTCCTGCTCCACTGACAGACTAAGGAGATCGTTCCTCCCCTAAACTATGCGACTCTTCAATTCCACCCAGGGGTGGGGTAAATGTTAACATTATTCAAAGTTATTGTCTGTTTTTACCTGCATTTTTATTACTCTTTAATTTAATATTGTTTTTTTTGTATCAGTATGCTGCTGCTGGAGTATGTGAATTTCCCCTTGGGATTAATAAAGTATCTATCTATCTACACATGTAAAGAAAACCTACTGTTTATTGTTGCATTTGAATACTTTGTTATGTCTGCCATGTCTGTGAAAAAATTACAAGTGAGCTGCTCCACTCTCAGATTGTTCCATCCACAATGTGCATTCTGACATCTGCATGTAAAACTAATGCTGGCTGTACACTTTGTATACTGACAGCACTGCTGCTTTATCAGCCACTTGGCACACTTTGTGCAGAACATGCATTGTAAGTATGAGCATACATATTAGTTGATGAACAAGAGTTCAATTTTATATATTTGGGAAGGGAGGGTAGGGCAGCCCTATTCAATATTGGCTACTACAGCTCTGTGATGTTATGCTGGTCTCACAAAGCATCATGGGTCACTGAGGGAAAAAAAAGTCTGCCTAAGCCAGTTGCAAGGCAAACATTGAGGAAAAAAGTCAATTTAGGTCCCCAGTGAACCAAGCAAATTTGATGTGAAAAACACATTTAAGAATTTCGCTGATCAACAATATTCCTGTTGAAACTTCTATTCATGATGTTAACATTTAGAAGATGGAGTACAACTTAATTTTTTGCAATTGAAACCTTTACACTAAACTTAATAAAATGTTACACATGTTACAGTTTCTTTCAGTTTTAAAAACTAGTGAAATATATGATTTAGAAAGCAATAAAAAATCATTGAGGGTATGTAGAGCTTTAGATATCTGGTTTTCCCTTAATCGAAAAGGCACCCACAATGCTGCTTTCTCCTCTACAACTTCATGATATATGGTTACTTAAATATTAAAAGATTCTACTGGGGTTATGACAACTGCAGACTCATTTCGACTGTTCATACCTGCCTGGGCAATCCAAATCATCCATTACAATATGGGCTTAAATATTAATAATTTAGTACATTTAAACAGCCACATTGCTGTGCTAGGTTGCTTTTCTATCCAGGATCTGAATTCTTTACCAAGAATTTCACGTGTAAACTTACATTTTCTGCTTTATGCAAACTTAAATTTTATTGCCATGGTGAAAATATTGCTGTGGAAATTAAAAATACTGTACATTTCAAGCAGGAACAGAGTTAATTGTAGAGTATACAATGTGACATGATGCGTAAGACTTGAGTTTGTAACAAAAAGAAACCATGCTGATCTGTGTTTTACTGCTGGAAGGATTTTTTTTTTATGAAATTTGGTGCTTATTTATAGGATAGATCAACTTAAAAAAAAATGCTAATAAAATTTGTTTGATGTCATCTTGAAACGAAACAGAGTCCAGAACTTGACATTCATACAAAATCCAAGTATCAGTCTATTGATCTCCTAATTAGTATATACTGTATATTATACATACTGTAAATAAAAATATTGGTCATGTACAGACTGTATCAGGTACATTTCAATACAGGCTAGAGGACGATGCTCAATTTGAGCATATTCCATCCATCCATCCATTATCCAACCCGCTATATCCTAACTACAGGGTCACGGGGGTCTGCTGGAGCCAATCCCAGCCAACACAGGGCGCAAGGAAGGAAACAAACCCCGGGCAGGGCGCCAGCCCTCCGCAGGGGCATATTCTCATTATTCAATTTATGTCCTCCAAAACTGTATTCTGGGGCATGACTTTAAGTTACCTCTACACCAAAATATGGGTGTTGTGAGACAATGAAGGTGGTGTGAATTCAAATTAATAGTTTTAATTGTTAAATCCTTTTTAGTACTGGCACAACCTGTGCTACCCAGGGTGATGCGGGGGCGTGCATGTGCTGGCTTGTGTCGGTGTTAATTGCCGGGCGGTAGTTGCATGATAGTCAGGAAGTACCACCCGAGTGCAAAAGGTTGCATAAAAGGGATCACATTAGTTCAGAAAGGATAGAAAAGACAAAAAAAAAATGGAAGAGAGTGATCGCCAGTTTGGGGGAGGTAAACTGAGGAGTGCAGAATTGGGCAATGCCATACTGCTGATGAATTTATGTGGAGCAGGACAGAAGGTTGGAGGAGATCTGAGAGGTGTTTGCACACTCAGTAGCTAAAGAAGCTGAAAGGTGAAGGTGTCGAGAGAGTAAGTGTGCAGGAAGAAGGATGGAATCTCAACAAAGCGGCATCCAGGAGAGGGCATGGTGCTCTAGGAGGTGCAGTGACCAAAGGAGCTAGATGGATGTGACGTAGGATGTCTATGGGCCCTGAAGAGGACCAGAAAACAGAGTAAGAAAAAAAAAAGAACATGTGATTTTTAACTTTCCTCATTGGATTTTAACCTATTTATTCAAATATTAATTTTAAACATCCTGAGACACTTTATTAGTTTGTATGGGAAAGAGGTACAGAGCAATGAAAACCAGGACAAAATGCTTTAAAAACAGCTTTTATCCAAAAGCAATCATGGCCCTGAACTCAGAATAAAACTGCTCCGTATCATTCTCCCAATGTGCAATATAGACCTTAAGTCAACTAGTGCAACTTGTATATATAACAAGTGCAATTTGTATATTTTGTAAAGTACTTTTATTACTATTCGGTTTGTTATTATTTTCTCTCTTCGTCTTTTTAACTCTTATGCCTCACACTGAGTCGACTGCACCTTCAATTTCGTTGTTCCTTTGTAAAAGTGACAATGACAATAAAGATCTATCTATCTACAATGCATCCGGAAAGTATTCACAGCGCATCACTTTTTCCACATTTTGTTATGTTACAGCCTTATTTCAAAATTGATTAAATTTTTTTTATTTCCTCAGAATTCTACACACAACACCCCATAATGACAATTTGAAAAAAGTTTACTTGAGGGTTTTGCAAATTTATTAAAAATAAAAAAACTGAGAAATCACATGTACTTAAGTATTCACAGCCTTTGCTCAATACTTTGTCGATGCACTTTTGGCAGCAATTACAGCCTCAAGTCTTTTTGAATATGATGCCACAAGCTTGGCACACCTATCCTTGGCCAGTTTCGCCCATTCCTCTTTGCAGCACCTCTCAAGCTCCATCAGGTTGGATGGGAAGCATCGGTGCACAGCCATTTTAAGATGTCTCCAGAGATGTTCAATCGGATTCAAGTCTGGGCCACTCAAGGAGTTGTCCTGAAGCCACTCCTTTGATATCTTTCTTGGCTGTGTGCTTAGGGTCATTGTCCTACTGAAAGATGAACTGTCGCCCCAGTCTGAGGTCAAGAGCGCTCTGGAGCAGGTTTTCATCCAGGATGTCTCTGTACATTGCTGCAGTCATCTTTCCCTTTATCCTGACTAGTCTCCCAGTTCCTGCCGCTGAAAAACATCCCCACAGCATGATGCTGCCACCACCATGCTTCACTGTACGGATGGTATTGGGTGGTAGGGATGGTGATGAGCAGTGCCTGGTTTCCTCCAAACGTGACACCTGGCATTCACACCAAAGAGTTTAATCTTTGTCTCATCAGACCAGAGAATTTTCTTTCTCATGGTCTGAGAGTCCTTCAGGTGCCTTTTGGCAAACTCCAGGCGGGCTGCCATGTGCCTTTTACTAAGGAGTGGCTTCCGTCTGGCCACTCTGCCATACAGGCCTGATTGGTGGATTGCTGCAGAGATGGTTGTCCTTCTGGAAGGTTCTCCTCTCTCCACAGAGCTCTGACAGAGTGACCATCGGGTTCTTGGTCACCTCCTTGACTAAGGCCCTTCTCCCCTGATCGCTCAATTTAGATGGCCGGCCAGCTCTAGGAAGAGTCCTGGTGGTTTCGAACTTCTTCCACTTACGGATGATGGAAACCACTGTGCTCATTGGGACCTTCAAAGCAACAGAATTTTTTCTGTAACTTTCCCCAGATTTGTGCCTCAAGGCAATCCTGTCTCGGAGGTCTACAGACAATTCCTTTGACTTCATGCTTGGTTTGTGCTCTGACATGAACTGTCAACTGTGGGACCTTATATAGACAGGTGTGTGCCTTTCCAAATCATGTCCAGTCAACTGAATTTACCACAGCTGGACTCCAATGCTGCAGAAACATCTCAAGAATGATCAGGGGAAACAGGATGCACCTGAGCTCAATTTTGAGCGTCATGGCAAAGGCTGTGAATACTTATGTACATGTGCTTTCTCAATTTTTTTATTTTTAATAAATTTGCAAAAATCTCAAGTAAACTTTTTTCACGTTGTCATTATGGGGTGTTGTGTGTAGAATTCTGAGGAAAAAAATGAATTTAATCCATTTTGGAATAAGGCTGTAACATAACAAAATGTGGAAAAAGTGAGGCGCTGTGAATAGTTTCCGGATGCACTGTATTTATCTGAATCCATTATTTATTGAAGTGTTTATTAATTGTACTGTTTTGCACATCAGTTTGGAATGCACTCCATAATTTCTCCATGTTTTGAATAAACCATCACTTGTTTTTGCTAAGCAAGTCTCATTTGTTTACTCACACATGACTACTGATGCCGTGGGAAGAGGGCAGTGCCAAACAAGAAAGCACACAAGGCATCACAAAAAGGTACAAATTTAAAGGGATGTAGCAAAAGGAAATCTGTATTTATACACTGAACTGCTTTGCCTTTCCAGTTCAAACACCACCGATTGCCTATCATCTACTACGCCAGGATTATTAATAAAGTGCAGGCCCAAACTTTGAAAAAACAAGCACTGTTTCTTTCACAATCAGCTTTATGTGGCATGCCTGAGGGTGAGAAGCAGGGAACAGTTTATTTTTCATCCAAATGTAACTAAAAATGTGCTATACTTAAAAATGTTGCATTAACATAAATTATGTGACAAATCATGGAAAATATGTAGTGTAACCAAGCTTCAGGCGTTTTTGGAAACTTAAAAAAAAGATTTTGGTAACTAAGGATGACTCTAACACATTAAGATAAAACCTAAGGGATACATTTCAATAATTCAATGCGGGCATGTCCAAATAGCTCACTCTATAAGAATGTTTTAGGAATTTGCAATTCAGTTTTTAAATAGTACTTTAAAAAGTGTGTAGATGTGTAATTACCTTACCTGGTTAATAAAAAAATAACTGCATACTTAATGGTTCACTAAAGCAGAGCACCAATATCCATATTCAATTTTGATGGTTGGAAGCACTAGAAAATCAGTTTCCTGTTCAAAAACCACTTCCAGATATTCTCTACATCTTAGAAATGGACTTGGACAATGGACTGAGCATTAATGGCACAATTTTGTACATGCCTATGTTGATTTTCAAATTACTGCTAAAAACAAACACGGAGAACTGCATAAACAGTAGCCCACTGATGACACAGTGAAGGAAACAGAGCCCTGACGGTGGTAGGGGGTGGCAAAAAATGGAAGGAGTGTAAAATCCCTTGCACACAGCTCATTAAGCCCACAGTTGCACAAATAATACATACTTCACTTACCATTCCCATTTTTCTCTGCTCTGCCAGTTTCTGAAGCTGGTAGGCCTTCTCCCCAACTTTAATGTAGCCTTTTTTTACATCATCTACTGCCTACAGAAATTAAGATCATAACAATATGTGATTAAGTGAATACAGCCATTTGATTTTCACAAAATAATAATCACATTATATATGCTCTGTAAGTATGATTGAATCAAAAAGTGGCATAAATTCAATATTTGACACTCTAGAAAAATCTCTTCCACATTCTTCATCTCATTTACATTTTTATATGGTATCAGGTAGGTAAGAAACTCAACTCTTTGTTTATCCTTCTTAAAATGTTTTTTTGTGTAGAGATATTCTTTACAATACACAGAGTAAAAAACATCTTGATAAGCAAGGTATAATTGTATCAAAAAACATAAATAAACTGCCTCTGTGATTAATGCTTTAAGTGGCTTGCATATTATATAACTTGTTTATAGACTAACTGATTTATGAATTTTAAAATGCTGGGATATGTGGAATAATCTGCAATTTTTCTATTTGGGATGTTATGATCTTTCTTCTTTTACAGTTGAATGAATGGCCCATAGTTAATACTTAAAAGCATAATCAGTACAAACATTATTAAAAGGGTGGTTTCTAACTAAAGGGTGGTTTGGTATGATTTGAAACTGAGACAATAATTAAAATCACCTGCAAAGTGTAGGTAAATCACTTTCATCACTTGCAGTTTTACTGAGTAATCTATTTACAATAAAAGTCTGAAAATGACAAATCACAGGCAAACTAGCTCCAAACACTGCAAGAACAAAAACAGTCCATCATAAACCATTGGACTTTTTATGACAAAACTCTTGTCTCTCTTTTCATGCATGTATTTATTTGATGGTTTAATCTGAAGTGACTTCTAAAATCACAGTTTAACTGTCTCTATATTTCTACAGATGAGCCACTGGGAGGTTACTTGACTTGCAGAGGGCACAGAAGGCACTTTCACTTGGATTCTTGAGCAAAGTAAATCTGCTGATAATGGCAAAATTAGTGACTAGACGAGGTGATGGAAGAGCTGCACAATGCAAGAACAAAACTTTGGGATGGAAATAGGTTTGGGTTTATATTTACACAGCAGTTTAACTCCCAAATAGTTAAATAATGAATAACAATAACAGACAACATGAAGAATAAATGTGACTAAACTTTTTTTTAACAATAGTGTCAGTTTATTATGAAAAATATAATAAACTAAGCTGGAGCAGTACAGTATGCTGAAAGGGGCTTGTGTGTCAATGCTGGGAATCTAACCATGAGGTTTATCCACTAGACATCATCGTGATTCTGAAAGTGATTGTCAAGTGAAATGACTGATGGAAGTGACATACAAAACTGGCACAACAAAACAAATTCACATTTGTGTTCAGAGAAATGCAATGAGTTAAACTATTGGTCCTGTAAACCAGGGGTTCCCAACCACTGGTCCGCGACCCACTACCGGGCCGCAGCTGTCTGACAGCCGGGCCGCGAGAGAACTGCCGGCAACGGAAACTCATTCAGACTTTTCAGAATGCTTGGCGGGCGGGGCTTTGCAGCGGCACAGAGAGAGGAGAAAGACCGAGTTGAGAAAGTATTACAACAAAGTATTTTTATGGTCCTGACAGTTTCCCCATATGACACGAGTCTATAGAAATCTCGTTACTACGAAGTACATTCAGCAGATGCTTTCATTACAACGAAGTGACCTTGAAATGCTTGAATGAATCATCCACAGAGCAGTTAGATCTGTGGTCGCAGCTCAGTCGTACACATTTACACAACGATCCCCAAACAGAAACATTGTTAAAAAAAAAAAAAAAAAATCTTTCTTTGAACTTTCCTCGTACTGTTTTTTTTTTGATGTTTTTGTTTTCTGTGGTTTTCAGTGATACCTTTTGCTTACTGCTTGTCAACATTTGAAAAACATCCATTGGAATTTAACTCATTGTCAACCTCCTATAGAAACGGCAGACACGAAAAAAACGATAACAGTGTTAATGTTTGTGATGTGCAGTCTGTTGGAATGACAAATGCAAGGCATATGTCTTTGTTATATGCAAAAAAAGAAGAAAAATCTCGGGTTGCAAACATATGCGAACTGCTTAATAACTTAATAATAACAGAAATGTTATGTAAATTGTGTATAAAACTAAAACCCGCCCCCGACCGGTCCATGGAAAAATTGCATCTAATAAAGTGGTCCTTGCAGTCAAAAAGGTTGGGGACCACTGCTGTAAACGATACAGCTGGATTAGGCTTTTTACTGAAATCCTACTCTGCTTGATATGTTGTGGGACATCCATTTCATAGCCTTTTCAAATCCAACCATGGAGTCTGGCCAAGTTCAAGTTTACTTAATTAACTGGACTAGCCAAGATATTTATCCAGAGTGCACATGCTGTGATTACAGAAACAGTATGTGAGAGTTTGCCCTTATTAGGTGTGTTGTGAAACAAAGGGAAGATATTGCAGGAGGGAATATCAGAAAATATTTTGAAGTTAAACTTTCTATTAGACTCCTGTCCAAGGCTGTATTCTATACTGGTCCACTGTTTATATATTTGTCATGTGTCTATTTAAACACAAATGTCAAAATGTTACCTTTGATATAACTACAACCCCCTAGTGACTGGGTAGTTACACTGCAACTAGCAGCTCTTGCATACATACTAGGCTGGTTTCATAGCAACAATATTTCCAGACATTGCAGAGAAATCCCAAAATAGCATCATGGTTTCATACAAAGATTTTTAATTTGCTTGAATATGATACAAGATTTTTAGCATATTAGTTTAACATTGTTTGCTTTGCAGGTGCACGAATAACGCATGGTGACTTGACACAGCTATATACTCTGAATGTGTCAGAATAACAACAGAACAGAAATGCTATGTAATAAGGTTACCTAGAGTAAGAACCATTGCAGTAAATACAAAATTGTAATTCATTGGACACATTAGATACTATGATTTTGAAACCAGTCCTCCTTATTGTATTTTATATTTAATTATTTTAAAATATCTACTGTTATCATGCTGACAGAGTCCCGACCAGAACTGATGAAAGTACAGGTAAGGGAGGGAGAAGACATGTTTGGATAACAGACAACCATCTCTTTTTCTGATGTCAGTAGCAACTGCTGTATTCATGCCAAGAAGAAGTACTGCAATCCAGGAAATGGAAACTGCAGAGTTAGATATAATTTCGTTTTTCTTTAATGGTCTTTCAGCACAGCATTAGATTTCCTAATTACTGCATTTCAAAATTTAGTGCTGTTCCACAAAACAAAAGAAGAAATCAACGGTATTATTTCCTCAAATGAGAATAAGGATGTAGGGTTTTGAAATGAAAGGTCATATTTATTTTTGGAACAAAGACCATGTAAGCACATGTTTAATGTTACAGGCTATAATTTGTACAGCATTTTAGTTAGTTTATCATTTTCTAAAATAGTCCCGAAGTCCCAAAAATTATGAATGATTTTCAAATGAGAATTAAACATATATATTATCTTGAAATCCATGAGTCATCACATGAGGGAAAAAAAAAATAAAATCAACTGCCAGCATATTTGATATTAGTATATTTAAGAACAAGATCGGTTTAGTATTTGCACAGTTGGCATACACACATGTACAGTATGCAGCACGGCAGGAACCATCCCAGGATGGAGTGCTAGTTCATCTTAGGGCTTACTCATGCTTAAAAAGAAAACAGCAATGGAATGCTGAGTGTACTTCAAGGTCAAGTTTAAATTTATTGTTACGGGGACAGTGACTTCCTACTTGTATGTATGATTAACAAGCACAAGTTTGTTTTCACTTATTAAATATTTCAATGCCTATGAAGTATGTATTACAAATTTTGGGCAGTTGGTAATATTATGTAGGTTATCAGAACCTGCTTATTTGAACTTCAAACAATTAATAACTAACATTAAATCTTTTACTGGAGTTTCCTTATTTCTGACAGCCTTGTAGTTGCCTTTATTTTCTCTGCTCACTTTGCTAAAACAGGCAAACCACGCAGCTACTTTGCTAAATGAACCACTCTGTACTGAAACTCTCTCCATATCCAGGGACTGATGGCACCACTAATGCAGTGCTTTCTGAGCCTATTCATTACATCAATTTGAAAAGCTTAATTAAAATATCAAAATACTATGTGACCAAGAAATGCATTTTAAATTAGTGAAAAGATTTGTACAGCAAAATCAGAAACTCTAACCTGCCATTTTTTTTTTTTTGCATTTGCTGATTATATATACATGTTCTCAATCATTTCAAATTCTGTTATGTTGTTGTCCAAATAAAGATAGTTTGAATCTAATTTTTAATACTTCAGTTATTGTACACACACACTAATAATAATAATAATAATGATGATGATTACGGTCATAGAACTTAATTTGTCCCTGGGGGAAATACAGCCATATGAAAAAGTTTGGGAACCCCTCTTAATTCTTTGGATTTTTGTTTATCATTGGCTGAGCTTTCAAAGTAGCAACTTCCTTTTAATATATGACATACCTTATGGAAACTGTAGTATTTCAGCAGTGACATTAAGTTTATTGGATTAACAGAAAATATGCAATATGCATCATAACAAAATTAGACAGGTGCATAAATATGGGCACCCCAACAGAGATATCACATCAATACTTAGTTGAGCCTCCTTTTACAAATATAACAGCCTCTAGACGCCTCCTATAGCCTTTGATGAGTGTCTGGATTCTGGATGGAGGTATTTTTAACCATTCTTCCATACAAAATCTCTCCAGTTCAGTTAAATTTGATGGCTGCCGAGCATGGACAGCCTGCTTCAAATCATCCCATAGATTTTTCGATGATATTCAAGTCAGGGGACTGTGACGGCCATTCCACAAAATTGTACGTCTAACTCTGCATGAATGCCTTTGGAGATTTCCAACTGTATTTTGGGTCATTGTCTTGTTAGAATATCTAACCCTTGTGTAACTTCAACTTTGTGACTGATGCTTGAACATTATCCTGAAGAATTTGTTGATATTGGGTTGAATTCATCCGACCCTCAACTTTAACAAGGGCCCCAGTCCCTGAACTAGCCACACAGCATGATGGAACCTCCACCAAATTTGACAGTAGGTAGCAGGTGTTTTCCTTGGAATGCGGTGTTCTTCTTCCGCCATGCAAAGCGCTTTTTGTTATGACCAAATAACTCAATTTTTGTCTCATCAGTCCAAAGCACTTTGTTCCAAAATGAATCTGGCTTGTTTAAATGAGCATTTGCATACAACAAGCAACTCTGAGGCGTGAGTGCAGAACAGGCTTCTTTCTCATCACCCTGTCATACAGATGCTCTTTGTGCAAATTGAGCTGAATTGTAGAACGCTGTACAGATACACCATCTGCAGCAAGATGTTCTTGCAGGTCTTTGGAGGTGATCTGTGGGTTGTCTGTAACCATTCTCACAATCCTGCGCATATGCCACTCCTGTAGTTCTCTTGGCCTGCCAGACCTGGGTTTAACAGCAACTGTACCTGTGGCCTTCCATTTCCTGATTACATTCCTTACAGTTGAAACTGACAGTTTAAACCTCTGAGATAGCTTTTTGTAGCCTTCCCCTAAACCATTATACTGAACAATCTTTGTTTTCAGATCTTTTGAGAGTTGCTTTGAGGATCCTATACTGTCACTCTTCAGAGGAGAGTCAAAGGGAAGCAAAACTTGCAATTGACCACATTAAATACCTTTATTCATGATTGGACACACCTGTCTATAAAGTTCAAGGCTTAGTGAGCTAATCCAACCAATTTGGTGTTGCAAGTAATCAGTATTGAGCAGTTACATGCATTCAAATCAGCAAAATTACAAGGGTACCCAAATTTTTGGACAGCCAGTTGTTCACATTTGATTTAATTTCATACAACTAAATACTGCTTCACTAAAAAGCTTTATTCGGAAAACACGCCAGTACTCAGATGTTCCTAGGAAATGAAAGACATACCACTGGTTATCTTTTTTGTTGAAATTAAATTATTATGCAGGCTGAGAGGGGTTCCCAAACTTTTTTATATGACTGTAATAAATTCTATTTATATAGCACCTTTCCAAGGCTCAAAGTGCTACATAAAAATTCAGAAATAACAGGGTATATACAACAATGTATACGAGTAACATCCACATGAAACACTAAATAAAAATACATATAGGATATACAAGAAATATTGAAATAGAGTAAGAGACAATAAACCAGAATACAATACAAAGTGCAAATACTATAAGAAAACCCTGAATCATCCTGAGCATCTGGACAAAGACGGTAAACTAAAAGCAGGCATAGAAAGTTAAATACCTTCATCAATAAACAACTTTTAAGTTGTTTTTTTAAAAAATAATTAATCAAGTCAGCTGTCGGTTTGAAGGATTCCCAGTAACATTTGACACACTTCTACTGAATAATTCGTTGGCTGAAAGTCCTCAGTGTTATTGTGTCAGAGAAAGAATGTACAGCATTCTTCATAATGGCACTCTGATTTGTTTTAATTCTCTCCTTTGCTACTACCTCCTGAGGGTCCAGAGTGTGTCCCATAACTAAGATGTACAAACTGTCATTGATGTGGACCCCAAGTACTTGTAAGAGTGCACCATCTCTACATTCACTCCCTGAAGAGTGACTGGGCATAGAGGCTCTTAGGTGTGGTGAAAGTCAACAACTAGCTCCTTGGTTTTGTTAAGCTGCAGACAATTCTTTCTGCACCAAGAAAAAAAAATCTCTGTCTGACTTCTGTTGAGTCACTTGAGAACTTTACCTGACCTGGTGATATATTTATAGTCTGAGGTATACAGAATGAAGAGAAAAGGAGACAGAACTGTTCCTTGTGGTGCTCCAGTGTTGCTCACATCCATATCAGAAACACAGTTCTCGAGTCCCACAAACTGTGGTCTTGCGTGACAGATAGTCCATTACCCCAGACACCATAGGCTCATCCACCGATTTATCTCAGAGTTTACCCTTTAAGTGGGATGGCTTGATGGTACTGAAGGTGCTAGAGAAATCAAAAGATATAACCCTCACAGTACAGTTCTGCTGTTGTCAAATGGAAAAAATAAAGTTCCTGTTGCAAGCCTGAATGGAAAAACAGAACTATTTTTTTATAATGACTCAACACCAGTTAATGGCAGTTTGGACGGCTAGAGCCTGACACCAATCCAGACAGAGTGAGTAATGTTAACCAGTTATTTACGCACTTCATATTGGACACTATAAAAAAAAAATTCAGTTTCTAAAAATTTTTGATCCATCAAAATAACCTTATCTTTGCACATGGGAGAAAGATTTGGTGCCATTATGGTCTTAGGTAAGATTTGTTAGTCCTCCTATGGTGCTGTTTGTCTTGGTTTACAATATGGTTACTGAAACACATTCCTTCCAGTAACCATGGTTTTGTCTTGACAGCCTACTGTCATTCTAAACATTCTAAAGCCGTGTTACATAGTCATATAGCTTTTTCCACTCCACAGATGTAGGTAGAGGCTGGGGAGGTGAATGCATTACACCGAATTAACTATAACTCAAGAAAACACCACAGAGTTTCATAACTTTCTCACAAAAACAACAAACCAAACATCATTAACAAAAACCTTAATTAACAAATTAAAGCAGAATGGATCTATGTCCTTGTGAATCTGTGCCATATCCAGCACATCCTATTAATAGGCATTTGCATTCATCACGCAAGTATTGCTTTTTTAGTCCTCCAATCGAACCCTTTAATTTGGAACCTTATATACACTATAAATGACTAGATAAAACAATCATTTATCTGAAAGGATTTTTAGCCCACTGCCACACTGATCTGCAAGCTTGCTGACTATAGTTGTGTTAGCTTCTTTTGGCCTCTTTCTTTAATCTGTTCCTGACCACTGGGCTGCTGCATGACAGATGTCCATTCTCATGGTGATACTGTTGTAGCTGAAAACATCCAAGCATCAATGCAGTTCCTAATACGTTCACAAACAAAAGCAGCAGCTAATCATTTATGCATTTTTTTTTTCTTTTGCAGACCCATGTTCCCATTTCAGGTTTGTCCTGGCAGCACTGAACACAACACAGGAATCCACCCTGGACACGAGGCCAGACTATTACGGAGGAAACTTCCACATGTAACAAGAATCTATGATCTATGGGCCAATTTAGAGTCTACATTTAACCAAAAATACAAATCTTTAGGACATGGAAGGAAACTGATATAATAGGATAGAAATCCATAAACACTTAGAGAGAATGTGCAAACTACTACACAGACAGTGACAAGCCCTGGGTGTATGAAAAAAATCTCTTGGAAATGTGAAGTTATAAATACTACTAAAATATTCTTAATGGAAACATTTTGCCAGCATATGAATAGCACTGGGCCTCGGATAACCAAGTGTATCTGATTAGGAACACATGGATTTAAATGGAGATTCATTGCGTACATATCTATCGCATACCTTTTGCATGTTAGTGTATTTTTTGATAAATAATGACAAAGTAAATTTGTTATGTGTAGTATGTTTCTTGAGGTTGGCGGAAACTAGACGATGATTAGTTAAGTCATGATTTGTAAAAACATAGGAGGGCAAAAGGTGTGCATGCTTTCACACTTATATATAACCTATCTCCCTATTATAAAAAAAAAATCTTGGGGAGGGAGACAGGCAGGGAGACGAGATGTGATCTTCTCGGAAGACAATTCCTGCAAGAAACACTTTAACTTGCTCCCAGCTCTTAAAAAAACGACAAGCAGTAGAAAGCCAGCAGATGATCCGACCGCTTCTCCTTGCGTGCATTTATACACACTAACCCACCCCACAATGCGAGTGGCTGAGACACACAGTGGCAAAAGGACAGCTGCTGTACAGGCTTTGAAATGATTGGGCAGCGCAACAAGCAGAACAGGCAGCTCGCCAGCAGCAACAAGCCAGCAGATGATCCGACCACTTCTCCTTAGCGTGTGTTCAGCCCCCCATCCCTGCCCCCGATTAACAAAGTGAGCGGCATAGACACGAAATGGCAAAAAGGACAGCGGCTGTACAGGCTTTAAAATGATCGACGGGCAGTGCAACAGCAGAAAGACAGCAGATGATCAAACTGCATCTCCTTAGCATGCGTTCAGCCGCACCCCCTTCACAACACGAGCAGCGTTGTATGTCCTGCGAGAAAGATGTAACCACGCCCAGAGCTGGAAATAAAGGACAAGTATTGTTTTTACAAATGTTTTAAAGTAAAAGTGAAAGTAATGCATATGTAACAATTCCCATGAAAATAATCTCTTTAAATTGTATATCCGGTAAACCAAACCCGGGGGTGGGCGAGCGAAGCCCCCTAGTTTAGTAACAAAATCAAAAGATTTCACTAGTCCCAAAGCTTATATCACAAGTTATCAAATTGCCTTAGCTCAATGGTAATTTTAATGGACAGAGATTGTTACGATACATTTTTCGAGTTACTGTGTGTTTAATTTATACAATATAGAGAACAAAATTTTATCTTTATGTAAAGTCTTTCACACCTGCTAATAAACCTAATCTTTCTGTGATTTTCTGCTTGTTTAAACGAACCTCAGTGCTAGAGTACACTAGTGAAACTCCAATTTCCATAGCAGTGAAATCAGTTGGTGGACTCCTCAGTAATCTCAAATGCCCACCTAATCTTCTGAACATGGACTCAAAGAAGGAGTGAAAAGGGATTGTGACATTCAAACTTTAAATAAAATAATCATCATGAATTTTCCATGGGACTCTGACTGCAACTAAGTTGTCTATGGTGCCTGTTCATATTTGTGTGGTGCTTTTGTTCTTATTTATGTTGATTTGTTGGGTCAATCCATATGAAATCAACAGAGGCATTCCCGCTAACCATCTCTGATTTGAATCATACTTTATGGAAATAATTGTGTTGTTATACGCAGAAACAAGTGTGCCAACTTTTAGGCTTCAACCTTCATTAATTTCTGAGATATGCAGACTCTAAAAGGGAGCACTGCCTTAACTATTTTGAAAAGATGAGGGCTACATGCATTTAACATTTAAAATAGTTGATCCATAATTGTATATTTGCTAATTCATAGCTTGATGAAAACTGCATAAAAAAAAGAAATATCTTTCATGCTGCAGAATACCTTTTGGCTCTCTATAGCTTTACCCTAAACCACATCAGATCTTTCAAATTTTGATTTTGATTTACAAAATCTCTTAAAATAGTGTATTACTCATTTTATAGATCTTCCTTAGCAACTACATGTGTCCGTCTGATGGAAATCAAACCTTTTGATTTATGAGGAATTAAAATGAAAAACAAACAAAAAAAAAGCACGTCATGTCTATATTTCAAATACACATTGGCCATGTGTGACAAAGTCTACCATAAAAAGACTTACACAACTGGAAAAAGCTTGTTTAAATTAGCAAATAGACAAAATATTAAGTTAGTCCCTGAACCAAATTATATTTAATAAGGAATCCAACATGGCATGTTTGAATACAAAGAGAAATACAATGTACGGAGATACTATATACTGCTTATAACATAATCACAGACCTGTGTAAAATTATTCTAAAAATGCATCAGTGAAATCATAGATAGATAGATAGATAGATAGATAGATAGATAGATAGATAGATAGATAGATAGATAGATACAGTGGTGTGAAAAACTATTTGCCCCCTTCCTGATTTCTTATTCTTTTGCATGTTTGTCACACAAAATGTTTCTGATCATCAAACACATTTAACCATTAGTCAAATATAACACAAGTAAACACAAAATGCAGTTTTTAAATGATGGTTTTTATTATTTAGGGAGAAAAAAAATCCAAACCTACATGGCCCTGTGTGAAAAAGTAATTGCCCCCTTGTTAAAAAATAACCTAACTGTGGTGTATCACACCTGAGTTCAATTTCCATAGCCACCCCCAGGCCTGATTACTGCCACACCTGTTTCAATCAAGAAATCACTTAAATAGGAGCTGCCTGACACAGAGAAGTAGACCAAAAGCACCTCAAAAGGTTGACATCATGCCAAGTTCCAAAGAAATTCAGGAACAAATGAGAACAGAAGTAATTGAGATCTATCAGTCTGGTAAAGGTTATAAAGCCATTTCTAAAGCTTTGGGACTCCAGCGAACCACAATGAGAGCCATTATCCACAAATGGCAAAAACATGGAACAGTGGTGAACCTTCCCAGGAGTGGCCGGCCGACCAAAATTACCCCAAGAGCGCAGAGACGACTCATCCGAGATGTCACAAAAGACCCCAGGACAACGTCTAAAGAACTGCAGGCCTCACTTGCCTCAATTAAGGTCAGTGTTCACGACTCCACCATAAGAAAGAGACTGGGCAAAAACGGCCTGCATGGCAGATTTCCAAGACGCAAACCACTGTTAAGCAAAAAGAACATTAGGGCTTGTCTCAATTTTGCTAAGAAACATCTCAATGATTGCCAAGACTTTTGGGAAAATACCTTGTGGACTGATGAGTCAAAAGTTGAACTTTTTGGAAGGCAAATGTCCCATTACATCTGGCGTAAAAGGAACACAGCATTTCAGAAAAAGAACATCATACCAACAGTAAAATATGGTGGTGGTAATGTGATGGTCTGGGGTTGTTTTGCTGCTTCAGGACCTGGAAGGCTTGCTGTGATAGATGGAACCATGAATTCTACTGTCTACCAAAAAATCCTGAAGGAGAATGTCCGGCCATCTGTTCGTCAACTCAAGCTGAAGCGATCTTGGGTGCTGCAACAGGACAATGACCCAAAACACACCAGCAAATCCACCTCTGAATGGCTGAAGAAAAACAAAATGAAGACTTTGGAGTGGCCTAGTCAAAGTCCTGACCTGAATCCAATTGAGATGCTATGGCATGACCTTAAAAAGGCGCTTCATGCTAGAAAACCCTCAAATAAAGCTGAATTACAACAATTTTGCAAAGATGAGTGGGCCAAAATTCCTCCAGAGCGCTGTAAAAGACTCATTGCAAGTTATCGCAAACGCTTGATTGCAGTTATTGCTGCTAAGGGTGGCCCAACCAGTTATTAGGTTCAGGGGGCAATTACTTTTTCACACAGGGCCATGTAGATTTGGATTTTTTTTTCTCCCTAAATAATAAAAACCACCATTTACAAACTGCATTTTGTGTTTACTTGTGTTATTTTTGACTAATGGTTAAATGTGTTTGATGATCAGAAACATTTTGTGTGACGAACACGCAAAAGAATAAGAAATCAGGAAGGGGGCAAATAGTTTTTCACACCACTGTAGATAGATAGATAGATAGATAGATAGATAGATAGATAGATAGATAGCTAGATAGATAGATAGATAGATACTTTATTAATCCCAATGGGAAATTCACAAAATATGTATATGTATATTATGTCTAAATACTAAAAGAAAATATGCTTTTATTCTGTCATATTCTGCTAAACCCATTTCTACAACTGAAAACAGACTGCAAAGAAACAGTGTCTACTTTAAGAGTTTGAACAATGCATAGATATCCTTTTTCATGTCCTTTGGAAGTTAATCCTGCCTACCCATTTATGTAAGTAGTATATCAATGACCTTAAGGATATGCATAAGAGGGACCCATAGGATGCATAAGAAAGATGTTCATTTTGTTTCTCCTCTGATGATGCATGAATGTTGGCCTATCCACCACTACTGGTCAAAGACAAACACAGCACATTTCCCAGGAGCTGCATCTGTGAGACACTCTCCTGATTTAATGGTATTTGAAAAATTGCTTTTTGGTGATTCCCAAAACCACACTGAAGTTAGGACCACTTGACACCCTTCTGCCCACAGATGGTTTAAATGAATGGCACAAGTGGATGGTTGTCTCCAGAAATGATGGTTGATCTAGAAAATCTTGTCTGCAGCTCCTTTTTCCCCCCACTCTGTGACACTTCCTCTTTAGCAACTCAGATAAAATGGATGTTCTTGATAGTTTGATTCAAGGTACCAACTTCCTATTATGTGCATTTATTAATTAAACAAAGCTCTTTCCAGTATTAGAATTATTTTTATGATATACTTTATTATACATGGGCAATATACCTTTGAAATATAGGCCTGAAATGATTTTGTTCCATTTTTAATGATTCATAATGTCTCAGAAAGCTTGATTTCTTTCAGACAGACACTTAGTTACTAAAGAAGAACTGATATGTGACCAATACCTATCAATATTTGAAAGATCGGAAGTGGTTTAGTGTGGAGATACAGAGAGCCAAAGTTGCTCAAAAGCACCAAAAAAAAAAAATACAATTTTCAGCAAGCCATAAATTGGCAAATATGCAACATTGGATCAATTTTATGTTATATTACGTATTATAGTTTACATTAAATACTAAATAACAATCCCTTAAATTTTCATGCATCTAGCAATAACAGTTTAAAAGTTATGACTTATGGAATAATTTCATTTTATAGCAGCAAAATATAGTAAAATTATGGCCGTAGGCCCTTTTTAAAGTCTTCATATCTCAGAAACAAATGAACTGTATGAAGAAAATTGGAGATGGTCAATCTGAAACATTCTTTAAAATTATTTGACAGATTAACTGTTGTGAAAATGACCCTACACTCCAGCTACAAATGCACCACAATATGTGGGGACATTGTAGCATCTACAGTACACAAATACAATATGCTTTCAGTCTAAAACTCATTGTGAGTTGTTTTAAAACATACCTTCGACATAGACTTTAGGCAATAACATGATACCACTCCTGCCACAAGTCAAATGCATTACTGCAATTCTCATATCTTTTCAAAAATATAACTTATAAATTGATTATGTTGACATATATTAAATATTTTTGTAACAATGAGTTGTATTCAAGAATAGCTAGTGACAAAATGCTATTTGAATTATTTAAGTAGAGTATGTGAAATAGATGCATTTTAAAATGCTATTCTGTTACATATTTAAAAACGGAATATAGGTACCATTTTAAGCTTTGAATTTTGTAAAAAATGATGTATACCAGAAGAAAGCCCTTATTGACAAATAGAAACAAACAAAAACTGCAAGTCTTTCTCAAATCCTTCTGGACTTTAATAGAAGTGGGATTCTTTTAAAAATAGAATAAAAGACAAATTTCTTGGTCACAGTCAACACATTCACAAACATCGTAAAACAACATATGGTATATGTACAATGTTTTCTGTCCCTGGGTCTCTATTAATAACACAAAAATTAATCAAAAAGTAATGGCAATATGCAAATTACAGGTGGCCACAATGGATAGAAGCTGATGTACTACAACATGACCTCAATGACTTATGGGTAGTTTCAGCATGTACAGTGCAGCAATATGGTATTAGTCTAGTTGAACCCAATGTCAAATGAACACGGGATGCTACGCTGCAGTACTGAACCATTGTTGTACAAGACACCATAGTAAGATTTCTTTGGGAAGATGGAATGAAACCTTCTAAAATTCACTGATGGATGTTAGGCTCAGTACAGTGATGAAAGCAAAAATTCTCAATACAAAGTTTATGAATGGGTAGAAAGGTTTAAAGTAGGAAGAACAAGTGTAACTGATGAAAATCAATCTGGTTGACCATCAACATGACACACATAAGCCCATATTGATATGGTGAATGCCTTCATCAGAGAAAACGAATGGATTATGTTGTCCACTGATGCTGCATATTTGGTATCAACTATCTTCACTTGGCATTGAGTATGATGACTTGGGGTATTGTAAAGTTTGTGCAAGACGGATACTCAAACAGCATTTGATGTTGACTTCAACTAGACTAACACCATAGTGCTGAGCTGTGCATGTTCAAACTAACTATAAGCCATTGCGAATGTGTTACTATTGTTTCAGCTCCTATCTGTTGCAGTTCAAATTGCCTTACTTTTTGATTTAACCTCATATAAACAAACAGTATTTCATGTCATACTAGTAATGTGTGCTTGAGAAAATAGCTGTAAAAAGAAAAAGTGCTCCAGAAACACAAGGATACTTAATACTTGTTAACAATGTTTACTTTTGTACTAAATTTGTTACTAAGTTATGAATTTGCTACTTAAGGACTAAAGAAAAATAATACGTTATAATGGAATAAAGCACATTAACAAAGGAGATTTTCAGGGAGCTTACGAGTCACTGTTGGCCAATAGTTTTGAAGGTTTGTGAAGTGTATTGTTAAAACTAGTGCTACCAGCATGAGGAGGTTATATGTAGAGCTCTGTGAGCAACACTAAAACACAATTTATAACTACTGAGTAAAGATTGTGTGCAGACTGCAATGCAAAGCTCACATGCGATCAGTGACCAAAATGCATTTATACTTGTGGAAACCCATTCAATTGGTACCTCGCTATTCTCCTTGTCAGTAGGTGACAGTGTTTGATCAGTGTCACATACCTTTCAATTTCACAACAGAAGAAGTGAATTGTTTACATGGCTGTTGAGTGAAAGATTTCGATAGTGTTTCAGCTGTTTGTAAGGCATTCACATGAAAAGATTAGTGTTAATTTTCTCCCATGCTGCACAACTGTTTATGGTAAGATCCTATGATTTTTAATGTGATTTGTTTTAAAAGAACAGTAACAATATTTTTGATTAAAGGATGCATACTTTTTTTTTTTTTAAACTTGATAGTAAGCCCAGCCCTAGATCAGAACAGAAAATTGATTCACTAAGGACGAATACATTATAATTGCAGCAGTTACTCTACGTTCACCTCTTATACTCCTTGGGATGCAGATAATATTTTCAGTGACATTTACTCATTGTCCCTGTAGAAGAGGTATTTTAAAGCCAAAAGAATTGTGATCATATTCTTTAGTTAGTTTCATTTTCACATCTAGAAAGACATTACAGCTGCTGTGAAATTGTGTAAACATTGTACAACAAATATGAATGGATGAACTCTGGTTAATCCTCTCATCTGAACCCTGGCCTCTCTTACTGAGGAAGAGCTACAGAAGACTGAATTCTGGGATGTACACAGTAAATATCAAAATAGTTGCACATTGTATTAATAAAGCACCTCTTCCTTACACAAAGCACTGAACAAATATTTAAAATGGAACAGAAGTATGATCAAAAAACAAATCTCAATAAATGTAGCTGCACAGAAGTTGAATACTGGAAAATGATTAAATAACACAAATACAATCAAACCAACAAGTTAGCACCAGTATAATGATGGTCTGAGCAAAAGCCTGGTTGCTTCTGCCAGTAAGCATTGACTTTTTTTTTCATAGACCTGGAACATTTAGCATGACAACAATCCAAAACATACCTAAAATCCACAACTGACATAGATATGAAATAATGGAGAAATAAAATCAATGTTTTGCAATAGCCATTTCAAACAGCTAACTTAAACCTGCTTCAAATCCTGTGATCAAGTAAGATATTAAAAATTTGGTAACACTTTACTTTAGATACTGTAAAAATACATCTATTACTCATTTAATGTTACGAAACAAGACCTTAACAAACCCTTCTTTTTGTGTTAATGATAGTTACAAAGCATCAGTAAAATAACTCATTCATCTCTATGCAGCGTGGCATTTATAATGCTGGCAAAATTACTTATGAATATGAAGGATTCACAGACCATATGTTAAAGTATGAAATATCAAGAGAAATATGTCCCACTTAAGTCACTCGTGACCATTCAAAGTGTAGTTATTTAAGTAGGCCACATCACAGAGATGAATAAACACTTTGCTTTGTAAGTAAAATAACCCTTTTGTTAAAGTCTTGTTACACAAGATTAAATGCCTAACAGACACATTTTTGCAGCACCTAAGACTGAAGTGTTACCAAAAATTTGGGAAAAGTAACACATGGATGACTGGAGAATGTTTTGGAAGAATCTTGGACTGACCTTATTAAACAATATAAGAAAGTCTATATATATGCTGTAGCTCATGCCAGAGGTAATTGCACCAAGAACCAGGTACAGACATTAGAATACTTTTGACACAACTTTGAGAAGAAAACATTAAAAGTAACTTGTGACTTTCTTTTAATAACCCTAGGTACAGAATATACATTTTTGAAATAATAAATGTCTAGATCTATTTGAATGCTGCCAGGGTAACCTCCTACATATTAAAAGCCCTGATGTCTGAAATTACTGTGTTATGTTACAGGATAATACAATTATCCTCAAGGACAGCTCTCCAGGAAAGCTCCAAAGATAGTGTGGTGTTATGGGTCCACAGCTCTTCCAGCAAAGGCCGTTTTGTTTTAAATAAATAATCGCCGCGCTCGCAGCTTAGCGAGGGGGCGTGGTGACTGTAGCGAGCTGCAGGGTGATCTGCGGTGTGGGCGTTTCTCACCTAAGTGCACAGGTGAGAGAATGCCCACATCCGTGATCGTTCCTGTGGCTAATGGGCTGCAGCTGCCATGTCCTCTCCGCCTATATAGAGAAGCGCGAGCCGGTTAAAGGGGGAAAAAAGAAAAGAAGGAAAGAGAGAATGGGAGGTAGTAGGAGAAGACAGGAAGCAGGTGGAGAGAGCCGGTGTGAGGAACAAGGAGAACGAGCGAGGGGTGCTCCGGTTTCCTCCCACAGTCCAAAGACATGCAGGTTAGGTGCATTGGCGATCCTAAATTGTCCCTAGTGTGTGCTTGGTGTGTGTGTGTGTGTGCGTGTATCCTGTGGTGGGCTGAAGTCTCTGCCCGGGATTTGTTCCTGCCTTGCGCCCTGTGTTGGTTGGGATTGGCTCCAGCAGACTCCCGTGACCCTGTGTTAGGATATAGCGGGTTGGAAAATGACTGACTGAGTGACTGACCATTCAGGGTCAGGTACTGGAGCCTATATTGACAGCATCAGGTACAAGGCTCTGGATAGGGTGTCAGACTTGTTGCAAAGCCCTCACATACGCACGCTCACCCACCCACTTGCACAAAGGTCTAATTTTGAATCATCAATTAGCCTAAAGCATTTGCCTTTGGAGATGTGGAAGAAAACCAGTGTGCCACTGTTTCACATTTAAAACTGTTCATGTTATATGTATTATTATAATTAGATCAATCAACAGTGTAAATAATTAGCAATAAATTTTATTTTCAATAGTTGCCTTGTTACATATTAAGTATGTCATATTATTGACCACGACATTTAGAGATATGACATAAACAGAAGATATAATAATAGTGAAGGGTCAAAGAATGCAAAAGCATAGGGACTTTTTAATTTCACGTCTGGTTAGAAATCCAGGAGGACCTGATAGAAAACACTTTTGAATAATGTTTATCTCTCTCTCTCTCACAGATGGGGATAATTTAACAACACTCTCAATGTCACTTTCTTCTTGAGCTCACTGACTATCTGACAGTGCAAAATCAGAGTAATCAACTTTGGCAGAGTATTTCCTTTAATGATAGTGATGACTGGTATTTCAAGTCATACTGTAAAGAAAAAGGAGGTTCAAACTATGTGACACTTAGATCATCTCATTGTCTTGCCATTATACTGATAAAAATCAAGCAATACACATTATAAGGAACGCCTGGTGATGCTTAAAAATGTTTTCACACCTCTTCCCCTTGCTGTCGACAACAGCCTTAGAAGTATTAAACACTTAAAAATCTGCAGCAAGACTTTCTGCTTTGTACTTTTTCAGAAAATGTAACTTAAGAGCATACGTGTGCTAATGTAATGAACACTGTCTAAGGAATACAATTCTTTGAACTAAATAATTGCACTTTTACACAAATGTTGCATCAATCGAAAGTTTAGTCTTCAACAAGTGAAATGCATGCTCAATTGGGTTAAGATCAGGTGACTGACTTGGCCATTCAAGAATTTTCCACTTCTTTGCTTTAATAAACTCCTGGGTTGCTTTGGCTGTATGTTTTGGGTCATTGTCCATCTGTATCATGAAACGCTGCCCAATCAATTTGACTGCATTTAGCTGGATTTGAGCAGACAGTATGTCTCTGAACACCTCAGAATTCATTCGGCTGCTTCTGTCCTGAGTCACATCATCAATAAACACTAGAGTCCCAGTGCCACTGGCAGCCATGCACGCCTAAGCATCACACTGATCCACCGTGTTTTACAGATGATGTGGTATGCTTTGGAAAATGAGCTGTTTCCACGTCTTCTCCATTCTTTTTTCTTGCCATCATTCTGGTAGAGGTTGATCTTGGTTTCATCTGTCCAACTGTGCTGGCTTTTTTAGATGTTCTTTAGCAAAGTCCAATCTAGCCTTTCTATTCTTGAGGCTTATGAGTGGCTTGCACCTTGCAGTGCACCCTCTGTATTTACTTTCATGCAGTCTTCTCTTTATGGTAGACTTGGATATCGATACGCCTACCCCCCCGGAGAGTGTTGTTCACTTGGTTGGCCTTTGTGAAGGGGTTTCTCTTCACCATGGAAATGATTCTGTGATCATCCACCACTGTTGTCTTCCGTGGACGTCCAGGTCTTTTTGCGTTGCTGAGTTCACCAGTGCTTGCTTTCTTTCTCAGGATGTACCAAACTGTAGATTTTGCAACTCGTAATATTGTAGCAATTTCTCGGATGGGTTTTTTCTGTTTTCGCAGCTTAAGGATGGCTTTTTTCACCTGCATGGAGAGCTCCTTGGACCGCATGTTGTCTGCAACCGCAAAATCTTCCACATGCAAGCACCACACCTGAAATCAACTCTAGGCCTTTTATTTGCTTAATTTATAATGACATAACGACGGACTTGCCCACACCTGCCCATGAAATAGCCTTTGAGTCAATTGTCCAATTACTTTTGAGCCCCTTTTGAACTTTTGTGTTAAAAAAATGCTTTAGTTGCCTCACATTTTTATGCAATCATTTTGTTCACCCCACTGAATTAAAGCTGAAAGTCTGCACTTCAACTGCATCTGAGTTGTTTCATTTAAAATTCATTGTGGTAATGTACGGAACCAAAATTAGAAAAAAATTGTCTCTGTCCAAATATTTGTGGACCTAACTGTATGTGTTACTTATAACATTATAATGCATTTCATAAAACTTTAAAAAGAATGTTTCTCATGGTTAAATTATTTCTACAAGTACAAATGCACAGTTTAAAAAAAAATGCCAATGCAGATTAAGTGACTTGCTCAGAGTTATTTAGTGAGTCAAAAGTGGAGGCTAGACTGGCCATTCTGGGGTTTAAAGATAATTAGTAATTAATTGTTCTTAAACACAGAAAAATGTTAAACTCAGTTGTAGAGGGGAACTTCAAAAAAAATACTATGACTTTTTGAATGAGAGTTCTTGAGAATCATTTTTCCTGAAATAGTACATAATTTAACGGTTATCTTTGCTTATCTTTCTTTTCCAGTCTGTTTTTCTTACAGACAACCTGTCATGGTACATGGTTCTACTGTGATTTAACCAAGCTACTATTTCTGGACACAGAATGAGATGTTAGAGTGGTTATGCAACCTGTAAACAAGCAATGCACTTTTTTATGGCTACTGAGGGTTCAGGGTACAAAAACACAAGGAGCCGCAATATGGGCTACTCGCCTCATGTCCATGTAGCTAAAAGGTGGTTTACTCTGAGCCATGAAGTGATTCCTATGCTATGCTACTGATGGGGTTAGGTGTGGCTTTTTACCACTTCCAGGTGAGGTCAATCCATCATGCAATATTTCTCTTGAAGAAATTAAGAAATAACAAAGAGCTAAATAAATGAATAGCTTAAAGCTGCTGTGATACATTCTTGGGCAGCATGCTACCACCAAGTAGAGGCCACTGCAGCTTGTGCAATTAGCATAAAAATACTACTGCAAAGGTGTTTTTTGTTGAGTTGATGTTTTCAATGACCAACATAATGGCAATGATTTAAAAGGAGCATGTTGACGCTGTGGTCTTTAACTGATCAAGCCAATAACATTTTTGGAAATTACAAATTGTTAAATGTGAAATTGGTAGAAATAAATACTTCATGAAGCATATCAATCATTTTATTGGAGCAGCACACCTGAGCAATTACCCAAGTTATCAGTTTGAAAACAGTGTCTGCATTTCCAGAGCAAAACCAAAAGGTGGTGCTGAAAAGGGAATTGCATTTTTATCTTAATCAAAGTGAACAAAGCAGCATGGTGGTGTTTAAGGTTCAACAGTTTAGGTCAACCATCACTGTAATTTGTGGTTATTGCTGTTCTGCTTCCTATTCAGGCAGGCAGTGAGATAAACTACTCCAGCAGAAATGATTTGCAATACTGGACCAAAAGACAGTGAAGAAAATTGCATGAAGCAGCGCTTCCTTTCAGAGTAAAACAGCAAAGCTCTTATTCATTAAGTGTTTAGTGGTTATACCTGAGTAATGTTCACCCTTTCTCTGTGTTAAGATTAAGACAAACTCAGCATTGCACACTTTCTCTACAGGGCTTATATTTGTTCCTTCATCCAAAGAAAAACAAATTCCACCTGTTGATTTAGAAATCAAATGTGCTGAGAAAGAAATGAACATTTAATACCTAGGTCTCAACAGAACAGTATATACAACACAGCTGGGAAGAAGATCCGAGCATTCTTGTCAAATCTTTTTGTTATATATTTGCAAGCAAGATCATTGTTACTATCTGCGGTATACAAAGAGCTATTTCATTCAACAATAATTTGTTCATTTCGTAGTGCCTCCTGTTTGGCATACTATCTCAGAAAACTGAAACAATAATGCAGCAAATTATACTTCATTAAACAAAAATAGTGGAAATATTGGGTCATATTAATGTTATCTATCCATTGCTAAATTGAGGGCTACGGGAAGTAAAAACCTCACTTGACAGAAACGCACACTACAAAGAAACGGGTCAGGTATATAAGTCAAACAAAAGAATATGTATAAAAAACCAGTTTCAGAAACTTGTAGTGTAAGATTCAAGCAGGGCAACCGCATGTTTGGGACTTTGCATATTTCTCTCCATTATTCATTCTGCCTCCACTTAGCAGATTGCTATAATTTGTGTATATTTGAGGTTAAATTTATTCAAATCTATTATTAAATAGGATTAATTCATTTTGCATTAATTTAAAGTACTTCTGTCAATATCCATTAAGGATGGATATAACAGGATAAATGTCTGTGCGTCAGTTGTTATGTGTCTGTCATTCCAACAGATGGCGCATCACATTTGTCAGTTTAACAGATGGAACATCACAGATATTAAAACTGCTTTTACAAATCCCATACCAAATGACATAACAGAGACATATACACTGCATTTTTCATTCCAATAGATGGTGCATCACAAAGATTTATAGTAATGCATTTCATTACTACATGAATTACAAAATACATTCGAATAGATGGTGCACTACAAATGTTAGTGCGGAGGTTTACGTTGATTACTTAAAATTTGATCTCATAATAATAAAAAGGTACACTGTTGAATTTTATATTTATCCAGAAGGACACTGTGTACTATTACAGATGTGAGAAGAAACTGTACATCCTTAGTGGAAATTCAATTGAAAAATAAATCATGTAATTAAAATAAAATTAATTCTTTCCTAATGCAGAGCCTTGTTACTAGTAATGAATAACAAAGAATGTCAATGGCAGGAAGGATTGCCAAGAAATGACATGAAGAATGAGGGAGAGTAAAAAGTTTTGAAAACCTTCTCTTTTCCAGTTAAAGGGTGGAACCAGAAAATTAGGCAACATTGCTATGGAATGAGCTGACCGTTTTGTCAGTTGTAGATGCCAAACTGACTACTAAAGTCACTAAAGGAGGATTTTTTGTCCTTTGTTTCTGACAGTTCCTTTAAAGATCAAAATGAAGTTTGAAAGTACTGCAAATCCACAAAGTACAGTACAAAGCGTTTTAAGCACCACAGACCTCACTTTACAAACAGCCACAAGCGGTGTAGGTCACAGATGTGAAATATTGAATGAAACAGGGAGTTTTTTTTTTCCCCAATCAGACATAAGTGTAAAGGTTCTAGCATTTTGTCAGTATTGCTGGCAATAACAATGAAGGCAACCAAATAAAGGTGTCACTTCAGATCTACACATTTTTGCATTATTGTGGCTCTTGTAAACCATGCTGAAGTTCTGGAGAAGGAGAAGAAAATAAAGTTTAACAGGTTTTAAATTTCTGAATACTGTGAATTTATACCACAGCAAATACACACATACAATACACAGAAGAACAATACATTTTTTCACAGATAGGATCCTATTAAAATCTTTCATTTGAATGCACAAATATTTATTGTTCTGACTGAAATAATGACTGATGCAGAAAAAATAGAAGCAAAGAATATAATTAAAAAAGCATGACAGCCTTAATATAAAATGTTACTGGGTCTTCTGTGTACTGGTAAGTACTTCAAAACCTTTACTACTTGAATAGTTAAATAAGGTTCTGATCTTTGTGACAAGTGTTCCACTTTTGCTTAGGGCAGAATTTTTGGTTGTTATCTACACTTAATGTATGTAAAGGTATATGTTCCCTATTGCTCTCCTTAGATGTGCAGAGCATATTTGCATTTTGCAATTAAGAGAGAAAAAAAACCAATAAAATTATCTTTAACCAAGCAAAATGAAAGCCTAAAGGTACAATAGTGTTCTAAATACATATGTATTTATTCATTGCCAGACCTCCTCACCCAGTCAGCAGTAGTAGGTTCAAGGCAGGAACCATTCACACACAATTAGAATTACTTAACTTGGGAAAACTGGGTATCCAATCAACCTAACCTACCAGACATTTGGAACAAGCAAGATTAAAATGCCACAGAGACTCTAGAAGAGACCGGGCCTGGGACTTGAATCTAGCATGCTGGAACTAAAAGACAGCAGCGCTGTCCATACCACTCTTCAAAAGTACAGCTAAAACAAAATATTACTAATGGAAACATTGTTATTAAGATATTAATTTTAAGAATTTGACACTACAAATTATTATCAGTCTGCCTGCACTCATTGGCATAAATATTTTAAATTAAAATAACAGCAGAACCTTATATCAAGTAGCTACAGTAACAGTACTAAAGCATAAAACCTAAATGCCACTGAACATCTGTGTCTATTTGACCTCTCATCCATCACTCATCAAAATAATAGTTTGATCTGTATAACACAAGTACCACAATCAGAGTGATAACGCTGTCTTAGCTTTCACACACACTACTAACAGCATTTACATTGAATTCTTTTTTAATGATTAAATATCTTTATCCTTTGAATGATAACACACAACATCATTCAAGTAAATGAGATCTGTAGTCTGTTCATCAATTTGTGACCTTTGAGCAAGTCTTTTTCTAATTTATCCTCATGTGTATATGGTAAATGGCTTGAAATTACACTACTATACCATAACATGTCATCATGTACATTTTCTATGTTGCCTCTTGTTTTTTGCCACTTGCAACCTCTTAGATCCAACAAAATATTTTGAAAATGTATTGTGTGCTTGAATGTCACTTTTTATGACATTTATTGTGGTATGTGCAATTTCACAGTACTAAATTGAAAACCGATATTTTTATTATCTTAACACAATAGAACTTAAAAATAAATACATTAAAAATGTGATCCCCTGGAAAGAAACTAGATGACAGATCATGAGCATTCTATTTATAGAATCTATGTGAAAAACTGAAATGGAGAACTCTCATCTTGTAAAAGCACATGAGGAGAACCTAAAATCTGTACCTGATGGAAGCAATATGCAATGGCGAGGTCATTGTCATTTAACAACACTTCCTCCTCTGTAGTGAATAGCCATTTCCTGATTGCAAGACAAGTTCCTGGCATCGCAGAGGTGTAGTTCTGAATGTATATCTTGTGAGGAAATTCATTGGGAGCCAGCTTCCGAACTGCAAAACACCCAAAGCAAAAGAAAATAATCTAAAGGATTAATTTAGACACACAAGAAAATTACTTTTAACAATAGTTATCTATTATATATTTTTGCTTGAGAAAAAACTGTGTAAACTTTGAATAAACACAAATAAACATTGATATAATAAAAAAATAAGAAAAATGTCTTATGTTTTCCAAAAGACAGTATATATTTTGTGAGATGGCTAAAACACTACACTGCATGCTTGCCACAAACACATACAAACATATACATACACAGAGGACATGTATAATGAGCTTCACTTATCTACAGACAATTTCCAATTCTCCTCAACACCAGTGTAAAACCAATGGTCTTTTAATACCCAGTAAATTTCGTCATCAGTGATGATGGTTGGTGAAATAAGAAAGCACTTGTCCTCCTGGGCAGATAGATACCACAAGATGAGGTCATTTGCTGCTCATGCAATAAAGCACATTAACATTTAAGATCTGTTTCTTTCTAAAAATCAGTCAACATTTTTCTTGCAAAGATAAAACAGGCTCAATGTAAACAGGAATGGAATCTTTAATTCAATGCACCGTTGATACATACAGACTCCAAAATTTATTATTACATTTATTATTGCTGAATTTCCTACAGAAAATACAACATAGTGCTGAGCTACAATTTTACCTAAAATGGCTGGGCTGTAATTAGAACTGGGTTTGTTTTCTGTAGTTGAAGAGCTGCCAAGACAGTTAATTTGTGTTGCAAAAAACTAGTTGCTGATATAAAGAATTACTAAAGAAAAGTAAAACAACATTTAGTCATAATAATTTAAAATTAGATGATCATGCCTTCATAAAACTTTAGAGAATTCATGAAAGTACAAGAGAATTAAAAGTATGGACTTCACTGCCCATCAGAAAGAAAGGTATTATTGTTTCGAGCAGTGAGGTTAATTTCATCATGGAAAGTCACATTTTCAGACAGACAGACAGACAGGCAGACAGATAGACACTTTATTAATCCCAAGGGGAAATTCACATTTCCATGGCTTGTTGTTAGCATAGCAGCGCACAATTCTTACTGGAACTACAATGTCCATACAGAAGTTGATGTAGTCAGTAGTGCAGTCAACAACCTCCTCAATGTTCTCACTATGTGATCCCCTGCAGGATATCCCAGTCTGTAGTCCCAAAGCATTCTCTCAGAGTCTTCTCTGCCTCAGAGGACCACTTCCTGAATAAGCGTGTGGTTGTAGGTAGGACTCTCACTCTTGGTTTGTAGTGAGTCTGAAGCAGAACCAGGTTATGTTCTGATTTCCCAAGGGCAGGCAGCTGGGTGGCGCTGTATGCGTCTTTAACGTTTGCATACAGTAAATCAATAGTCTTATTTCCCCGGGTGTTACAGTCCACATACTGGGAGAAAGCAGGTAATGTTTTGTCCAGCGTCACATGGTTAAAGTCTCCAGCGATTAGCACAAGCGCCTCAGGGTGCTACGTTTGTAATTTAGCAACAGCAGAATGGATGATGTCACTCGCTGCCTCCACGTCTGCCCAAGGAGGGATGAAAACAATAACAACAATGACGTGTCCAAACTCTCTGGGCAAGTAATAGGGACAGAAACTTACGGCCAACAGTTCGATGTCCCTGCAGCAAGTGGAGACTTTGACGTT
Organism: Erpetoichthys calabaricus; assembly: GCF_900747795.2. Classification (NCBI taxonomy): domain Eukaryota; kingdom Metazoa; phylum Chordata; class Cladistia; order Polypteriformes; family Polypteridae; genus Erpetoichthys; species Erpetoichthys calabaricus. Next base: position 88,252,170 of record NC_041395.2, read on the forward strand.
AAAATGTCCACAGTTACACCACCGTCTATTAACATAGAGAGCGAGTCCTCCTCCTTTGTGCTTCCCGCAGGTACTTGCAACTCTGTTCAGAGATTATGTTGTTTTTGGGTAACTTCTTTTAAAGTTTGACATGTTACACTGGTCATTTCTGCCATGAAGTTTTAGCTTTGTCTCTGGGCTATACTCATACATACAGTGCATCCGGAAAGTATTCACAGCGCATCACTTTTTCCACATTTTGTTATGTTACAGCCTTATTCCAAAATGGATTAAATTCATTTTTTTCCTCAGAATTCTACACACAACACCCCATAATGACAACGTGAAAAAAGTTTACTTGAGGTTTTTGCAAATTTATTAAAAATAAAAAAAATTGAGAAAGCACATGTACATACAGTGGTGTGAAAAACTATTTGCCCCCTTCCTGATTTCTTATTCTTTTGCATGTTTGTCACACAAAATGTTTCTGATCATCAAACACATTTAACCATTAGTCAAATATAACACAAGTAAACACAAAATGCAGTTTTTAAATGATGGTGTTTATTATTTAGGGAGAAAAAAAATCCAAACCTACATGGCCCTGTGTGAAAAAGTAATTGCCCCCTTGTTAAAAAATAACCTAACTGTGGTGTATCACACCTGAGTTCAATTTCCGTAGCCACCCCCAGGCCTGATTACTGCCACACCTGTTTCAATCAAGAAATCACTTAAATAGGAGCTGCCTGACACAGAGAAGTAGACCAAAAGCACCTCAAAAGCTAGACATCATGCCAAGATCCAAAGAAATTCAGGAACAAATGAGAACAGAAGTAATTGAGATCTATCAGTCTGGTAAAGGTTATAAAGCCATTTCTAAAGCTTTGGGACTCCAGCGAACCACAGTGAGAGCCATTATCCACAAATGGCAAAAACATGGAACAGTGGTGAACCTTCCCAGGAGTGGCCGGCCGACCAAAATTACCCCAAGAGCGCAGAGACGACTCATCCGAGAGGTCACAAAAGACCCCAGGACAACGTCTAAAGAACTGCAGGCCTCACTTGCCTCAATTAAGGTCAGTGTTCACGACTCCACCATAAGAAAGAGACTGGGCAAAAAAGGCCTGCATGGCAGATTTCCAAGACGCAAACCACTGTTAAGCAAAAAGAACATTAGGGCTCGTCTCAATTTTGCTAAGAAACATCTCAATGATTGCCAAGACTTTTGGGAAAATACCTAGTGGACTGATGAGTCAAAAGTTGAACTTTTTGGAAGGCAAATGTCCCGTTACATCTGGCGTAAAAGGAACACAGCATTTCAGAAAAAGAACATCATACCAACAGTAAAATATGGTGGTGTTAGTGTGATGGTCTGGGGTTGTTTTGCTGCTTCAGGACCTGGAAGGCTTGCTGTGATAGATGGAACCATGAATTCTACTGTCTACCAAAAAATCCTGAAGGAGAATGTCCGGCCATCTGTTCGTCAACTCAAGGTGAAGCGATCTTGGGTGCTGCAACAGGACAATGACCCAAAACACACCAGCAAATCCACCTCTGAATGGCTGAAGAAAAACAAAATGAAGACTTTGGAGTGGCCTAGTCAAAGTCCTGACCTGAATCCAATTGAGATGCTATGGCATGACCTTAAAAAGGCGGTTCATGCTAGAAAACCCTCAAATAAAGCTGAATTACAACAATTTTGCAAAGATGAGTGGGCCAAAATTCCTCCAGAGCGCTGTCAAAGACTCATTGCAAGTTATCGCAAACGCTTGATTGCAGTTATTGCTGCTAAGGGTGGCCCAACCAGTTATTAGGTTCAGGGGGCAATTACTTTTTCACACAGGGCCATGTAGGTTTGGATTTTTTTTTCTCCCTAAATAATAAAAACCACCATTTACAAACTGCATTTTGTGTTTACTTGTGTTATATTTGACTAATGGTTAAATGTGTTTGATGATCAGAAACATTTTGTGTGACAAACATGCAAAAGAATAAGAAATCAGGAAGGGGGCAAATAGTTTTTCACACCACTGTAAGTATGTATTCACAGCCTTTGCCGTGAAGCTCGAAATTGAGCTCAGGTGCATCCCTGTTTCCCCTGATCATCCATGAGATGTTTCTGCAGCCTAATTGGAGTCCACCTGTGGTAAATTCAGTTGACTGGACATGATTTGGAAAGGCACACACCTGTCTATAAAAGGTCCCACAGTTGACAGTTCATGTCAGAGCACAAACCAAGCATGAAGTCAAAGGAATTGTCTGTAGACCTCCGAGACAGGATTGTCTCGAGGCACATATCTGGGGAAGGTTACAGAAAAATTTCTGCTGCTTTGAAGGTCCCAATGAGCACAGTGGCCTCCATCCTAGACTCTAGACTCTTCCTAGAGCTGGCCGGCCATCTAAACTGAGCGATCGGGGGAGAAGGGCCTTAGTCAGGGAGGTGACCAAGAACCCGATGGTCACTCTGTCAGAGCTCCAGAGGTCCTCTGTGGAGAGAGGAGAACCTTCCAGAAGGACAACCATCTCTGCAGCAATCCACCAATCAGGCCTGTATGGTAGAGTGGCCAGACGGAAGCCACTCCTTAGCAAAAGGCACATGGCAGCCCGCCTGGAGTTTGCCAAAAGACACCTGAAGGACTCTCAGACCATGAGAAAGAAAATTCTCTGGTCTGATGAGACAAAGATTGAACTCTTTGGTGTGAATGCCAGGCGTCACGTTTGGAGGAACCCTGGCACCATCCCTACAGTGAAGCATGGTGGTGGCAGCATCATGCTGTGGGGATGTTTTTCAGCGGCAGGGACTGGGAGACTAGTCAGGATAAAGGGAAAGATGACTGCAGCAATGTACAGAGACATCCTGGATGAAAACCTGCTCCAGAGCGCTCTTGACCTCAGACTGGGGCGACGGTTCATCTTTCAGCAGGACAACGACCCTAAGCACACAGCCAAGATATCAAAGGAGTGGCTTCAGGACAACTCTGTGAATGTCCTTGAGTGGCCCAGCCAGAGCCCAGACTTGAATCCGATTGAACACCTCTGGAGAGATCTTAAAATGGCTGTGCACCATTGCTTCCCATCCAACCTAATGGAGCTTGAGAGGTGCTGCAAAGAGGAATGTGCAAAACTGGCCAAGGATAGGTGTGCCAAGATTGTGGCATCATATTCAACAAGACTTGAGGCTGTAATTGCTGCCAAAGGTGCATCGACAAAGTATTGAGCAAAGGCTGTGAATACTTATGTACATGTGATTTCTCAGTTTTTTTATTTTTAATAAATTTGCAAAAACCTCAAGTAAACTTTTTTCACATTGTCATTATGGGGTGTTGTGTGCAGAATTCTGAGGAAAAAAATGAATTTAATCCATTTTGGAATAAGGCTATAACATAACAAAAGGTGGAAAAAGTGATGCGCTGTGAATACTTTCTGGATGCACTGTACCTTCTGAGCTTTCAAATTAATTTTTATAATAGACTCATAACTATCAAAAGGTTTTTTAGCATGATTTTGATTTTTTTGGATTATAACAGAAACAAGACACAATGCTTTGTGCCTTTGAAATAACTGACAAAGCCTAGGAAACACTTTTATCACTGAGATGAATGGGATAGATGGATAGATAGGATAAATGGAGTTGAAAAATAGCACTTTATTTGTTCCAAGGGGGAAAATGTAGCATTTTACATAAGCTCAATAAATAAATTATAACAACAACTACACCCCTCAAATACACTACAGACTTACTAAAAAGAAAGGAAACCTCCCGACTTCGCCAAAGATAAAAGGAGCAGTTACAGTCACCATGAGGCATTATAAAGGCATATTGCTGTTGGTAAAAAGAACACCAGCAGCATTTGCTTGCAAACTTCTGCTGAATAATTTTTCACTAAAGGTGAATATTCAGTATTAGTATATCATAGAGAGGATGTGCAGCATTGTTTATAATAGCACTCAGTTTTGTTTTTATTCCCTCCTTCATTACTAATCATAGTAGGTTGAGGGTGCATGCTATAACTGATTACCACAATAATTGACCGTTTCTAAAATAACATATCCCAGTGGCTCAGACAGCTTTTCATTTGATATGCAGGCAGCAGTAGTCTTTTTGGGCATGAATTATGAATCAAAGCTGTAGGCCTGCTGAAACAATCTGCTGAACGGACTGGATTTGCTGTTTTCAATGATAGCAATGTATGCTTTACTTGTAGCAAATAACTTGCGAGTGCAAGGGAGTGACAATCCTGTATCTCATTCCTAATTGCTGTTTTTTTACTTCTGTGTAAAACTGGAAAGAAGACAGTCTTAACATATCATAAGTGGATATGTTTATCCAAGGGTGAGCAATGTGGATTCTGTCCAAGCCACTGAACAATGACCCAGCTCTTTATCCTCATGAGGATCCTGGGGTATGCCCATTTGGTCTATATATGTTTTATGGACATGGAGAAGGCGTATGCCCATGTCCCTCGAGGGATTCTGTAGGGTGGTGCTGGGAGAGTAGCACTTAACAATAGATATTTGGTCCCTATATAACTGCAGTGAGAGCTGTGTCTGCATACTTATATCTGTACCACTCTGAGTAGGTGTTGGAATCTGCTATGGTTGTGCTCTGTTTCTTATCTTGTTTGTGATTTTCATGTACAGAATATCAAAGAGCAACTGTGGAGGGGAGGATGTCCAGTTTGGTGGTCTTAGAATTTGTGTCACTGTTTTTTGTACATGATGTCGTCATTTTGGCTACATTGGGCTGTGAACTCCAGCACACACTGAATTGGTTTTTCACAGAGTGCAAAGTGGCAGGGATGTGAATTAGCACCACAAATTCTGAAGCCATGGTCTTCAGTAGGAAAAACATGGACTGTCCCCTCCAAGAGGCAGGTGAGTTACTGCCTCAAGTGGAGGAGTTTAAGTAGCTCAGGGTCATGTTCACAAATGAGTAGAAATGGGATAATGAGATCAACAGATGGATATAGGCAGTAAGCACAATTATGCAGTTACTATATCAACCCTTAGTGGTTAAGAAAGAGCTAAGCCTGAAGGCAAAGCCTTTGATTTACTAGTTAAATGTTTACTACATTTCTACCCTCACCTATAGTCATGAGCTTTGAGTAATGACCAAAAGAACAAGATCATGGGTATAAGTGGACAAAATAAGCTTTCTCTGTAGGAAATTGTTAAATTATTACTAATATATAATTATATAATTATTATTATATATTATTATTGGTTATATGGAGACTTGTGCAAGCTGCTGACATAATGTTAAGTTCCTGTCCACCCAAAAGACATTTTGAGAGCATTTCAATAAATGACATTGGCTTTGCTAACATATGTGAATAATAAATTATACATCAGTCATTTTAATAGTAATAGGGACTAAGGAATAATGATCTTACGCTGATACCATGCAGAAAAAAAATCAGAGTATAAGAATATAAACATTTTTTTTAACAATGACAAAAGATAAATGCTGTGGTAACTGGTATGCCAGACGCACAATATTGAAATTTAACACAGTTTCAGTCCTGTATGTTTGAAAGCTGGCAAAGCTTAACAGAATAACATCAGTATTTTTTTCTTCTTTAACAAACAAAAAAAATCCATGAATTGCATTTGCCATTCAGGGGAGAAACCATGCTGTAAATTAAAACAGATTTCACACTATATATGGATTCAAATTAATGCCGTTCACTTTAAATTCTAAATACAAAATCGAAAAACTGGTTACACCTCAGATTTTTTTGCAATGTACTGCATTCCTCCTTTCTTTCCAAAAAAATGATTTTTTTCATTTAAAGGTTCCACAAACGGTTCCCAAAAATTAATTTTAAGACATCCCTAATGAAGGCACTGCTTACTAGATATGCTATCAAATTACCAGCTAATGCTGGCAGAAAGATGTACCACAAAGTCTCCTTTAACTTCACTGCAAAAACATTTAAAATAATATACTTTTAAGCATCCAGAAATTTCAAGGGTGGTGTCTCATCTCAAAAGGAATAAGAAGAACCAGAATATAATACAATAGACTTTTATTCTATATAAATATTTGGGTGTAAACCAACGAACCAAACAGAGTAAAATGTATGCACTGATTGACACCGTGTGTAAATTCAACAGTTTATAAAATGGACCTCTATCCTTTGTTTCTCTGACCATTCCGTAATGGACTGCTTTTGAAGAATGCTCCCTCCAAGGCATTTTGCCAAGTAGTAATTAAAAGATACAATGAACAGCTTTTCTCCTGCCTGATTACTGAATTGTTCTATTAGATGATGTTTGTTTCTTTAATAAGATGTTAAATTTCGACCACAGTTTTTCGCACCCAACGTTAAGGCGATCCGTACCCCGGAGGGAACTCCCAGCAGAATATGAAAAGATGCGAAGCCGACGAGATAATTATGGTGCATCCGAAATTAGGACCAACTTGTCCCCATCTGTGCGGGACTCCCCTCCAGAGGACACAATTGTCGGACCTGAAATGGTAGGAGGAGGCATGTTCATTCATTCTTTTGGGGATAAGGGGCTGGGTTAGATGTCATGCAATAGGAGTGTTTTTTCTTAGAGTTAGGATAGTTAGTGTAGTTAGGTAAAGAGCCTTTTGCAGAATAGACAGAGCATTAAAGAATAGTGCAGAGATCACTCCTCATCACGCAGCGGATTATTTTGGGTTGCCGTCCGGAGGAAGTGACCCACTATTGTCTGGGGGAGTTGCCCAGATCTCTCTCTGGGTTTGGCAAAAGGTCTCAGTAGACAGTAATGCTGTTAAATGGATTGAGAAGTCCTGGATTCAAGTCCCAGGCACGTAGTAAGGGTGATAGCGTTCCCCGCTTCAGTAAAAAGGATGTTAAAGTTCTCCCTGAGGTAATAAGGTTGCAACCAGTGGGAGGGAGAATCCCACAGTAAGATCGGGCTAAAGGTAGAGTAAAATAAATGAATAATAACTAGAGTAAACAATTTACCCTATGCGTTATGTAGAAAATGTTAACTAGTAAGAACAAGGAATATGTAAGGTTTATGTAGACTTGGTATTTTCTGTGAAAATAAATGAGTCCGTATTTTTTTTTGTGCCAGGCATAGTGTGTAAGTAAACAGACATCTTACTGTGCAGCGAACTGAAAGAAAATAAATGGTGTAACTATTGTGACTGAGAGATTGCATGTGTAAATTGATGTTGTAGGGCTGGGAAGTCAAAGGCTGATAATAAATATGTAGAACAGAAGACAGGTCTTGAATTTAGGAAACCGTGTAATGGCCGGTGGCCGAAAGCAGGTTTAGGAAGGAAGATTTTGTACAGGGGAATGTACCTTTCTTTGACTGGTGTTTTTAACGGCAACAGCAAGTGTTCCGAACGTGAGAGTAAGTGGAGTGACGATGAAGTAGGAAGGAGGGCAAGAAGGAAGATCCTATTAACATATTGTGATGAAGGTGATTGGTTAATAAATATTTTAAAAATAGTCAAATCTGAATGCGCTGCGAAGTTGCACATGCAAAGAGTGCAGCTAGAAAGTAAGAGAAATGTATAGGGGAAGTGTGAATGGGACTTCTTTGTCTAAAATGTACTGGTATTAAATTGAGTGTTCAGAGTGTCTGCTAAAAATATATTGTGCACACAAATTTAGAAATATTTAATACATTTCCAGAGCGCTGAGTTAATTTGGGTTAAAATGTGAGTTTTGAAAATGTGTAATATTTGATAAAATGAAAACGTCTCCCCTTTGCTTATAAAAATGTTTATACCGGTATGTATAAAGCATCTTCCCTTCAGACCCTGATGAAGTCTTAGGGAAAAATGCTCTTTGCTAATTTTAAAATATAGAGACAATTTCTTTCAAGGATAAAATACTGCTGGTATATATGTGTGTGTTTGTACATGCGTGAAGGTGCATATTTGTTATGGACATTGTTTTAAATGCCTTCCATGAGCTGTTAGGTGATTGAAGTATGGTGGCGCAGTGATTGGCATTGTTGCCCCAGTAAAATAAATGTAAGCAACAAGAGGAAAAGTGTGTGTAAATGCTTTAAATAGTGCATGCTAAATAATAATAAAACTTGAGTAAGTATAATGTGTTAAACAAAGTGTAAGTTTAAGTATGTTGTGCAATGTGAAAGATCTCTATGACTGAAGTACATTTCAAGGAATTTAAGTGATTTTGAGAATATGTTTGGTTAAAGACTTTGTATTAAAATATATGGCGGTGTTTTAAATGATGAGGAAATGGACAAAGGCGTACATAAATATGTTTTAAATTTTAAACTTAAAAAGTGAATATGATTAGGTCCAATGAAATTGATTACTAAATTAAAATTCCAGGTTTAGTATAAATGTGTGTGCCTTTTTCCTTTGAGTACTGGCCATTCCCAAATGGAAGAAAGTATTATTATTATTTTTTTTTTTTACACTAAAAGACATTCTCCAGGATAGCAAGAAAGCTGGTTATGAGCAGTGGCTTCCAGTCTAGGTAATGTTGTGTACTAAGATATGCTTTACAAAAGGGGGGTTAACTAACAAAATGGGTAGACTGTGCTTTTTCTGCAGATCATCACTCTGGAGAAGCTGCAAGAAGCATCTCGGGATGACATCAATGAAAAAAGCATGCATGGACTATAGCCTTAAGAAGAGGTCATGGGTAAAAGAAATCAATAGCTAAATTTTATATATCAAAATATTTTCTTTAAAGTACTGTATGTAATGGTGTGATGCACTAACTACCCTGAGAGTATTTTTTTAATAAAAACAAGATTTTAAATTATAAGGCATTCGATACAGTATGAGATGTTGATTTCTTTTCCCATCACTCCTTGTTCACAAGTAATTTGAATATCTTAAATGTGAATTAGAGTGTTAATGTTTGAATGACTACATAGCTGATAATAGGGTTCAGCTTCATTTTCTATAACTCGATGCTCAAATGAAACATTCCGGACACTTAAATTTCTACCTGTGTCAATTTAATTAGTAAAATATTAGGTTAAAGAAAAATAGCTGGGATATGAATATAGAAACTGTTTAGCTTTAAGACTAAAAGTTGAGAGGTAATAATAGATGTATTTTAAGATAATTGTAACTTTTGAAAATAATCTGTTAGCCCTGGATGAAGTGAAATACAAATTTCTTTTCTAAATAATGTAAATCACAAGACTGCACATAATTGACCAATATTCTGTAAGTAGAGCAATTGGGAAAGGGAGTATGGAGCTTAACAGGGGTGGAAGTAACGAATTACAACTACTCACGTTACTGTAATTAAGTACTTTTATCGGGTACTTGTACTTTTATGAGTATATTTTAAAATCTGTAATTTTACTTGTATTTAAGTACGAATTAAAGTAAAGAATCTACTTTGCTACAATTAAAATGACAATTCGTTCCTGAGTACGCCAAAAATTTGAATTAATATTCAAACTTTTGACAGGCATTTCGGTAGCCAATAAAAGTATCCGATGGCAAACGGACCAATGGCCCCTGATATTTGGACTTGAAAAAAGCACCCGCCCCCGCTGATCATAATCGCACAGTGAAGGAGCTCGGAGTAATTTAAGGATTGAAGGTTTGGAGAAACAAACTTCATGGAGGACAGCAACATTCAAAGCAGTGAAAAAGATCAAGAAATACTGGAGGATGAGTGCCCCTGGCCGCACCTGGAGGAGCTGTTCACGTACAGAGGGAGGAAAGGAGACAGCGTGCTAATGCAGTGCAAACTTTGTTTGCCATCAGCGATGATTTCGGCATACAAGACTTCAGCCTCTAATCTCAAAAAACACATTATGGTAAGAAAACTTACAGCAATTTTTTTGTTATACTATTTTCATTTTTTAATATGTCTAAGGTAACTAGCTTGTCTACTTGAAGCCAACAAATGTCATCTGTTAGCCTGCGATTCAAGTATAACTGAGCTAGCTAACCTATGTACGCGCTCGCACGCGTGCATATTTTATATTAAAAAATACTATCACAAAATATTAGGGGAACCACTGTAATATTTATATGTCATTGAAATGTATTATTATCAGGCATGGTTTAGACATCTATGTCATCAGGAAGGCACCAGAAAAAGGGACCTCAAAGTTTACTATTATTGAAGTTAATTTAGAGCACGGATGCCGTGAATGTCAGAGCTGTAATAAATAAAGTTCCCCTGCATACTTTAAAAGAGTCTCGCCATCATTTCATTTTTCACAATTTGTGAAAACAAGACACCACTCTCATTATCTTAAGGTTATCTCAGTATTTTCAGTCACTTAACCCTCAAAGATCCGCTGCAGCGACAACACAGTCAGCCACATATAGAAGCTGTAGCAGGCTCAGTTTTAAAGCTAAAGAAAAGATACTTGTATCGCCTAAAACCATAAGAATAAAGGTGCCAGCTATGCACCCATGATATTTAGAGCTAATTTTTAGTGATGCCCTTATAATCTCGGGAATTAAGATATCAGAATGAAATTGCTTGTGGTGCTACCCAAGTATCAGCTTTAAAGACATGCCCACATAATACTAATCCCACGCAATTTGGGGCAAAGAAAAAAAAAATTTTTTTTGCATGCAGCATTTATGTAAAATTTGCCTCATTTTTAATATTCCTGCACACTGGGGCCAAATACACAGTATTTAACTGTACTGGAATTGCATAAATGGGTTTGACTGGAGAAATTTCCCCCCCCCCCCCCCCCCCAAAATATAAAAATGGATGTATGGTTGGTTTCTAATGATTAAACAAATTTACCACACTTCATTCTAAACAATCAAAGTTTAGCTTAAATAATTACTCTAGGTGAATGATTTTTTTAAAATGTTTTTTCTTTAGTGTTGAAAGTAGTGATATGAGGAAGTGATGTTTAGAGTCTGACTGATATATCCATCCATCCATCCATTTTCCAACCCGCTGAATCCAAACACAGGGTCACGGGGGTCTGCTGGAGCCAATCCCAGCCAACACAGGGCACAAGGCAGGAAACAATCCTGGGCAGGGTGCCAACCCACCGCAGTGACTGATATATAGTTTGGCTGATATAATTTATATTTTCCTTTGTATAATTCCTCTGTGATCTTTCCAGAGGAAACATCCATCAAAGATTGATCAGTACCATGACATCATTGCGACATCAGCTAGTCGTCAACGGAAGACCACAGCCACACCAAATAAGCTCTCAGCAAGTAAGCAAGCCAAGTTACCAGATGTGATGTTGGCACCTGTAAGCAAACGTGTCCCTCAAGCAGCTGTTGACAAGCTTATCATCAATTTCATATGTGAAGGTCTATAGCCATTTGCAGTAGTTGAACAGCCAGCTTTCAAAGAATTAATTACCACATTGCAACCTCATGCCAAAGTCATCTCCAGGTCCACCGTTCGTACCAGAATCTGTGACGCTGCTGAGGACATGAAGACAACTATAATTGCAGAATTGGGTAAAGCCAAATTTGTTGCAACCACCACTGATTGTTGGTCAGCTCATCAGAAAAGCTACCTTGGCGTCACTTGCCATTGGATAGAGGAAGAGTCCTTGGAAAGAAGATCTGCAGCACTAGCGTGCAAATGATTGAAAGAGTCTCACACATTTGACATGATTGCTAGTGCTCTTGATGATGTCCATTGCCAATACAAGATTAGAGACAAAGTTGTAAGGACGACAACTGATAGTGGATCCAACTTTATCAAAGCTTTCCATGTGTTTGGGGCACAGAATGATGCAGAGGTAGATGAGGATGAAGCAGACTTGGATGCTCTTGATGTGAGTGACCATATTGAATATCATGATACAAGTGTAATCCTCTGCGGTGGGTTGGCACCCAGCCCAGGATTGTTTCCTGCCTTGTGCCCTGTGTTGGCTGGGATTGGCTCCAGCAGACCCCCGTGACCCTGTGTTCGGATTCAGCGGGTTGGAAAATGGATGGATGGATGGAGTGTAATCCTTGATGAAGACTCTGGTATGGAATATCAACTACCTCCACATCAACGATGTGAATGTCACCTGTTAAAATCTTGTGGCAACAACAGATACAGCTCTTGCAGAGTGCATGAATGACGCCTACAAAAGGCTTTTCTGTGCAACCTTTGCAAAATGCCAGGGCATTTGGAACAAAACTGGGCGATCTCATTTGGCTAGTGAAGTAGTAGAGGACAAGGGTGGGCTACAGATCATTCGTCCCAGTGCAACACGGTGGAATTCAACCTATCTTGCCATTGAAAGAATAATACGCATCATTGACGAGAAGGGGGAAGATGCCATGAGAAGTGTATGTGACGAATTCAAGGTGAAAATGTGAGTAATATTAAGTACCATTTATGCAGTCTCTTCCTATTAAAGTCATAATTGGCTTAGTTGTTTATGTTATACACGTTTTATCTTCCAGGTTGAGTCCTGCAGAAGTTGCATTCCTCCGGGAGTATTGCATCACCATGAAGCCGCTGGTAAAAGCTTCAAACATTCTCCAGTCAGAGTCCAGCACCTACATGGGATGGCTGCTGCCAGTAATCCACCAACTTCTATCAAAACTGAACAGGCTGGAGACATCAAGCAAGACCTGCATGCCACTCATCAAAGCCCTGCAAAATGGCCTGCAGAAGCGTTTTGGACAGATGATGGCGGATCCAGACTTGGCTGCTGCTGCAGTCTTTTTACCCAAGTTCAAGACCTCCTGGACTGACAGAGCAGATGTTATAGAGGCTGGTAAGTTCAAATTTATATATTTGCATGTTGCTATGACTGCATACTGGTATAAGTGTATATATGTTATATCTCAGTCATGATAGTTCCTCAAAATATTAAAGTATCATTTGTTGTGGGTATTTAAAAATAGTCACATAAATTAAAGTAATTGTGTTCCAATTACAGCCTTGACATACCTGAAACAACATCTTGAAACCACGGAGCATGAGAGTGAGCATCAGCAGAGAGAGTCATCTGATGATGATGATTTCTTCTCCAGACCACTCTCCAGAATGATGCAAAGTCCCATTGAGCTTGATGGTTACCTTGCATGTGCATCGGACAGCATGGAGCTGCTTCACTCCTTCCCAGCCATCAAGAAGCCGTCTCTTAAGCTAAACACAGCTCTGCCTGCATCAACTGCATGCAAACTGCTTTTTAGCTGTGCTGGTCTACTATTCACATCCAAACGAAGCCGGATAGACTCTATGAATTTTGAAAATCAGCTTTTGCTGAAACTTAACAAAAGGTTCAGAAAGTGAACTGTCCAAGACATGTTTCTTATGTCCAAGGCTTTAAGGCCCTTGCCCAGCTGTTTGTTTGCAGTACTCTGGTAAAAGTTTATACTACAGGCAAAACTCCTGTTTAATCTTTGTTTGTTTAGAAAACAAATTTCTTAAATTTGATCCATTCATATACTTCATTAGTAATGTAGAAATATTTGTAGTAGCTGTTTTCCACATGGTTCTCCGATTTGATTCAATGGTTTTTGATAATTCATTAAATATCAACATCCAAAAAGTAACTAGTAGTCTGAGTAGTTTTTGAGATGAGTAATTTGTACTTTTACTTAAGTACTTTTTTAACACTAGTACTTTTACTTGTAATTGAGTATTATTTCAGCAATGTAACAGTATCTGTACTTAAGTACAAATTTTCAGTACTCTTTCCACCACTGGAGCTTAACTGTTTTGGGTTATTTTTATCTTGTTTCTAGAAATAATTAGGAATTTACCAGTCCAGACTGTGGTTTTCTTCTTTGACTTCTGCTTGCTATGCTGGCTGAGAGATGTTCTCTGGAGGACACTGGTATTATATTACATTTGTGAAGAAAAGTGGATCGAGAATGCCTGTCTAGGCTCCAGTTCAAGACTGGAATAATAAAGTAAATACTTCAAAATTTTCTACAGGAACTGCCACAGAACACAACTATTTAACTAATAACCTCCACACCACTCTACTTTCTTTCTCTTTTCTTTGGTTTGGCTTGCTACTCCTGGACATATTCGTGTTCTCTATAGGAGAACTATAACATTTGGCTCTTATGAACGTGTAATATTGTAGTGACTAAGGAGGGTGAGACACAAAACAAGTGCTGGAAACGTGGTGCTCCAAAGATGCTGAGTTTATTAAACAAGAACTGAACAGAACAGCAAAAAAAAAAAAATTCCCCAGCCCGCTATTTAGGATCGCTAGGCATACCTATAACAAAATGTCACTATTTGTTTTGTCTTTACCCATTTTTCATACACTGTTGACTTTTGAGACTTTCTCTCTCCTCATCCATACACACATGTCCCCACACCCCCTTCCTTCCTGTCTCCTCCCTCCCCCTGCGCACACACCTTCTGTCTTTCTATGTAGTTGTAAAAACGCAGAGCCTGCCCTAAACAAAGTAAACAGAAAACATTAACTACAGTACGTCGCAATATTAATGGGACTGGTTTCAGCATTCCTGCATGACTGATAGATACCATACTGCTCCACATTCCCTCTGTGGGGGGTGGGGGCTAGATTGATATTTAGTTTGCAAAGTTATCTGTATAACAGCAAATGGTGGGGGGGCTAGATTGATATTTACTTTGCAAAGTTATTTGTATAACAGCAATATAATTGCTGAGGAGTAATTAAAAGATACAATGAACAGCTTTTCTCCTGCCTGATTACTGAATTGTCCTATTAGATGATGATTGTTTCTTTAATAAGATACTAAATTTCGACCACACTATTGAGTCAACAGTGATGAATAGCGGATTCTCAAGAGTGTACCTAATTGCTCTTTAAAGGAATGTGGCAGGGGTGTTCAGTGATACTTTAATTAAAAAGTTCCTTAAATAAAAATAAACATTCGTTATTATCTGGTATTCCTACACACTAGTTGTTTGTTTTTACAGTCCAGGTTGTGCTGTATACACATGGCTGGCTACATGCAGATGGAAAACAAAAATACAGAATGGCAGCAGGAGGCCTAGTCTATTTTCTCTATCAAGCACCTCTGACAAACTCCATCTTTTATCAGTCACACAGTTTTGATAATGCCTATATGTGGATTTTAACAGTGAAATGTTTCCAGTTTTTCTAAGGGTAGTCTTATTTTAAAATGTTTTGCTCAACAAAAGATTTGCAAAAACAGGAATCAAAACACATATATTCTGTTATTTCTTATGCAAAAACTGTCAACGAACGAAGTTATTGCAATTAACATTGTACTTCATTTAAGTTTACTATCTTTGTTATGCCAAGCGGAAGGAAGGCAGGAAAGAAAGTTCTAATTAAAGAAAAACAGTATGTTTGTCCATCCATCCATCCATTATCCAACCCGCTATATCCTAACTATAGGGTCACAGGGGTCTGCTGGAGCCAATCCCAGCCACCACAGGGCGCAAGGCAGGAAACAAACCCTGGGCAGGGCGGGCACACACTAGGGACAATTTCCATCCATCCATCCATTATCCAACCTGCTGAATCCGAACACAGGGACACGTGGGCCCAGCCAACACAGGGCACAAAGCAGGAACCAATCCCGGGCAGGGTGCCAACCCACCGCAGGACACACACACAAACACACCCACACACCAAGCACACACTAGGGCCAATTTAGAATCGCCAATCCACCTAACCTGCATGTCTTTGGACTGTGGGAGGAAACCCACGCAGACATGGGGGAGAACATGCAAACTCCACGCAGGGAGGACCCGGGAAGCGAACCCAGGTCTCCTAACTGTGAGGCAGCAGCGCTACCACTGCGCCGCCTCAGTATGATTGTTTAAATTTATATTTTTTTTACAGTGGGAACATAGATGGGTTAAGTCACTTGCTCAGGGTCAAAGAGAAGCTTTTAACCTTTAACCTAGGAAAGTTAAGGTTTAAGTACAATATTTAACCATTGGACTACAATGCCATGAAAATACTGAAACAAATTAAAGCCTTGTAAGAACATTTAATATCTTCTAATACAATTTACATGATTCTGAAATAAATGAGAATACAACTAAAACTTACCAAAGGAGTGATTGATAACTTCAAACAGTGCAAAGTAACTTGCAGTAATGCTGTCCATGCCCACTTTAGAGGCGACTGCCTGTAGAAAAAACATGTTTTGAGATAAGTATTGAAAGTTACACCATTCCTTTCATAACTGGAACATCTATTTGTATTTTGTTTTACATTATTTTATTATATGACAAATGGAGACAAACGTCTGTCCTGTCTTCACTTACTTCCATATATCAATTTACAGTTCTTAGTATATAAATGTTAGTGAATTGTGTTCTGTAATTGTCAAGGGGTACAGGGAAAGTTGTTATTAAAAGAGAAGCAACATGAATGCAATTGATGCAGGCTATACCAGTAATTTACTAGTAAATTGCTGGGTCAAAGTCATGTGAGAATAACACCCAAACTGAGCATCCTGGGAAAGGCAACTTGGCAATTTCTCATTAAAAGAAAGTAAAAATCCCAAGAATCTACTGGGCCTGCTTCTGTTTGACAGATGGATAAAACAGCTGGCTGAAGCTTGCAAAATGTCCTATTGGCCACTGATAAGACATGCAAACAGTAAGGCAAGACTTTCTTCCTCCATTTGGACTGAGTCACAACTACAGAATTCTACTTAAGACTTTCTTCCTTGTATTCATAGTGTGTCCAGAGACTGAAGTAAGGGAGCTACACTTCACTAAAGCCAAGTTGATAATTTGTAAGCATTATCAAACTCTGATGCATCCATGCATTTCTGACTTCAGAGCCTCTATTTGCTAAAAAGGCAGTAGATGGTTAGAAGAGCCTGTGCTCATACATAGTCTATAATGGCAATTCAAAAAAACCAACACTCCTGAAGTTACCCTTCAACACTATTTTCTTTATTCCTTTCAAAAGTAACTGTAGAGTTTACAGCTTGGTTAACTTCTCTGTTCCCTTAAAAGAATCAATCTCGAGTAAATAAATTTATGGAAACTTACTGGGGCTTATTTCTAACAATGCCTTAGAACAATAAAATCATAATGGGTGAGGCTACTAAGTTATTACATCATAAAATAGGAGTTATTAGGCCTGCAAGCTTTGTATTCTCATTTGGGCTGCCTATGTAAACACTTCTAAGAACCATATCCCAAAAGTTTTAGTTGGCATGCCCCCAGAAAGGACAAAAATTAAATAGGCAATAACTAATATCATTGAAAAAACTTACTTATGGTTAGTAATGTAATTCTCACATTTGTTTTTAGCAATTTTTTTCAAAATCTGTCTTGCCAGAACTGCTAACATTAATTCTAGCCACAGAGGCTTTAACTTTGTCATTCTAAAATACTAAATATCTTCCCTTTCATACTTGGCAAATTTTCTGTAATGTTTAGAAGGATTTTCATGTTAGAAGTTCCACTTTTAGCTCAATTTCAATTGATACGGGCCCAGAGAGTCTTGTCTGAAATATTCTTTTAAGGCTTTATGTTTACAGCTCCCTCAATGACATTTAGATCCATGGGCAAAATAGCCATAATTAAGTAAGATAAACAAAGATAACTCCACTAATATGTTTGACCACAAGGATATGGCGAGTTTAGTGATATGTAGTGTTAAGTGTTTCTACTGTGCCAGGTAGTTTTAAAATTTCTTCTTCAGAAGACAGTGTTACATTATATTGAAAAATTCTAAAATAAAAAATTTCCTATGATTTTAAAAACATCTACAGGCAAAGCACCTTAAAGCTTCATGCTGAGGTCTTCTCTGGTCTTTTTAGACAAGGTTTCCTCTCTTAATAGAATAAATGCTGCATTCATTTGCACCCAGACTATAGTGTTTTCATATGGACTATTCAATGAAATGCGAGTTAGCTGTTGATTTGTTACTTGATCTGCCCAAAAAAATTAGAGAAAAATAAGCAGCATTTTATATGGAAATAAAAATCAAAATAAACATATTTAATGTGTATCACTTCGCTCCAAATGCAATTCGACCAAAAAATTGCATTTCTCGGTGATCAGACTATATAGTTAAATTTAAACAATTGACTAAGGTGAAAGGTCAGCGTTACGTTGCAACTTGAGATTTTTCAGGAAGCTTTGTATTGTCCGACATACATTTCCCAGTTGGTAGAGCATTCATGTAGAATTTCCAACTTGGCAAGTTGGATGTACTATCTCTTTGAGAGCATGTCAACACAGCAAAATGGTTTCACAAACTGTTCTGATTCTTATTTTTGCAGTTGGTTAAAACATACCTAATTAACTTAGCCAATGGACCATGTAGTTCAGTTTTTTTTTTTTTTAAAGCACAGGAACTTATTCTAACATTTTTCTTTATCATTTCTCTAAATTTATCTATAATTTATTGATACAGATCCTGTCTTCTGGTGGAAATAAGGTTTTGCTTAAACAATTTTACAGTAATGGTGTAACACTGACAGAAAAGTAATATGGGCTAAAGTGGCATGACACTAATTTTTTTGTCCCCATAATGAGGTTTTTGCCCTGCAACCTTTAACATGAAAACATACACAAAGACGAAATTCTTAAATGATTCTGTATGTCTAGATTTTATTATACTATTCGCAGATTTGCTTAAATCAATTCATAATCATATAATAAGAAAAAAAACAGCCTACCAAGAGAAATCAATTGTTTAGATATTGCTTTTACACAAAGGTCAGAATGCACAGCTGTATACCAAAATTTTTAACAAGCAGCAGTCAATTTACATACCTGATAGACCTGGTCTGTGGTGCTGTTCTTCACTCTGACTGTAATGGTTGTTTTATCTGGTAGTGCTATTCGAAGTTCAACATCTGATACTCCATTATAATTCTAAAAGTAAGAAAATGACGGATCAATTTAAGGTATTAAAATCAAACAAATTATGAACAGTTTACAAAGTCAAACAACTGAAAATTCTATTTTGAAAATAAAATGGTGTGTACTTTAAAAACTTAAACTTTCAACAATAGAAACAATTCAACCCAAATAAAAAATTATTTTTGAGAAAGGGAGACAGAAAAATATAACAAAACAGTAAAGCTTTGTATAGGAATAAGCCAAATCTGTGTTTTATACCATTTTATAAATAAGTACAACTAAGCGTTTAAAAAAAATACTGGCGTAAAAAAAACAGTTCCACATGAGTACAAACCTTCTACAAGATGTAAAAGCGATGAAAGCTGTTAATGCTTAGCATTAAAAGTGTTATTTACTTTTCATACAGTATATACTACAGGTTGAGCATCCCTAATCTGAAATGCCTAGCACAAGGCGTATTTCAGATTTTTGGAATATTTGTATATACATAATAAGGCATCTTGGGGATGTGAACCAAGTCTAAACATACAATTTATGTTTTACATACACATAGTCTTAAGGTAATTTTAATACAAGATTTTTAATAATTTTGTGCATGAAACAAAGTTTTGTGTACAGTAGAATCAGTAGAATACCCATATCAACTATTAAGTTGCAACAAACAACTGTAAGCTTTTAACCTCCACCTGTGTTTTGATTAAAAGGTTACTGGACATCGAGAATAAGGAAAAAACACAATGAGTAATGTACGTAGGTGTGGCAGTGACGATGGTCAATAACAGACTCGCACCAGCTGTTCATTCTAAGCTTCCTGGACTGCATTTTCCAGTGTGCCATGAAGCACTTTTGAACCGACGTGCAGGTGTTATCATGCTGCTCTCTCCCCAGCTGTGCAGACGTTTAGATGTGTTGAGTAGCTGTTACCATGCCTTTCAACCTTTGGTAATGTGCCCATGGCTCCCAAAACTCCCTCAAACACACCCTCACCCCATTCCCCCCCCCCCCCCCCACCCAATTCATATGTAATTCAAATTACTGGGAACATTGGTCAGAGCTCCATATGGGCAAATGAGGTTGTGTGTGGAACTTTCCACTTGTGGTGTCATGTTGGTGCACAAAAAGATTCAGATTTTGGAATTTGAGATTAGGAACTCTGAACCTGTATTATATTTCATAATATACACAGATCAAGGCTGAAACAACACCTGGTATTTTCAATGTACTTTCTGATATGAAAAAGATTTTTTTACAGTATGTAAACAGAATTAATAATTTTTTGTTAATTTGTTTTTGGCTGCTTTAACATCTTAGTGTGTATATATAAAAAAAAAAACACATTGTAACATGTACTGTATGTTTAGTCATTATTTTATTGGCACAAATAATGACACTCAATGAACTGGTGAAAAATGTTTTCTTGTCTTTTGTAATGAAAAATGTTTTACCTCATCAGACTCTGAAAGAAACTCCTGCATGATGTCACTTTCTCCAATCACCCGTACAGAACAAACTGCAACATGAGTAAAAACAACAACATTAGATACAACCAGTATGTAGGCCGTGAAGTACTACAATACAGAGAACTAAATTTCTCAGAAGGACCACAAACAATTCTTCGAAATAAAAGCCAAAACAACTCTAGCTTTCACAATTGTAAATGTTATATTGAATTAGTCAATCTTTATGCAATATAACACCTTTCACATTCAGCTGCATCACATATCATTTCATGATGTAACTAATCACATTATCAACATATTTAATTTGTTTTGTTATGCCTATATTGATACATCAGTATAAGCTGCATTTCATTGTTTAGAAGAAAGGTGTAGCTGAAGGGCAAAAAAGGAGAGATGTATAATAGCAGGAAAGTTTCAGACCCGCAATACTGATGTCAAAGGAATTTAACTGAGAATCAGGGTCAACAGAAACAAATGCAGACATGCAGTACATTAATGTTCATTTTTAACATTAATGTTCATTTTTAAAGTGTAAAGCTGACATATTAAGAGGAGAGTCTTAGCAATGTTGAACAAATGAATCAGTGGGAGTATTTATTTTCAAAAAGCTTGTGCATGAGGATACTTTGCTTGTCATAGTGCACCAGTCAGACACCTGGAGAAGGTGCTGCGGCGTAAGCACAATTAAGCAAAGGTGTCTGTCAAAAGAGGCAGAAACCTTGATACTGGCCATGTCCACATCAGCACAGTTATTTAAATTAAAAACCAAATATATGCAATCTTGCATTGTTTTTTGTTTTGGTGGGCTATTTCTTGACAGGATCATGACCAATGTTATAAGAATTCAAAAAATGAACAATAGAAAATAAAGTTGAAGTCTGAGACTAAAGTATTATGTACACAGCCCATAAGACATGGTGCAATATTTTTTTTTCTGGAAAAATAACTTGTGCCCACTGCATACTTTAAGGACATACCAGGTAATATCACACGTGCATCACATAGCTTGAGATGAGCACCAAATACCAAAATTCACATGCAATCCAATTGTGAAATATGAACTGTTCCTGTAATTTGTGTGAATAAGAAATTGGTTGTGAACTACTAAGTACTGTAGCAGCAAGTAGTTAGCTAACTAAATTAATTACATTTTTTCTACACAGTGGTGCAGTGCTTAGCACTACTGCTTCACGAAGCCAATGACCTGGGTTTAAATATATACTTTTATAAATTTCCAAATATCTATTTTTGTAGAGTGTAACTGGGTGCATAACATCAAAGTGTTAAGCAGTATGTTCTGTTCACAGAAAAAGATGTACAGTTGCAAGCGATGGTATTTGGTGGTCTTCTCAACATATACGATGTGCATGTAATATTACCTGGTGCAACAAAGTATCTGGTGCTCAGGCTAGAGTAAGCAGTGCACACCAGATTGTTTCCCAGAAAATAAATGAAACCATGTCCCAATGTTCTGTAACTACAAATTAAACAGGGAATGATTCATTTTGAAAGCAACGGGGAAGTGAGAGATTAGCTGAACATGAATGTTGACATACAAGATGCAGTTTAAAAAAAATAAAAAAATCACACACACACGGAGAACACCGAGAACAGATGCCACAAAGGAGAATAAAGTCTGCTATTAGGTTTCAGGTACAGATCATCTCAGCAGTCATGCATGTTTATAAGGAAGAAAAGTAGTCAGGTATGCAAGGAAGATAAATTTTAGCCCCCTCCATAGCATTTCATACATTAATGACGGTCAAGTTACACTGCATGCTTACAGGACAGGTGTCAATATTTTGAAACTGCTTATTGAAGAAAACTTTTCTAAACTATCTCAGAGGTAAAGAAACAACAACAATGGTCTTCTGAGGTGACAAGATAAGGAAATGCTCTTCACGTGTTTTATAGAAGGGACAAAGTTATTAAGTAAAAAAGGATGGAAAAAATCTTCCACTATGAAATCAAAGCACTACAGTTACTCAGGCACTGGAAGTTTGGCAGTTACTCAACCCCTGCAAAGCAAAATACAGAAATATGGACACGTAATAATGGAGAATAAAACTTAATGTTGCATATCTATAACATTCCTTAGTGTTTTTTTTTTTTTATTTTATTTTTGGACTTAAAATACTAATAACAGAATTAAAATCTGCCTTTACTTTCTAATGCTACTGTCTGAATGATGCATCTTTTTCATATTCTAGGATAGTACAACATGTTCATTTTAATTCATCAATCTCTGGGCTCATAAACTAGCATTGTTATGCTTACAATAATCAGCAAATTTTAAATAAGAACGCACATTAACAATATTTATCCACTGATTTTTAAACATGTTCAGATAGAGAATAATCATAAAGTGAGTAAGGATCTCAGCCAGTCAGTGACACAGCTTCTGCTTTTAATTGTATCCAGATGTTAAAAGAAATAGTTTATCAATTGATGGCTACTGTATATAAAAAGCAAATGAAAATGTTTAAACATGCAAAAACAACATACTGTAAACCAAGATGCAGCTCATATCATATAGAGTATTTGCTTAGGCAGTTAGCAATCATATGAGTTAATATTAATGAATCGTTTTATTTTAAAACAAATCTCAAAAAGTCAGCTTCTAGTGTTCAACTGATCCTACCTTTCTCCAGGTATTCTTCTAGACCACGTCGACGCGCATCCAACTGCTGCTCAGAAAGGGAGAAGGGCCACTTGCCTGGCAACCTTGGGAAGGTGAAATTGGTAAACTCTCTCTTCAGGTTTTGATGCAGAATAGAAAATTCACGGTACCGCTTTGAACACAATTGCCGACCCGCCATGTATATGTTATATACCTGTTATGAGGGGGGTAAAAAGTGTATTACTGCTACTTAAGGCAGACGATAAACACAAAAAAAAATAAGCACTCACATTCCTTATCAAGTTAACTTTATAATGACAGAATAAAAAAAAAAGCCTATACAAATGACTGCAAAAATGAAAAAATTTTATTGCTTTCTATGCTTTAAGTCTTTGAATAATTATTTATTCAGTTGTGGGCAATGCATGCTTCCTTTCACACTAAATAACTAGCATTTAGCCAGCAAGTTTTGCTTTTGCCTCCAATTCTGTTTTGTGCGGTAGTCCAGTTCCTCAATGATCAGTTCAATGCAAGCCTAGACTCAGAGATGCATCCAGTCTGCTAGACTGGATTATAAATGATTATATTGATTATAAATGCCCAAAGTAATACATATTTTTAAAAATCCTTTCTCAAGTACTTTCGGAGTTATCAACATCCAAAAGGTACCAGGTTTATATCGAAATCTTTAAGAAAATAAATCTTTCCAGAAAATAACTGTGCCTCACCTGATCAATTGAAATGTCAAATATCTACAGTATTTACAGTCCCATCTGTAAGTCACAGTCTCTTGAGTGGCTGTTTTTATCATTGCCTGCTATTCTGTACAAATTCAGATTAGACACCTTCTCAACAGTAGTTCTTTCCTGCTCTATTATGATTTGGAATGCTGCATACAACTGCACATATAATGCTGAAGAGGTAGGCCGCTAGCCAAAGGTTTAAGACTTGGTAACAAATAAGAACCTTCAATATGTTAATTATACAATGATAAGAAGCTATTGAAAGGATGTCTAATAGGTATGGTGCGTCTCCAGTAAAAGGACTAAGAATATAACACTGTACTGAAAGCTTTAAAAAAAATAAATAAAAAAAAACCAAACCATAATCAGATCAGCCACTCTATTCTAGAAGGCTATTAAAAGTACTATTAGCTAGTTTGCTATGTGATACCATACTGTATTATACAGTAGAATACCCACAAACAAAATGGGTAAGCGGGTAGCCACATACATTGAATATTCACATACAAAAATACCAGATGTTCATTTTTTTCTAGGTATGTTATCTGAGATGTTTACTTTTGTCTTCTCTATTGCTAATAGGAAACATCCTCTTTCGTCTTTTAAATAGCTTAAATGTTCTTACTTTGGGAACAATAAAAATATTATGGAATTTTACATGTACTGTACTACTTTATTACTAAATATTTATTAAAATACTTGAATTTCCCTTTGGGAAATAAAAAAGAATTTCTAATCTATAACAAAATAATTGAAATAGAATACTTTTTGAAAGAAAGCTTTCACAAGAATAATGAGTTCATCATGTAAAACATATTTTGATTACACAATCCATGTTTTTGCTGCTATTTCTTGTTTAATGCCAATGATTTAAGTCTAATCATGCCCACTTAAATATCTGAACAATGAAAATTCACGTATGACAAATGTAAGGCATGGACATGCAAGTTACATTTTAAAAATCCACTAACCACAAATTTTTCTCCATTTTGCTCAACATGCTTGTATGTGGGAATAGAAATGGGCACAGCCTGTTTCTCAGTGTAGTCGTAAAAGGACTGGCCAGATGAATCATCCCCAGGATCTAAACTATCTGCTTCGTGTTGTGGTACTGACAGGACAGTTAGCAGAAGCTCTTTTTCTCCAGCACGGATTAAGTCCACTACTTGCTTATGGGTTGCACCTTCCACGTTTACACCATTCCTGTAAAGCAAATCAAAAAGCAGAAATCATTTTAGAAGTATCAACTTACATCACAAGTAAACACGAAGCTCTTTATCAACAAAATTTTGCCGTCTCTATGGAAAAAATGAAATAAGACTTGCATAGATGGTCAACTCTTCATCTCACTCTAGCTAGAAGAATTAACATTGTTAAGATGAATATTCTTCCTAAGCTTCTTTTTTTATTTCAAAATATTCCAATATACATCAATAAATCATTTTTTAAGCAATTAGATTCAACAATAACCTCATTTATTTGGAACTCAAAACATCCACGTATCCAAAGAGCGACCCTACAAAGACCTAAGGCAGAAGGCGGCATGGCTCTACCTAACTTTCAGTTTTATTACTGGGCAGCAAAGCTATATATACAAGCTATAAAAACCTGGACACAAATAGTTGAACATACACAGACCTGGTCCGCAATAGAAGTAAAATCCTGCAGTACTTCTTTATATTCTCTGCTTTGTGCCCCAATAAATGCAAGGTATCGGCAATATACTAATACAGTAATCCCTCCTCCATCGCGGGGGTTGTGTTCCAGAGCCACCCGCGAAATAAGAAAATCCGCGAAGTAGAAACCATATGTTTATATGGTTATTTTTATATTGTCATGCTTGGGTCACAGATTTGCGCAGAAACACAGGAGGTTGTAGAGAGACAGGAACGTTATTCAAATACTGCAAACAAACATTTGTCTCTTTTTCAAAAGTTTAAACTGTGCTCCATGACAAGACAGAGATGACAGTTCCGTCTCACAATTAAAAGAATGCAAACATATTTTCCTCTTCAAAGGAGTGCGCGTCTGGAGCACAGACTGTCAGAAAGAAAGAGAAAAGCAAACAAATCAATAGGGCTGTTTGGCTTTTAAGTATGCAAAGCACCGCCGCACAAAGCTGTTGAAGGCGGCAGCTCACAACCCCTCCGTCAGGAGCAGAGAAAGAGAGAGAGACAGAGACAGAGACAGACAGAGAAAAACAAACAATCTAAAATCAACAGGTGCCCTTCGAGCTTTTAAATATGCGAAGCACCGTGCAGCATGTCGCTTCACGAAGCAGCTGCACAGAAGGTAGCAACGTGAAGATAATCTTTCAGCATTTTTAGACGAGCGTCCGTATCGTCTAGGTGTGCGAACAGCCCCCCCTGCTCAATCCCCCTATGTCAGGATCAGAGAAAGTCAGCGCAAGAGAGAGAGAGAGAGAGAGAAAAGTAAGTTGGGTAGCTTCTCAGCCATCTGCCAATAGTGTCCCTTGTATGAAATCAACTGGGCAAACCAACTGAGGAAGCATGTATCAGAAATTAAAAGACCCATGTCCGCAGAAATCCACGAACCAGCAAAAAAATCTGCGATATATATTTAAATATGCTTACATATAAAATCCGTGATACAGTGAAGCCGCGAAAGGCGAAGCGCGATATAGCGAGGGATTACTGTAACCCAATTGTGCTTTACAAATTCAGAATATGGAATCAATGTAGAAAGCATTTTAAGATGGAGAAGCTTCTATCTGTGGCACCTCTGCAAGAGAACCACCTCTTTCAACCCTCGCAAACATATGCAGTTTTTAATATCTGGAAAAAATTTGGGATTAAATTGCTCAGAGATCTTTATATAGACAATATCTTTGCATCCTACAAACAATTACATTCCAAATTTAACTTTCCAGCTACACATTTCTTTCACTATCTTCAAATTAGGAACTTTGTTAAACAGAACCTGCACCCTCGTCCATGCTGGAAAAAATACTGCTCAATACTGGTCACATGTTTTGGGCCTGCGCCAAATTAACATCATTTTGGACCAAAATTTTTAAGTGCCTCTCAGACAGCCTCGGTGTCACAATCCCTCCTAACCCATTAACATCTGTGTTTGGTGTTCTTCCAGATGGGTTTAAATTGGAGAAAGACAAACAAACGGTGATTGCATTCACTCCACTTTATAACGCAGACTTATTTTGCTAAACTGGAAGACTCCTAACTCTCCTCTTTTAAGTCAGTGGGTAACCAATGTTTTGTACTATTTGAAATTGGAAAAAATCAAATATTCAGTTAGAGGATCTCTACAGAATTTTTTTTAAACCTGGCAGGATATAATCAATAAAATTTTAGAATAAACCCTTAAAGCACCGAGGAAGTAATTATCTCCGCATTTCTTTTTCCTCTCCATTCATCTCTACTGGCCTATTAAACTCATCAATTTAAGTTTTACCCCGTTGGCCATGCTCTTTCTCTCAGGAGTGGGGGTCGACTTGCTTTTCAATCCTATTTTTTGTAAAAATTGATCTTTTGTATGATTACAATAAAATTAAAAAAAAAAAAAAAAAAAAGTATCAACTACTGAATATGGAAGTCCCAGTTCTAACTTTGTACCACTGTACATAGAATCTCAAATTTCCTAAAATTTTTCCTGTGAGAGAGATTGTGAGTATTAGTATACCTGTAAAAACTTTGCTTATGAAAAAGGCAGCTTTTTGAACTGGACCAAATACTAGAATGGCAAAGATGACATCACAGCAGAGACCACAAAACATAAAAGAATAAGGTGGATCATTATTTCATATTAAAGCATACCATTATTTTTAAAACGGTGTACCTTATCTTGATAATTCACTTACAGTGGCTCCCAAGGCACTTTAGTAAGAATAAATGTACAATAAATGACCCTTGCCTAATAATTGGGGAAAAAAATATTAAGAAGTCAGGTGCAACTTTTCTTTTAATTCTGAATAGATAATGTCTCACTTTTAAAGAATGAGTAATAAAATCTAAAACACATGAAAAGAATAAATCTCTTCTACTCGGCAACCCCACACTCAAGCATTAAACAAAAGGTCAGCTTTTCATTTTCAGTGATAGTGCTCAGAGAAACTAAACTAAATGTGCTTATGAAAGAAAGCATACACATGACTTCCTCCGGTTTGTCAAACCTTTCATTTTCACGAAGGCTGAATGCTGCTCAGGCCCATACTGCACTTGCATTACAGATGGGTAAATGCAAAATTCAGCAATGCTATTTTATGTTTATACAAATGCAACTGTGAAATAGTCTGTTTTATAACATCTACACAGCCCAATCATGACAGGCAACATTATACAAACTAGCAAACCCAATTTCACCCCAAAAAAACACAAGCTATACAATGCTTTTAGGCAGACATAAATTTTATGTCCACATAAAATAACATTATCTGATCACAGTGCTGTTAAAATAATACAATAATACAGTTTTCAATTTCTGAAACAAGGATAAACACAGATTATACTAGAAAGAGTCGGGAAAGTACAATATAATGGCTTGTCTTTAAATATGTAAACATTGCAGCTTCTCTGAAGGACTGAGGATGTCCATTATTAAAAGAGCAAGAATAAAATTGAAAGAGAGGAAAAAATCTTATTTATTAAAAAAAGACAAAGAGGATAACCAATTGTAATGATCTTAAGTAATCTGAAAAAGGACAGGAAGAGGGAAAGAGGCTGTGCCTGGAACCTACAGTAACTTTGGCAAGAGATACAATTACATAAGGACAAGCTTATATACCTGTAAAGTCTAACTGAATGAAACAGCACGTGCATGGTGTACATATGACATTTGCAGAATGTTTCAGTGTAACCCTGAAAGAGAGTTAGCAGAATTGCACCTAACAAATGATCCCTGCTGTCTGCTTCTGATCTTGGGCAGACAAGCTCTACTTCACGGATTTTTACACGGCACTTGGTTAATTTTCACATTCCAGTTCTATAAAGGGGCAGCTGGTCCCATGAATATTGAGAGGTGCAGAGCCATTACAGACTCTCCATTACCTCGGCAGCAGGATGTTTATTCCAAAGAAGGAAAGAAAAAAAGTTGGAGAACAGACTCGCCCAGTGTACTGAAAACAGCTTCTATTAGTTCACACGGGGGTGGGGGGGTGGGGACTTTAACAGAGCGGAAAAGGATTTTACAGTAGAACGGCTATATAAGAGGGAAACACAAAAAAACAAACATTTCAACTTATAAACCCTCACAGTAAAATGTGATTAGCAGTAAATTACTGCTGAAGAAGAGTGGACCAATATGAACTGTTTTGTTCTGGCACTCCACAAAAATTGCTTTATGCTCAAAGAGATTTTGTTTTAGAGCAAAAATTCATCACTTGAATATGCTAACCAAAAATTAACTAAAAAAGTAAGAACACATGCTTAAACACATTGTCTAGATCTACAAGTATGGGCAAACAGGTTATAAGTAGCTTCTACTGTGTTAGTTTTCACCTCAAATTATCAGCTTCAGTTTGACACGTCTTTGCTTGGAGTATGAATATAAAATTTTAAATACACGACATCCAATACAGTTTTTTAATCCTATTTTACAGTACCCCAGGCACACAAGAATACAATAATAGTAACACGCTAGATGATAGATTTCTGATAAGGTGCTTTGTGTATAAATAAAGCAGCCTGTTACTGAGCAACAGCTACTGAAAAACACATCTGATTCTGGTTTAAAATGTTGCTGAAATCCAAACATATACCAACAAATATAATCTATCACCACAAAAAACTTAACCCAAAAGAGCATCCTGTCTGAATGAGCATTACTTTCCACAAACAACCAGCCACTACGCCTCTGTTATGCCCAATTTCAAGAATTCACCATCTGCCAAAAGGTACTTCCATCTGTTGATATTTAGCTGAAATTAGTACTTTTCTTTAAAAATCTCTTATAATTGTACAGACGTTTCTTACCCTCCCACACAGAACACTACAATCACAAATATGTTTTATCTTTAATTTTTGTCCGTCTGTAAGAGAAAAGTGAGTCTTTGGTAATTTTTTAATGTATAGGCTACACAAGAAACTTTAGTCTATACTGGTGGTTTCTTGAGAAAAAGAAAAAGAAAAAAAAAAGAAGAAAAGGACACCCTTCCTTCCAGGAGACAATTACAAAAAATTCTACTTTATTAATGCAAAGATAGGGGAAGCAAAATGATTCCCCCATCATAGACAAAAACAGAGCACACTATAGCCAGATTGCTTCAATTTGGTTCTTATAGCTAAAAAAAGCCAATTTAAAGATTCAAAGGTTTAACTTAGCAGTAGAGGATGACAAAACAATATCAGGAAAAAGCTAATTCTAATATAGATTAAACTAGTAGATTATTCATTCTGAAAGTTACCTCCATAGAGTTTTGAAATATGAGCCAAAAACTAGAATTTTTTTCAACAAGAAAAAAAATCCTATTATGTGTAATAGCAACATGAAACTGTGATAATGTCAACATAAATACAGTGAGAAATGCATGTCTAGGACCCACTGCTGTACTGATGCAGATTTAGTACACATCCTTCATGTCACAGGTTTTAAAAATTCACCAACGCAAGGCCCAACATCACAACAGTGACAGCAGATGCATGTTTCTTTGCACACTTCTCTTATGTTTTTTCTGTTGCTTAAGCATAAGAGGGTAGAATGACAGTGCCTGATCTGCATGGCCAACACACCCCTTGTGTTAGGTTACCATAGTGCAAGACTTACTGATGTCTACATCCCATCTGACAAGAATGACAGCTGCTGCATTGTGAACAGTGCCTTTCACTCTACGTAATTGCAATCATTTTGCTTTACATTTAAATTAGCATTGGAAAATTTAATTGACTTGCTGTATTGCTTTGACTGATACAGACTTACTTACAGTACATTGATAATTTAAATAGATACAAGAGCAGCACTTAAGTTATACATCTGATAGTTTTACATTATGAAAAACATAGATGCTGTCAACAAAAATAAGGTGTGCTAAATCGGGCTTGGATTGAGAGCATTTTGAACAGAGCGACAACATTTTCTTTCAATCTATGTAATACTCGCCTGAAACACAAAAGCTGTTCCCCTACAATGTATTACCACGTTAACACTAAAATTACCAGAGCCTATGAAAAAACTTGTAAATCCGGCCCACCTTAAATCCCATCGCACATCTTCGTCAGCGTCTTTTGTCCTGTAAATGTGTTGATAAAGACAAGCAGCCTGCTTTTCCATCCCCCTACCACCACAGAACGTGCACAAAGTACTCCCACCTCATACCTTGATTATCTGGGAGTGAAGTGCTGGAGTTTTAGAGTGGAAATAATAGATCGTTATTTGGAACAAATGCATTTCATGTGTGTTCCGTTTCTACAATAATCTGTGTAAACACATTGTTAAAACAGAAACGTTTTTCATATTTTAGTAGTAAATGACAAAATGTTGGCATAAACTATATAATGTGTGAAGCCTGAAGTCCAAAGATCAAATAAACACTTTCACAAAAGGTTCAAGGATAAGACAACAGCTTCCGTCGTGTAGCGGTAAGATTTGCTGACTGAGATTTGCTGATAAGCTGCTCTTATTGTTAATATTATACAATAAACACATACATTGAGTTTGCACGCGGTCACTGATTACAACCAAAAGATGTTATGCGAATGAATATGAATAATGTTGCATCCGTGCCACAATGTTTTCTGAAATGTACTATACAGGTCATAAAATGAATAATTCCAAATATCATTTATAGCTATGTCTCTGTTTTTTTTTTTGTCAGTGCGGCTTTGACATCATAGACCATAACGTGCATACTAATTCAGAGTGAGCAGGAACATTCAATAAAACTGAATAAAAAGAAATCAAGTGACCATGAGATACCAATAAGGCAGATTCACCAGTGTTTGTGTGTCAGCTTTTATCCCTCCAGATCAGAGAATTTCCAGTTCCATTGCCTCAAAACACCACTCACATCTACAGTTATTCCCAGTTTCAAATAAAAAATCACAGCATCAAATCCCTAGGGTGGTAGGTAGTATGTATCGTGATCGTGACAGAAAATAAAAGTGAAAAAAAAAACCTGTAACTTTTACAAGTACTATAAATGTACACCGTCTGTTACAGACGCAAACCAAATGTATGTGTGTACTGCATAATATTAACAAGAGCCGCTCACTACTGAAAACGGCAAACACAGGAGTCAGTCGGGATCGAACCGGGGACTCTTGATTACAAGTCAGCAAATTTTGTGAAAATATTTATTTGATCTTTGGACTTCAGACTTCACACATTATATAGTTTATGCCAACATTTTGTCATTTACTACTAACATATGAAAAACGTTCCTGTTTTAACAATGTGTTTACACAGATTATTGTAGAAACGGAACACACATGAAATGCATTTGTTCCAAATAACCATCTATTATTTCCACTCTAAAACTCCAGCACTTCACTCCCAGATAATCAAGGCATAAGCTGGGAGTACTTTGTGCACATTCTGCGGGGGTGGGGGGATGGAATAATAGGCTGCTTGCTGCCTGTCTTTATCAGCACATTTACAGGACAAAAGACGCTGATGGCGAGGTGTGGTGGGATTTAAAGTGGGCCGGATCTACGATTTTTTTCGTAGGCTCTGGTAATTCTAGTGTTAAGCTTGATAATAAGAATAACCAACACTAACTAATGCTTAGTCTCAGTCAAAGGAAGTCAGAGCATGTGCACAATGAATAAATAAGGCATCTTACCAGTCACCATAGTAATTGACAAAGGCTTCAAGCAACTAACCAGGTTTACCTTGAGTCAGGGTAGCACACTGCACCTAGAAGCACTGTTACCAACTGTATAGAAAAACATTCTGCTGAAAACTCAGCTAGCCACAGCCAAAAACATTCCACTTCCAGACGATTTTCAGACTACACTAATAAAACTGATGGTACTACAGACACTAAATATTCCAGTGAGATACACAAATTACAGACTTACTAAGTATCTAATTGTTGTGATTTAGACATGGGAACTCTCACACAAAGCAGTTGGATATATTCAAGACAAAATATTGTGGCCAATATTTCAACCAGTCTTGTGAACTTTAGCATGTTCTGCTCATACAGTGTAACTTAACATGTATCTTAATTGTAGCAAAAGGCTACCTGGACATATCTGGACATTGGTTCCATCATGGTGGGTTTTCTCAACTACCATCTTAACAATTAATAGAATGATCACAAAACAGTCTCTTGAACATGCGGACATGATAATATTCCTAAATGTTTTTCAATAATGTAAAGAGATAATTTGCAATTAGTTTGCACTTAATATTAAGGGACATTCTTATACATTTAATGCATAACTAAAATTTTTTCTAGGAAATGTATACTTGCATGTTTGTATGATATAAAAGTGTGTATTTTTTAAACAAATAGCATTTAAAAATTAACCAAAGTGGGTTAGTTAGGGTCGTATGGTATACTGGTAGTAACAAGACACCAGTAGAATTATGTCAACTGGTAGAAATTCTTTTGCTCAATCGCAATAAAAATCATACATATAAAGTTTTGTCTTGTGACATAGCGTCAACTTTGGAGATGAAAGCCCAAACAGGCCACATCTTGCTATAGCTAAATTTGAATGTTCACAAGCAATTACGTAGTATATAGCCTATATATCCTAAAACTAACAGTGTGTTTGTTTATCAGCAGGTGAATTTAAATAGACAGATGTATTGCAGAGAATGCATGCTATAATAATAATCATGGCCACATTAATCAGACAGCAGTAGAATACTTTTGTTAAAATTTGTATTTTACGTCGTTATTACAGCGGCTCTACCTGTGACAGAAAGGGTACAAGTCTCTGCAGTGGGGAGGGCAAAGCCGTGCATGCTAAAGTAACTTAAAAGGAGGTGTGATGAATAGCACGACAGGTCAGATGGTCCAACTTGGATTCGGCAAAGGAAAGAAGGCATCTGGTGTGAAATAAAGGCTCATGAGGACAGCGATCCCTTTGAAGAGGAAGAGCGGGGTCTAAATGAGCTAACAGTGGAGCTGATCATGGTCCTTTCTTGAAAGAACAATAAAAGGTCATTTCAATTAAACAATCATTTCATATTAATCAGCAGCTTGTGTCTTTGTTTCAGTCCTTCCCCTGCCGTACCTCAGGTTGTTACATTAAATTTCTTGTGCTGCATGATGTGATAGAAAATTACCGTTTCTCTCTCATCAAAACTTAAAACACTTAACTTGTGAATAGGGTCAGTTCAAACTCACCACTCGTTCAAGTTATCACACTCTTTATACACTTTCTGTAGAATGCTCACATATGCATTTTATAAACATTAAACGGCAGAGCAGATGAAAATAATGTGATGCAAAAAATTAGGAAATAAAATACTACAAAAACCAATGCCAGTTATTCTGTGCTGCCAATAGAAAATAAATTTGTAATTTGATGTAGATAGTTGCATGCATATAAGTGTTTGTTTTTGTTCAATGGGAAACCAGAGCAATTGGGAAGAAAATCTTCAATCTTATTTCATGTTTTACTATTTAGTCTATACAGTACACATATTTTCTAAGATTCTGTGTCTTAAAAAGGCACGTGCAATATATGATTGCTTACTTGTTGTTCAGTTCTTATTTTATAATTTTGCACAGTACAGATGATAATTTAGAATTACTTCAGTGATTAAAATGAAAAGAAACATCACAGTAGAACTACCCACTGTTAACCTATGAAATGAGACTGACAGAAGCACCTAAACTGGATTAAATCTCAAAAGTATATGCACATAAATTATGTCAAAATTTATACTATACTGTGATCACTTTTGATTACATTGTAATAAAATCGTCTGGCCATACCATAACCTCTAAAGTCAACTAGTGAATAAGAAATTAACATTTCTATCTCTAGTTACATCACATTCTTTAATCATGTATGAAACATTTTATGAACTAGCATGATAATAGTATAAAATAAAAAAAACCTGTGATTATTGTTTTTTGTTTTGAAAGAGCAGTGGGATTTCCTGCTTTATTAAAGTAAACTATACAGTATAGGTAGTGTTCCATAAAATGCTTGATTTAAGCAATCTTGTATTTACAAATACAAATTTTTCTCATCCTTGTTATGACACTTATAAACAAGTTCAATACTGCCAGTCTTAGGTATGTTAGTACTAAAATGGCATCTCAAAAAGGAATATTGAAAATATAACAGTATAAGATGCACTCTAAAGAACTAAAATACTCAAGTACAAAAAAAAGTATAAAATGGCAAAAGAAACAGTTAACAGTATGAATGACAAAAAATACAAACTTATAAACGGATACCAGTCATGTGGCCACCAAGAGGCATGTGGAAACGGTACATTTTCAAAGACTAATGACAGAAATGGTGCTAACATCAATAATTGATAAAGTGTTAATAGATACAGGCTTTTTAGGACAGTAAAAATAATAAAACCTAAACCACAGTTTGCTAGAAAAAATGCAAGTGACCAATTGTAAGAAATTTTAATAGACTGATGAAACCTTCATAAAATTGAGCATAGGGCAACAATATGCTATTGACATGCTTCTCTTTGTCAAGACTTGAAATGCTAGAAACACAGAAGGAAATGATGAAGCAAGAAAATGTCTATGCTTGCTCGTTTTCCCTGCAACTACTTAATTTTCACAAAAATATTCATTACTACAAATGCTTGAAAACAGCTATAAACTAGTTAAATATTCCTATGCAAAATTCAAAACTTTTTAAGTGTCACAATGATGTTACAAGTAGAAAATTCCATGCTGGGGGTCACTTTTAAAAAACTTTGCTTGTATTTGAATGTAAAAATAAGCATCAGAACAAAGAACATGAAATGTGCAAAAAAATAAAACTTTTTAAAAAACCTGGCATGTACACATTTTTGTACAATTTACCTTTATAAATCTGAATCATCTTGTAGTGTGTCCCCTGTGAAGCTTAGATACACTATGAACATTCCATGGGCTGGGATATCGCACGTAACATTCAGTGCAGGGAGGAAAGAACACACAATCAACTATCAGGCAGTCTTGGGGATCGGAAACTCCAGTGAAGCATTGGAGGTAACTAAGCAATGAAATGCAGTTGACAAGCTTTGTTCTCTGTGAAGCGACATAACACCTGTATGGCCGTTCAAAAGTGATGTGCAGTATTGCTGCACAGTTTAATAATAATAATAATAATAATTAGAGGGAACATTAATTGTAGTGCTTCTCCTC
Source organism: Erpetoichthys calabaricus (assembly GCF_900747795.2). NCBI lineage: Eukaryota > Metazoa > Chordata > Cladistia > Polypteriformes > Polypteridae > Erpetoichthys > Erpetoichthys calabaricus. The sequence goes on from NC_041395.2 coordinate 88,287,938, forward strand.
TGCATTCAAGGGATTCATAAAATGTCACTATTGCAAATTGTCTTTTTATGTTGCCAAAAACATTTTATGTTTTATGTATTTACAACCACAATGTATGAAAACTGAATGTAGCATCTTGGTTAGTTGGTTAATGGCTTCAAGCACGGTGGGCCTGATGGCGTGAAGCTTGGCTGAGATATTCCTTACTTTTCAGCCAGTTCTCTGAGAAAGACAACAAGTAGCTGATATAAACTGACAGCAAAAACAAAAAAGCCAAACTTTTCAGGTTTAGTATGTTTGAACCAATGAGCGCAGAGCTACCAGACTCACCCAGAGAGGTATGCAAAAGGGAAAGCGACAACTGTAGCTGGATGAACATTATGAGTGACAGCGAATGGAGAAAAAGTCTCATTTTAGTTTGCCGTGTATTATGGGTTTTCAAACAAGAGTTAAGTGTAGCCAACACATCTTGGTGAAGGTGTTCCCCTCAGCCAGAACATTGGGGAAGAGTGTATATAATTTAGTTTGCCATTTCTTCTGAACCAGTTCTGTCCCCCACTACGCTTGACTCCCTTATTTTGAACCTCTTACCCTAATAAACTGTTCTTTATCTTTTCTTTTTTTTTTTCTCTGGCTCTTGTGTCTTCATTTCCTTTACCCATGAAGAAGTCACTACAGTAATGGCTGAGTTCTGTGAATTAGAATATGTAAGAGTCATCATTTAGCTGGTTTGGCTGCATTTCCATACTTGTTGTCCCACGATATTTCATAATGTATATGCAAATATTAAAAAAATCTGAAAATATTGAAGGGCGGCACGGTGGCGCAGTGGGTAGCGCTGCTGCCTCGCAGTTGAGAGATCTGGGGACCTGGGTTCGCTTCCCGGGTCCTCCCTGCGTGGAGTTTGCATGTTCTCCCCGTGTCTGCGTGGGTTTCCTCCGGGTGCTCCGGTTTCCTCCCACAGTCCAAAGACATGCAGGTTAGGTGGATTGGCGATTCTACATTGGCCCTACTGTGTGCTTGGTGTGTGGGTGTGTTTGTGTGTGTCCTGCGGTGGGTTGGCACCCTGCCCAGGATTGGTTCCTGCCTTGTGCCCTGTGTTGGCTGGGATTGGCTCCAGCAGACCCCCGTGACCCTGTGTTTGGATTCAGCAGGTTGGAAAATGGATGGATGGATGGATGGATGAAAATATTGACATAACTTCTGGTCCCAGTAATGTCGGATTTAGAACGCTCAACCTGTACTTTGTGGAGTTTACTTTGTACATCTGCCCATGACAGAGTGACTTTTTCACGCTGCCAATCTTTTCCCAGGTTTTTAAACTGTGCATGTATTTAATGCTTTTTAGATTATCAGGAAGAAGTTCTCCTCTTTCTTCAGAAGATTTTACTTTCACCTATCAGACCACTTTTAGCTGAGCTTCTTTGGAAAGCTTTCATGTTGAATGTAAACATATGCTTTTGTTTACAAATACGAGTGTCAAAATGTGTCTCTACGTAACCACCAATTGTTTTGATGCAAATAGACTGTTTAATATGCTACTATTAATAGGTTACTGTTTAACATTCTCATCTAATAGGGGAGAAGCACAGGCGAATATAAACTAGCAGCTACTGGAGAGATTAATTTCAAGAAATGTGTGGGAAATTTTCACATTACAAAAGATGCATGGGTGGGACTAACTAAAGTTCTGCTAGGTACCCACAATCATGCACTGAAATTAAAATCCCATTTGCTATTAAAAACCACTTCCCAAGTATGAACAATTGACCTAAAGAAGATCACTGAACCCAGAAAATATCAATTACTAACACTGATGTCTAACACTAGAATTACCAGAGCCTACGAAAAAACTCGTAGATCTGTCCCACCTTAAATCGCTTCTTAAATCCATTCGTACCTCTCCGCCATCGTCTTTTGTCTTCTAGATGTGCAGATAAAGACAAACTGCAAACAACAGACTATTCCATCCACCCACCGACTTAGAATGTGCACGAACTTCTCCCAGCTCATGCCTTGATTGATTATCTGGGAGTGAAGTGGAGTTTTAGTGTGGAAATAATAGATCGTTATTTGGAACACACGCGTTTCATGTATGTTCTGTTTCTACAGTAATCTGTGTAAACACATTTTTAAAACAGAAACGTTTTTCATATTCTAGTAGTAAATGACAAAATGTAGGCATAAACTATATAATGTATGAAGCCTGATGTCCAAATATCAAAGAAACACTTTTACGAAAGGTACAAATATAACAGAACAAGTGTGCTTTTATTCAAAAATATAACTGCAGAAAAAAAAAAAAAAGCATTGACACTCCTTCAATACAATGGCCCCGTGGCGCAACAGTATCAGTTGCTGACTGGGAATCAAAAGGTCACAAGTTCAATCCTGCACAACTCCCTTTTGAGAAGTGAATTGCTCTTATTTTTACTATTTTAGAATAAAAAGATACATTTGATTTCAGTCTGTAACAGCCGGTGTAATTTATGATACTGTATTTGTAAAGGTTAGCTTTGTTTTTGTTTTGTTTTTTTTATTCACTTTCCATTCTCTCAGTCGCGTTCAGGATCCTTCCCTACCCCATCTGACACTGCTGTTTTCACATAAAGACGCACTATAGCTCTGCAGTGTATCACGATACATACGACCGTGTGTTTTTTTTTCCCCAATCTTGCCAGTCCCTACATGTTGCTGTATGCTGTTTCTTTTGTACTCCAGGACATGCTGAGGAAACATAGTAAAGAGCAGTAACTTCAGCACTATATGCAATCATCAGACACTCCCCATCTGACACTGCTGTTTTCACATAAAGACGCACTATAGCTCACCCAAGGAGCGCCCTTCCTACATTTATGACATGTGTACTTGTTGCAGTGTACATACCTCTCTGTGCTATGGGTCCTATTACACTGAACAAGCACCTGTAATTTGCAGCTCTATTCATTATCTCAAAACAAATATGTGTGACGTTTTGAAGAAATCATTTTATAACACGAATAGTACCAATCAGAAAACATCGTCGAAGTAATGCAATATTATTTGAAAACGAACAGCGTCAGATTGGGTGTGATTTATACTGGCGCTGTTACTTAGAGTCAGATCAGAAGCTGACTCTAAGTAAAAAAGCATGAATTAATCAACAGAAATAACTGCGATCGACATTTTAAATTTAACGATTTACAGTGCATACCAATTTATAAATTTTATGTCCGTTTGAGGCTACAAAGAAAAAAAAAAAACACTTCCTCCTCAGCAGGGAATTGAACTCGGGTCTCTACGGCACGGCAGGGCTGCTCGGAGTCAGCAAATCTAAGCATTACGCCACGGAAGGTGTTGTGACATTCTTGAACCTTTTGTGAAAGTGTTTATTTGATGTTTGGCCGTCAGGCTTCACACATTCTATAGTTTATGCCTACATTTTGTAACATTTATTACTAAAATATGAAAAAGTTTCTGTTTTAACAAATGTGTTTACACAGATCTATATTACTAAACCACAGTTTAATCTATGCACGGACGGCGGACGCACCGCATGTGCACTGTGCCTCAGAGTCAAACCCAGCGGCTTCCCAGAGTCAGTAGGTGGCGCACAAACAACACAACCTGTGAACTAAACCTGCTCTAATCCACTGTGCCAGCGGTCTGTGTGGCATATTTGAGTTACACAACGGAAAGAGCTCAATGATTTGTAATACAAAACCGAGCCCGTAGTTCCCAGAGTCAGTGCGTGGCGCCCAAAGACCACAACCTGTAAACTACACCTGCTCTAATCCACTGTGCCAGCAGTCAGTGTGTGTAAGTTGGAGTATGCTTCCTAACAGTAAACGACTTCTACCTAACGACACAGCCACAGAACAACAAAGATGAGACCGCATGGATAAAAACAATACACGGAGGCTCCTACGACGCGCCTCAGACACACCAGAAGCAAAGATGTCACGGCTCCACAATGAAAGAGCTCAACTAACAAAAGAGCTCAACAATTTGTAATACAAAACTGAGCCCGTAGTTCCCAGAGTCAATGCATGGCGCCCAAACACCACAACCTGTAAACTACACCTGCTCTAATCCACTGTGCCAGCAGTCAGTGTATGTAAGTTGGAGTATGCTTCCTAACAGTAAACGACTTCTACCTAATGACACAGCCACAGAACAACAAAGACGAGACCGCATGGATAAAAACAATACACGGCAGCTCCTACGACGTGCTTCAGACACACCAGATGCAAAGACTTCACGGCTCCACAATGAAAGAGCTCAACTAACGGAAATACAAAACGTGCCCGTATGGATAAACACAATGAATGAATGCACCCACAACGCGCTTCTGACACAGCAGAGGCAAAGGAGTCACGGCTCCAAATGGAAGGAGCTCAACAATTAGTAATACAAACACGAACCTGTATGGCTACAACCTGTAAACGAGCCTGTATGGATAAAAACAATGAACGAAGGCGCCTAAACAAAGAAACCGCTTTAGTACAAATATGTTTATTTAATTAAATGAAAACTTTACCATGGCTACGACCTGTAAACTAAACCTGAGGTAAAGCGTGCACGCCAGGTTGTACAGCCACCCGAACGTGACCGCCCACACCACCGCATATACCATGTTCATTTAGTAATGTAGCCCTCCATGCCCGGATCCGCCACCATGGTCACTTCAGCACGTGAATCCGCTGCCGTCAGCAAACGACTTCTCGCTGACGACACAGCCATAGAAAAACAAAAAAGAGACTGCATGGATAAAAACAATAAACGAAGGCAACTACAACGTGCTTCTGAAACACCAGAATCAGATGAGAAACAGCTCCAAAAAGAAACCGCTTTAGTACAAATATGTTTATTTAATTAAATGAACTTTCCCAGGACGCACCCACCCTCCATGATATTTCATCCCTCCAAGTATCGGAGGGAACAGAAAGTGATTGCCATTCTTGGATTTGCGATTCTTTCGAGAATCGCGGGCTTGCTGGTTACTGTAGAAACGGAACACACATGAAATTTGTGTGTTCCAAATAACGATCTATTATTTCCACTCTAAAACTCCAGTTCGGTCACTCCCAGATAATCAAACAAGGCATGAGCTGGGAAAACTTAGTGAACGTTTTGCGATGGTGGGGGATGGAATGGCCGGCTTTTTGCTTCTCGTCTTAATCGGCACATTTAGAAGACAAAAGAGAGGTGAGAACAGTTTTAAGGTGGGCCGGATCGACAAGTTTTTTCGTAGACTGGTAATTCTAGTGTTAAAACATTACTCTTACTATTTATACTAACTCCATTTGGCTCTTCTTTCCAGGAAATGTACGCAACTGAGTTACTCAGAAGCATGTTATGGTCTGTAAAAAGACAAATAAACCTGCAGTACAGTAAAAACTAGACATACTGTTGGAAACATAAACCTTCCTTGTTAAATGCATAAACGTATTAGAAACATACATGGAGAAAATCATTAAGACTTAAAATGCCCAATTAGGCCATTAAGTGATAGCCATGGAGTAAACACACTTGTAGTCTAACTTAATCAACAATTACTGCAACCACCATGAACATCTTTAACCACAGCTCAGATATACAGTAAATCTAGTTACAACCAAGAAGACGAATGCTTTTCTTTAAAACACTTATGTATTTGTGCCACACAACACTAACATTGTGTGAGAACTTGCATACAGATACACGAGTGCAAAAGCTGAATTTGCTCAGTGAAGTGGGCAGATGTGCTTCATGAATACAAAACTATGAACAGACTTCTGTCCCGTCCTATGAAGCAGTAAATAAAATTACTTAAGTGACTGGACATTATTTACTGGGACTAATCAGCCTTGCAAATATTAATTCTAAACTCTCTTCCTTTTTCCATTTCATAATTGTTGAAAATTTTACTTGGGCAGCTCTAGCTGCAAAACTGAACCAACATTCAAGTTTTCCTAGATTCTTCTGGCATATTGCCAGAAATCACCAGCAGGCGCTCAAGTCACTTACTTTAAAGTTATAAGTCCTCATATTTAGTTTCTGCTTACTAAGTTTAGCAAACTTTGCCTGAATGTTTATTAATTGCATGGTTTATTACATCCATGATCTGAAGCGAGGTTAACATTCACAGCTAAACATCCAAAATACATATGTACAGTATAAGATATACAACTGCTTTAAAATGCAGTTTAATATGATTACTAATTTGCAAACTTTTGTTTTAACACAAGCAGACACTCAAGTCTGTCTTAAGGCAATTTCTGCATGTGCTCAAATAAACGCCTAAATGTTTTAGATAAATTTTGATGCAACCATTTCTTGCAGCTATAGTCAGGTGCATTTTTTCACTTGAACTATCAACTACTGTGTTAATGTCTGCGTATTAAACACCAACATCAAAAAGAAAAACAAAATCACAGAAGGTATTCTTCCAAATCTTTTATTTTAAATTCAGAGAGTTATCAGAGATCAGTCTTCTGTCAGCTAGCTGCATGAAAAAATATTTGATTCTGGGTTACAGTATATAGAAATAGTCTATCTATTATAAAAAGAAATCCTGTCCCCTGTCCTGATAGTCTACGATACGTGATCTTCTCGGAAGATAATTTAAAGACCCGCGAGACGAAAGAGACCTGCCACGGTACGTCTCATGGGAACATAGAACGAGAGTCTTGCAAGACACACCCTACTTACAAGCAATATCAAAAAAATCAAATCAGTAGTGTAAAGGCAGTCATGCAGCACACACAGCTCCAGGGCTCTCAGTGCATATAAAGTGTATAAAGTCAATAGGGTAGAAATGAAATGTCGACGATTAAACGAAGAAGAAAGAAAAGCGTGGAGAAAAGAGACTCAAATGCGTTGGACAGAAAAAAAGAGCAAAAAAGAATAATCGAGGTGCAAATTCAGAAAATAAGGAAAGTAATTATCAGCCCGAAACAAGTCGAATTGAAAAAAAGCACGTCCAATCCGGCTCAGAATTAAATGACAGTGAGTAAAAGACAAAGTAGAACTTCATAAAGACGTTTACAAACGTTGGCGCTAAACACATGCAGAGCAGGTTAGAGACTATGAAACCAGGGAAATTAGAAAGGCTCAAAAAAAAAAACGTTGGCACTATACACATGTGGAGAAAGTTAAAGGATATGAAATTAGGAAAATTAGAAAATATAAAAAAGTAAAGATCGCAGTAGCGCAAACAAACAAACTGCCTCATTTAACTATGCACTATGACTTTTTGTTAATCTAACTGATATTCTTCTAACTTTGCACAGTTTTTGATAAGCGGATCAGGATGCATTTCACTGCATGTTGTCTTGTATAACTATGCATGTGACAAATAAAGAATCTTGAGAATTTCAAAAACGGAGCTTACTGCACATGCATTTATTGGTTACTTTGTTAATATATATATATTTATCTGTCTGCTTATTTAAAAACCTAAATTTACCGCAGGAGTCAAAAACGTTCTGTCTAGCCCTTGTACAAAAACCTAGACAAAAGCTGGGGTATCACCTTGGTAACCCCATGTACTTTTGGAACTGTGAGAGGAAAACAGCAGACCTTGCTAAGCTTTGTCAGATTTCACTCATCATTCCTTATGACCTTTTTCCATCATGTTTAATGGTTTGCCTATCTGACATCCAAAAATGCTCTTCTATAGTTTGCCACCTACCTTTAGTACCACACTTTACTCATCCAGATTGGACCCTTTCACCTTTCCTCAAGGTAGGCCCTTATTACAACCAAGGCAGACCATGTGGATGCCTCATCTGTACCACTCAGGGAAGGTGAGACTAAGACTTGCCCCATGCATGATCCAAGTGTGTTGCTTTACAAAAACAATCTCCCATAAACCCACTTGCTTGTGCAATAAATGTGATTAACAAACTTTTTTTTTTTTTTTTTTTTTTTTTACACACCAATTACTAAACAGGATTCCCATTTATTACATAGTGTATGGTCCGTCTCAGCCCTGATCACTATTTCTTTGGTCCTGAATATCCTTTAATATTCCATCAAACAGTATTTATAATAAATAAATGTTTAGAAAAAAAGGTGCATTTTATAATAACATCTGGTGAAGCATATCGTGATTGTACATAACATGAAGTAATTGAAAGTAGAAGTTCAGAAGAAACACTGTAGAAAAATTATCTGAAAAATGTACATTGTTAAAAATACAGAATAACCTTTTTAGTAACATTTAAAAAAATATGTTTTTCAATAATAAGAATAATAAAAAAAAGTGTTATTTAAAGAAACTTTCACACTAACTGTAATCCAGACTGTTTTATTTTTTAAAACCACAAACATACTAGGGTTAAGTTTTTTTTCAAATTACACTTTCAAAAACAGTTTGAGCTTCATGGTTAAGTAGCAAGGCCAATGTTTGTGGCTACAAAAAGACTATCAGTAGGCAGAATTCATTAATGCTGTGTTTCACATGTAGAAGGATAATGAATTTTACAACAAACATTCATTCTTTGTTGTCAACACAATTTCACCTCATCTACTGCCAACAACAAGCAGAAAAGTATGTGTTTCTCTGCCCTATCTTTGATCACATATTTTTGTGCATGGGGAGATGCCAAAAGTTGCCTCTGCACAAAATACACAAAAAACCTACAGTTATGTATACCAGTTTAAATACTACGAATCTTTCACCAGACTCAGCCGTTTCCTCTAATAGAAAAGAAGGCTCCCATCAACAATTCTGTCTTTGAAAAACAGGGAATCCACCTTAATAAAAAGAAATATATGTGCATCTGTGTGTCTATCCTGTTGCTGTGTGCCTGTTATATGCCATTTAGTATGGGATTCGTAAAAGCATAGCTAATTTTTGTGATGTGTTGTCTGTTGAAATGAAAAACGCAATGCATTTTATTAATACATGCATTAAAAAATACATTCCAATAGATAGGTCACTGAATACACTGAGGTCTACATGGATTACTTAGATTTCAACTAGTCTCAGAAGGTACCACAGTTAGTTCATTATGATAGTTTTGTCAATTTGTATAGTACCTATTCAACAAAAAGTACAGGCAGGCAATGGTGTTAAATAGCGACATTGGAAGTTCCATGAAGCTGATTTGAGTCTTTTAAAATATATACAGAGACAAATTCTTAAGCAAACAAAAACCACATAGGGTAATGACATAACAGAGCAATGCAGCTCATCATAACAATTCAGGAGAGTCATGTGAGATTTAGTGAAGATCAAAATTATAATAGTATCAAAAAATAAACCTTCTTTCTAGGAATAATTTTTGTTTAATGTATTAAATCTAACACTTTATTATTTGTTTCCCATCTGATAGTTGGACCTCAGATGAAGGAGAAGCAATACTGACTCACTCCATGCTGGAAACAGTGAACCACCTTTTTAATAACAGGAAGTCACGGGAGTTTGCCAAGTACACATATTTTTTTATTTGTAGAATGCCTGTGATTTCAGGCCCTGAAGTTTACATTAACACTGACGTGGGTAACTGACTACTCAAACAATACTGAACAGAACATCACACACGTTCTGGAAAGCCCAAGGGCATCTCCTTCAAACAAACAGTATGATGCATGGCTTGTAACCTCAGTGCATCAAGAAGTACACTATAGGGTAGGTTTAACAGTAAGATGATACTGTAGATGTGCATCAGTGTAAAAGAACATGTTTAGCACAGAAATTGATTCAAGACCAAACCAAGCCACCTTTATACTGGACATGGGTATTCATGCAAGGTGAAATCAGTCCTTCACAGATTGCCTTGGAGAAATAAAGTGTCAACTGCCTGGCACTGGCACAATAACAGCTGTGAGAAACCCATCAACAAATCTAAAATGTCCCCAAAAGTTTTTTGCTTTTTTATGAATGTATTAAATTGGCCCTCAAATACCACCTATGGATGTCTAAATACAGCATTATTCAAACATTGTCATCACTATTTCCTTGTTTGAGATGGAACTAAAATATGGGTTTTTCAGGATGTTGCTTAATTTTTCTTGGTACCTTTATTAGCAGAACAGGAGTTATTTTTACATTTGTACCTTTAAGTAGAATGCTATTAAAAGACGTGCAAAACTCGTGCATCCACTAGAGCAGTGTTTCTTAATTTTTTTTTTCTTGTGACCCAATCTTGCCCTTCTTAGTGGCTTTGAGATCCATTCCATGGTGAGTGTCAGATCATGGGGCCCTGGGAGAATTACCTCTGACACGGCAGTCATATCGAAGCAATGTCAATTGCTTAAACTGCTTGCGGTGGCCCATCTTGAGAAACTTTGCAAATTGTTTCCCATTGAATAAAATTCTGAGTGACGACCAAAAAGGCAGCGACCTTCATTTAGGAAACTATGCTCTAGAGGATTTCATAAACAGGATACCTTTGTGAAACCACACCTTAGGATCATGCACTTGCAAATAGTACCTTGCTGCTGGCTGTTAATGGTTGGGGGAGCATGTTCCCAGAGTGCAGTACTTTAACTATACCTGAAAAAAGGGTAACAGGGATTATAAGACTGACCAACAGATTAGTGCTACGATAGCATTACTGAGAATTTAGTCAGAAAATGAATTTCAGGCAAAAACTATAAATAATGACAAAATGTTTTGGCACACAGGAGGAAAGAAACTTGTGGAACAACAAAAAGGAATTTTATTTGTAACACAGCATAGCTGTTTTTTTCAATCTAAAAAACTGTTGTAATCCTGATCCAAGTTGTTATAACAAAACAAGCAATAAATGTGTTCAGCAACTGAAACATTACATTTAATCATTTGCCCTTCTTTTATATAATTCATAATACAAGGTTTATAACTTGAACAGTACACTTTAGCAATTCACAAGAGGCTATAAATCACAGAACAGCAGCTACACATAAAATAGGTTTTAATAAATGCTCAGAATAATATGCAGCCACTTTCAGATCCAATAATCTCGTCTATATTGCCAGAAAGGTAATTTGTTTGTTTATAGAAAAATAAATTGGTTTTGTTGAATGAATTATTTGCATTATATATTCAATTATTAATGTACTGATTTATCATTTTTATGTTGGACTTCAGGTAAAGAATTTGCAGAAGTGCCATAATCTTAAGAAATGCCATTATAATAAAAACCAAGTAGGCATGGATTATCTACTTAATTTAGTTCATATTGTCAGTGGGGCATAAAAGACCTGGCAAGATAGCGGATGTCTGCTAGATAGCAGCTTACTAATTTCAGAGAACACTCTGCAACAGTTAAATTAGATGTGCATATGTACAATGCCTAAGTAGACATGGCTAAATGTAAAGCTGAACAATAAGAGAATGTGGAAGTATAATATTCGCTGTTATTCCTGTTCATCAGCAGTATTCATTATGATAGGCTGTACTGGACTGAAGAAGTGACTGACAGGAAGTAAAAATATCATAGGAAGTGTTCAAGGCAAAAACAGAGTATGTTAATAGTAAGAGGAAACAGAGAATTAAAAAATATTTCTTAAAAATAAATCACTTTGGTAACAGTAATATGGATGAAGGTTGTTTCTAATCACATCCTTATGAGATGGAAGGCCAAGCTGTACCCAATACTTGGCACTGAGTCTTCAATTTCAGGAGTGAACAGTACAGCATTTAATTTAGAAGAAGTTGCTTCTGTATTTTTTGGTACACTAAAGTCTATTCAGAGTCTATATTATACAATTCTGGACAAGCAATTAAATTAATATTTTTTTATTATTATTTAGGTTTTCTAAACCAAGCAGCCACACAGTACAAATAAGGAATCCAACTATTAATTTAACTAGGTACTATATACAAAATATTTAGAAAAACTGTGATAAAGGGGAACTGATTAATTCCAATTTTCAAAAAATGTTACTTTTCCTAGAAATGTAAAATATGCACCTGTAGAAAAGTCTTATGCAAGACAATGATAACTAGACCAAATTATCAGAATTTCCAGTTAATAAGAAGAACTTGTTTCTTACTGTGAAATATTTTGGAGAAAATGTCTAAAACCATTGTGCTCCCCCAGTAATAATCACTAAAGTGATAAGAGTGTATACTCTGATTCTGTAACAGGGAAGTTTAATTAAAATTTTAACTTTTGATGATACTTTATTAATAAAATTATCAGCAGCAGAAAAACTGAATTTTTGAAGCCCAAAAACTTTACATTACCTTCTAGTAAATATGAGGAATTTCCCAATGTTCTCAGTATTTAAAAAATGTTTTCCCCAAAAATGAGGACAACCACTTCATTATTTGTACAAAAACAGTTTTTTAATACCTTTATTCATATTATTATGTGCTACAGTGAATGTGAATTTTCTCACTTAAGACTAAGTTTGTGACTGTTTTCAAATGAACCTCTTGTGATAAGGCCTGATAATTTTTGCAGTTTTTCCAGACAGCACAGAAGTGTTACCAGTACAGACATCTCCTAAAATACGAGGGTTTAAGTTATGAGTTTTCTTGTTTACAAGTGGTTTTATTTAATACCCCTTTTAAAGTCAAGAGACGTCTTCTTCACAGTTATGACAATTGGCATTTTCCACTGATTGTGCCTGTTAGCTATGCGAAACAAATGTACAATAAGCCAAGAAGACCAGCATGTTGTTGTTTTTCATCTAGCTAACACATCTGCTGCTCCTACCACAGCCCGTGCCTTCAACGTCTTGCTGGTCTGGTTAAGGGTACTTTATGTATTTTACCCATGTATACATTATCTACTATTAAATATATACTCATCTACTGTATAAACTACAGTTAATCAAAAAACATTTGTATTATGAAACATTGACTCAATTATTGGACAGATATCAAATCTAATAGACAGTGACTGAACCACTAATCAGTCCTAGCTCCTTTTGACTGTGAATGCAGCATTGTTAACTAGTGGCTCACTGTACTATTCTTTTTACAGATAACTAGAGAACAACCACCACTTCACTTCAGAATTGAAACTTTTTGGGCCTGTATACAGTCATATGAAAAAGTTTGGGAACCCCTCTTAATTCTTTGGATTTTTCTTTATCATTGGCTGCTTCAAATCATCCCATAGATTTTCGATGATATTCACGTCAGGGGACTGTGATGGCCATTCCAGAACATTGTACTTCTCCCTCTGCATGAATGCCTTTGTAGATTTCGAACTGTGTTTTCGGTCATTGTCTTGTTGGAATATCCAGCCTCTGCGTAACTTAAACTTTGTGACTGATGCTTGAACATTATCCTGAAAAATTTGTTGATATTGGGTTGAATTCATCCAATCCTCAACTTTAACAAGAGCCCCAGTCCCAGAACTAGCCACACAGCATGATGGAACTTCCACCAAATTTGACAGTAAGTAGCAGGTGTTTTCTTGGAATGCGGTGTTCTTCTTCCGCCATGCAAAGCACTTTTTGCTATGACCAAATAACTCAACTTTTGTCTCATCAGTCCAAAGCACTTTGTTCCAAAATGAATCTGGCTTGTCTAAATGAGTATTTGCATACAACAAGCGACTCTGTTTGTGGCGTGAGTGCAGAAAGGGCTTCTTTCTCATCACCCTGCCATACAGATGTTTTTTGTGCAAATTGCGCTGAATTGCAGAACGATGTACAGAAGCACCATCTGCAGCAAGATGTTCTTGCAGGTCTTTGGAGGTGATCTGTGGGTTGTCTGTAACTATTCTCACAATCCTGCGCATATGCCGCTCCTGTATTTTTCTTGGCCTGCCAGACCTGGGTTTAACAGCAACTGTGCCTGTGGCCTTCCATTTCCTGATTACATTCCTTACAGTTGGAACTGACAGTTTAAACCTCTGAGATAGCTTTTTGTAGCCTTCCCCTAAATCATGATACTGAACAATCTTTGTTTCCAGGGGCCTCATGTATAAACTGTGCGTATGCACAGAAATGTTGCGTACGATCGTTTCCACACTCAAATCGCAATGTATGAAACCTAAACTTGGCATAAAGCCACGCACATTTCCACGATACCTCATACCCTGGCGTACGCAAGTTCTCCACTCGGTTCTGCAGACTGGCAGCACCCAGCGTCAAAGTAGTGCTACTGTTCCTGTGTGGTTACCGTTTATTTCTTAGATCCACATTCCTGAGGCGGCTTTATAAATACACTGAAACTAACTGCATATTGTTTATTAGTGTAATGCATCTGATTGTAATTAACCTGTAACAATATAATGGTCCAGGGAATAGCCATAGCATTCCAAAAACAATAACTGCTTTAGCGTTGTTACTCTCACTGCACCTTCTTCTTCTTCTTCTTCTTTCAGCTGTTCCATTAGGGAACACAGTGGATCATCTTTTTCCATATTACTCTCACTGCACCACTTGGAGTATTTATATCACTATATTGGAGTTTGGAATCACAGAGATACAGCATCAAGCACACGCTGACTCAGCCACGGCAAAACGCTTCAGAGCCTTTCCTGTACAGACCTCGCGGTTCAGAAATAGTTTCATCCCAAGAACTCTAAACGCACTCAATCAGTCCATCAAGTGCTCCTTGTAGAACTGTTTGTACTTATAAGTACAATTACCTCACTGTAAACTTGCACAACAGTTAAAATATTGCACAACCTGCGTCACTTTATAAAGCGCGTATTTACACACGACGACGGTATCATTTTTAAGATGAAATGCAGCAAAATATGTTGATTATATTATACAGATAAAACTAACTTCATTTAAATAATCTATATTGTTAATAATCAAACATGTGAGGACATGGTGCCGCAGCGCTGGCTAGTTCACGGATTATTCTATACCTCGTGCTTTATTCTTGCTGGGCTGGTGCGACACTGGTAGAACAGATAGATAGAATAATTAAACACGTAATACGAAGATATTGTATTTCAATCTTCCTCAAAAATTTTGAAGAATCGTCGTTCTAAGCTTACAGATGGCTTAATGTCTATTACAGAGCTGATTGTGTGGCGATTGGGTATTTGGAGAAAGAAAAGTAAGGACAAGAATTGGAGATTAGTATGTTTGAAAGAGATCAGTACTGCTGTGATAAATTATTTCATTGAAGGTCGCGCATGGCGCAGCAAACATCTTGCATGAGACATGAATAAGCACTGTGCTACCGGGTTCCCATGTTTAAAAACATGCTTTCATTCCTATCATCATGAAAAAGATGTCCCGTATACATCTCATTATTTTAATTATTCAGAGAGCTGTAATATCAAAAATGTAATGGATTCTGTGTCCTTTCGGAGAAAAAGAAAGCCCGTTTAAGAAGCAGGTACAGTAATCCCTTGCTATATCGCGCTTCGCCTTTTGCGGCTTCACTCTATCGAGGATTTTATATGTAAGCATATTTAAATATATATCGCGGGTTTTTTGCTGGTTCGCGGATTTCTGTGGACAATGGGTCTTTTAATTTCTGGTACATGCTTCCTCAGTTGGTTTGCCCAGTTGATTTCATACAAGGGATGCTATTGGCAGATGGCTGAGAAGCTACCCAACATACTTTTCTCTCTCTCTCTCTTTTGCTCTGACATTCTCTGCTCCTGACGTAGGGGGTGTGAGCAGGGGGGCTGTTCGCACACCTAGACGATATGGACGCTCGTCTAAAAATGCTGAAAGATTATCTTCACATTGCTCCCTTCTGTGCAGCTGCTTCGTGAAGCGACATGCTGCACGGTGCTTCGCAAACTTAAAAGCTCGAAGGGCATGTATTGATTTTAGATTGTTTGTTTTTATCTGTCTGTCTCTCTCTCTCTGACATTCTCTGCTCCTGACGGAGGGGGTGTGAGCTTCTGCCTTCAACTGCTTTGTGCGGCGGTGCTTCGCATACTTAAAAGCCAAACAGCCCTATTGATTTGTTTGCTTTTCTCTCTCTCTCTCTGACATTCTCTGCTCCTGACGCACACTCCTTTGAAGAGGAAGATATGTTTGCATTCTTTTAATTGTGAGACGGAACTGTCATCTCTGTCTTGTCATGGAGCACAGTTTAAACTTTTGAAAAAGAGACAAATGTTTGTTTGCAGTGTTTGAATAAAGTTCCTGTCTCTCTACAACTTCCTGTGTTTCTGTGCAAATCTGTGACCCAAGCATGACAATATACAAATAACCATATAAACATATGGTTTCTACTTCACGGATTTTCACCTTTCATGGGGGGTCCTGGAACGCAACACCCCGCGATCAAGGAGGGATTACTGTAGTGATTCACACACATAGAGCACATAGAAGATCAAATACAGAACAAAGCATTTAACATGCTACTTTAGTTACGATGGGATTTGAGAAACTAGTAAATTAAACGATTTTAAGATGAAGTTTATGATGTTCTACTTTAATGGCAAAATAAACTGTGATTAAAGTGGAAATTTCGAGATTAAAGCTGACATTTTGTGCTTTTTTCCCCACTGTGTGCCTATTTTTTTTTGTCTGTACCCTAATAAGCTTTCATATGACACTCAGACAGTGGGCTACGACTCGCCTTTTCACGGCGACTTTGATATGTGACTTCTTTTTTATTTTTCGGTCACTGTGCGACTTTGTGAACTTGAGCATTCGAGTTTCTCCGACACTCTGTCACTCGATCAACTTCCTTTTGTTGATTATACCACTGTTTAAACCAACAAATAGTATATTTTTCTTTGCCTCCACTTGGTATTCGCTGAAATTCTTATATTTTCTCCTGTGCTTTTCCCATTGTCTTTTCACAGAACGCTGAGCTTAAGGGCTATTTATATTGATTTGCATATTCAAAGAGGCGTAATTCTGGGAGGAGTTGGGGCGGGACAGCAGGCACATGCGTTACTTTTATGTAGCGGAAGAACGTGGAAGTTTGCGTACGCACAGATTCCTGCATCTAGATTTTTATGTGCGTACGCACATTCACGCTTTTGTGCTTACGCCATGTTATAGTGTGAGTTATACGCACGGCATTATACATGAGGCCCCAGATCTTTTGAGAGTTGGTTTGAGGATCCCATGCTGTCACTCTTCAGATGAGAGTCAAAGGGAAGCACAACTTGCAATTGACCTCCTTAAATACCTTTTCTCATGGTTGGACACACCTGTCTATGAAGTTCAAGGCTTAACGAGCTAATCCAACCAATTTGGTGTTGCAAGTAATCAGTATTGAGCAGTTACATGCATTCAAATCAGCAAACTTACAAGGGTACCCAAATTTTTGCACAGCCAATTTTTCACATTTGATTTAATTTCACACAACTAAATGCTGCTTCACTAAAAATCTTTGTTCGGAAAACACCCCAGTACTCAGATGTTCCTAGGAAATGAAAGACATACCACTTTGTTGTTGAAAGTAGAGTAAATTATTATGCAGGCTGAGAGGGGTTCCCAATCTTTCATATGACTGTATATGAATTAATATTAGTGTGGGAAGTAAAATATTTTTCCAGTATACAAAAGAACTATGATTTAATATTACCAGTTTAATAAGAAAAAATATTCTTATCTAATATATTTTAAGTGCGTTAAGGATGTCTCTCTTTTAACAAAAAAAGGACGTCTCTCTTTTAACAAAAAATTGATCAACATCTCTTAACAGGAAAGCATTAGTTAATGAACCTAATAATGATGTGCACATTACCTTCAGAAAAAATCAAAATAACATTTGCTACAATTAAGCCCATGCATATATGTATTCAAATAACATGCTGAGAATTTGTAGAGACATAGCTTTCTGAAATAAAGCCAAGGCTGGAAATTTGATCACAGTAGTGAAATGCATATTTTGGACTAGACTCTGTATGAAATGGGAAATAGGAGTAATGGATAATGGGTTGAGCCACTGACTAAGTAATCACTGTGCGATCTTACAGCTTGGCATTGTAAAATTTTTTGGACTGTTGAAAAATATCAAATGTCATGGCAGACTACATGAGTATCTTTGTAAGACAGCTAGCTATGCAGTCTTCAACAGTGGACAGCTTCATTGTATTTAGAAAACTGTTGCTGTATTTGCTGTGAATCTGTAGAAATGTGTCTGCTCTGTGACAGTGGTTAAGTTTTATATCGAGTATGACACATAATTTGAAACATTATAAGTGCATCAATGACAAGACATACATAATGCAAATATTTCTCTAATATCTGTAGACATGCTTTTTCAGTAATAATTACATACAAATCTGTGGCTCCACTTTTGCAAATGACAGAAGGTATCTCAATATTTCTTTACTAGGTGGAATAATCAGTGAAGTAAAATTATACCTTTTATTGGCGAACTGAACAGATTACATTATGCAAGGTTTCAAGGCAGGTTAGGCCCCTCCCTCAGGCAAGTATTTTATTTTTTCATTTCTAGTCCTATCTGGTAGGTTACTAAGTGAAGGTCCATATCAGAAAAAGGAAAAGTCAGGATAAATTCTATACACACTAGGGGGCTCCGCCCCCCTGCTCGCTTCGCTCGCCAAATCCTGGCGTTGGGACATGACAAAGAGTGAGATGTATGAATTAGATATAGATTAGTTGTAATTTCTGTCCATTTAGGATTGCAGGTCATAGTGATAAACAGATCCGGTTTTCCAAATTTTCTTACGATAGCCATGGCATCTTGGTAATGTTGTTGCATATTGCCTGGGCTGCCTTGAAAGGATGATGGTAGAATAACAGGTTTTCCAGCCGGGTGCTCCATGACGTCAGCATCCCGATTAATGTAGTCCAGCAGCGATTTGTATTTATCGGCTGTAAGTGAAGGCTGGTTGTTTTTTATCCACTGCAGATCATTTGATTCCGCTCGAACATAAACGTCAACGATGTATTGTTGAGTCAGCTTTCCTGCATTGAGTAATGGATTAAAGTCGTCCCTTACTGAGAGTCTGTAGGAGAAATATTCTTTCATGGATACACGTGATCGTCTCTGCGCCTGCTGTTTTTTAATTCTTGAAATTGTAGCACTCCATCCTTCCTGTCCAGTTGGAAATAATATGGGGTATGTTAAAGTATGAAGAAGCGGAAAGCAAATGTCCATGCGTTGGAATGCAGGTGTGTTGTTTTTATCAGGACGTAAATGTAGAACAATATCTCTGTGAAATGGAGGCTCACCATCTTTACTTTGAAAGACAATTGCCACTTCATTAACGACGGGCAGATTGTATCGTCTTGGATCTTGTTCTTTGTCCTTTATCAAGACCAAAGCAATTGTAGTTGCCGCTATACCTTCTGCATTTGCTTTTGTATTTGCCTCCTTTTCAAGTTCATGTAGCATTTTTTATAGACTTAGCTAATGGGTGATTGTTTATGACATGAGTGACGTTTCTCATTATAAGCTCTGTGCATTGTTTGTTTTCAGGAAGGTTCATGCGTTGATAGATTGCCTCATCTGGATCTAGGATGTAGATTTGTGCATATTTGCGTTGTTGATTTGTTTCAGGGTGCACTGTTCCAAAGCGATGCAATATTTGTCCACATATGCGAAAGCAGTATGGGCCATTGCCTTTTGGTGGCCTGATATGTACTCCGGTAGATGCAAAAGCAAATGAACTATTGTAGGATCTAATGCAGTTCATAAAGTTTTTACTTTCAGGCACATCGTTAGTTAGAAGCTTCTTTAGATATTCAGGATATGAATGTAAAGGAGGCAGTCTAATCTGACCTTTTTGACAACAACGTGTAAATTCATTATTTGTATTGCCAGTTGTTTCTTCTGTGAAGTTAAGTGAATGACAATGATTGCAAATGACATTCATTAATCCCAATGAATTTATTGTTTGTATCGAGCCTTGTCCGTTTTTGTATGTCGGTCATTTGAGCTTGGTGCTTTTCGCGTCTTGCTTTTTTTTTTTCTGTCAGTTCATTTGCGCGTTGTACACGTCTCCGTTCATTTATTCTGTCTCTTCGCTCCCTTTTTTGTATGTCTGATACGCGAGCTCTTTCGGTTTGAAATCGTGCTTCTTTCGATGCAGCACTTTGACACGCGCGCTGAATGCGTCTACGTTCATTGTGTCTGTACATTTGGGCACGTCTCTGTAACGGTGTCACTTGTGCTTTGCGTTTTTTGATCCGAGACATTTTTTCTCCCGGTGTTTCAGAAGCGCGTTTTATGCGCCGCCGTCTATTTTCTTGTTTCTTTCGTGTTCGTGTGTTTGTTCCCGTTATCCTTTCCAAATCGTTTTGTACCCGTGACCGTGTATTCATGACTTGTTTCTTTCTCAGCATGCGAAATATGGATAAGTAATAAGGAGGATCGCACTCACTGTTAATATGTATCCTTTTCTGCAGTTGAACGGTTAATAGTGCTTTATTGAAAGGACATCCACCTATGCTGACACCTATGCCGACACCTATGCTGCCTAGTGTGAAGGTGTCGACGTTCACTTTAGAATATGTGGCTTTGGGTGTCACTACTTATGGATGTGTGGGGGGGATTGTTGTTGCGCGAGCGTTCTTCTTTCTTTTTGTGTTCCTGTGTCTTGTTTGAATCCCCTCTTTGTGTGTGTCCCGTCCCTTGCTTGTAGGGTCTGTGGGGTGGTTTTGTGTTCTTTTTTTTTGTCTTCCATGGGCTTGTTGAATCCCCCTCTTGGTGTGTGTCCCGTCCCGTGCCTGTAGGGTGGGGGGGGGGGGGGGGTGGTCGTGCCTTGCTGTTGTGCGCTTGTCTGTTCTTTTTTTTTGGTGTGTTTAGTTTCGTGTGCAATGTGTTTCGTGCTTTGCCCGCGTTTGACTACCTTTTTTATGTGCCTTTTCCTTTTTTCGGTGCTTGTTCCGCCTCATTTCTGTGACTCCTTTTTGTATGTGCTCACTCCTTGTTTCTGTGGTCTTGTCCGCCTCTCGCGGCCCCTCATCCGCCTTTGTCGCCCTCTTTTGTCCGCCTTTCTCCGACTCTCGCGGACTCTTTTTGCGCCTGCGCCTCTCGCGGACCCTCATCCGCCTCTCCCGCCCTCTTTTGTCCGCCTTTCTCGGCTCCTCAGCCGACTCTCGCGGACTCTTTTTGCGCCTGCGCAGTACGTCTTTTTGAAGCTACGGCCCATGGCCGGATGTGCCTGCGTCCATCATCCGGTTTAGCATTCTCGGTTAGTAATATGGATTATTGCAATGAGCGCGCGTCCACACACACACACACACAGATCCATATTACTAACCGAGAATGGTAAACCGGATGGACGCAGGGACATCCGGCCATGGGCCGTAGCCGCAAAAGACGTACTGCGCAAGCGCCCCCCACAAAACCCCCCCTTCCAAGCAACGGAAACCGGATGCAAAGCAACGTAAAATAAGAAATGAGGCGCCCATAGCACACAGAAAAAAGGAGTCAGACGCGAAATGGAACATACACAAAGAAGAGAATTGAGACCCACGACACACAAATGAGGCAACGCCCCCTAGCACAAAAAAAAAAAAAAAAGAAGTCAGACGCGAGTGCCACACAAACCCATTGGACACAAAACGGGACAGACTACGGACATAGCACACGAAACATACACAAAAAGCAGGATTCGGACCCACGACCACACTAACATAAATAAGAAATGAGACACAAAGCACCATTACTAAACGAACCGTCCGTATTAAATATACGTCATCTGAACACATTCAAATTATGCAGCATAGGTCGATCTCATTACACTGATGCACTATTAACCGTTCAACCACAGAAAAGGCTCCATATTAACAGTGAGTGCGATCCTCCTTATTACTTATCCATATTTAGACACCTGCTAAACGATTGCGCCACTTAGCTGACAACGCGTTCAATAATGAGTCCACTATTCATGAAAATTCATTGGGATTAATGAATGTCATTTGCAATCATTGTCATTCACTTAACTTCCCTGAAGAAACAACTGGCAATACAAGTAATGAATTTACACGTTATTGTCAAAAGGGTCAAATTTGACTGCCTCCTTTACATTCATATCCTGCATATCTACAGAAGCTTCTAACTGACGAAGTACCTGAAAGTAAAAACTTTATGAACTGCATTACATCCTACAATAGTTCATTTGCTTTTGCATCTAATGGCATCCACTCACTTACTCAACACCATTGATAAACTTCTACAAACGTGGATGATTAATAATATTCCCTTTGGAGGAAAGGTACTTTTATTAGGAGGAGACTTTACACAGTGCTTAGCTATTGTTTCACATGTCATGCGCTCGGCTATTCTTCAGTCCACCTTAAAATGCGCAGACAATTGGCATTGCTTTCAAAAGAGTTACGGAGATATTTGGAACAACAATCTCATTACACCAAATACCCCTTTTAACACAACGAACTATATTCTGTCCAAAAAATATTAATGTTGATCACATTAATAACCAGGTCATTTCATTACTTCCTGGAGTGGCACAGCTCGGACCCACGACCACACTAACATAAATAAGAAATGAGACACAAAGCCCCATTACTGAACGAACCGTCCGTATTAAATATACATCATCTGAACACATTCATATTATGCAGCATAGGTCGATCTCATTACACTGATGCACTATTAACCGTTCAACCACAGAAAAGGCTCCATATTAACAGTGAGTACGATCCTCCTTATTACTTATCCATATTTCTAACGCTGAAGAACAAACAAGTCATGAATTCATGCTCACGGGTACAAAACGATACGGCTCGAGTGACGGGACCAAACACACGAACCCGCATGAAAAAAAAAAATACATGTCGGACGACTAACCGACATACAAAAACGGGCAAGGCTCAATACAAACAATTAACGCCGTAAACTGCAACGGGCTTCTCACACAGCACAGGCAAATCGATTACAGCTCCAGAATAGCACGTCCCAAATCCTGCACATACAACGACGCGCCTCTCAAACGGCACAGACAAAACATACACGTCAAGGACATCAACGACAGACACCTGCTAAACGATTGCGCCAGTTAGCTCACAACGCGTTCAATAATGAGTCCACTATTCATGAAAATTCATTGGGGTTAATGGATGTCATTTGCAATCATTGTCATTCACTTAACTTCCCTAAACAAACAACTGGCAATACAAGTAATGAATTTACACGTTATTGTCAGAAGGGTCAAAATTGACTGCCTCCTTTACATTCATATCCTGCATATCTACAGAAGCTTCTAACTAACGCAGTACCTGAAAGTAAAAACTTTATGAACTGCATTAGATCCTACAATAGTTCATTTGCTTTTGCATCTAATGGCATCCACTCACTTACTCAACACCATTCATATACTTCTACAAACGTTGATGAATAATAATATTCCCTTTGGAAGAAAGGTACTTTTATTAGGAGGAGATTTTACACAGTGCTTAGCTATTGTTCCACATGCCATGCGCTCGGCTATTCTTCAATCCACCTTAAAATACGCAGACAATTAGCATTGCTTTCAAAAGAGTTACGGAGATATTTGGAACAACAATCTCATTACACCAAATACCCCTTTTAACACAACGAACTATATTCTGTCCAAAAAATATTAATGTTGATCACATTAATAACCAGGTCATTTCATTACTTCCTGGAGTGGCACAGCTCTTTCTAAGCTCTGACAAAGTTGACTCTGATGACGACGATGACCATCTTAATTTCCCCTTAGAATATTTGAACAATATTAACCCAGCCGGATTACCACAACACAATCTTAGCCTTAAAAATGGAACAATAATCATGCTATTAAGAAACCTTAACACTAAACAGGGTTTATGCAATGGTACACGTTTAGTCGTCAGCACCATGCCACACAATGTTATTAAAACAAAACTTCTTACAGAATCACATGCTAACAATACTGTTCTAATTCCTACAATTACCTTACAACTTCTGACCTGGAATTACCTTTTACACTTAAACGGCGACAGTTCCCCATTAGACCTGCCTTGACCATAACCATCAACAAATCACAAGGACAAACCATACACAAACTTAGCATCTACCTCTCTGAGCCCGTTTTTGGACATGGACAACTTTATTTGCTTCCTATATGCGTCATCTACACCTTCACCCTATGCTATATCTCATTCATACATCACACTCTTTGTAAATTCACAACACCAGGGGTTGGCGAGCGAAGCGAGCAGGGGGCGGAGCCCCCTAGTATAATTTTAACAAATTTACTTTATCAAATAAGTTTAGGGGAAATATCTTAAAAATGGAAAGATCAAGGACGCCTGAAAACAGCTCAGAGAAGTTTTGGAAATGCATAAATATTCTAGGACTCGCCAAAAGATCCTGGCAGAGATCAAAGCTAACTTCTAAAACAACATATCACCTGTGGTCATATTTATTACTCTTTATGTTATGTATTCTAAACAGGCTTATTATCTTATTTAAAAAATCATTATAACTTTGTCCCCAAACACTATGTTCTGGGGTCTATTTTAGAACGGAGGATTAGTGTGAAATCTGGCTAATTACATTCCAGAAAAATCTAGATTTAGCCAAACCTATATTTCTGGAACATACTAAACCTGAATTAGGTGATCCATGAGACCAATGATGAGGATTATTCGCTAATTCTTCTTTTTGAAACAGACTCGGGCTAGCCCAGTAATTGAGCTAGATTTCCTCAATCTTTGTTTGTGGAACAGAGAAAGCCTATGCCCTGAAACTGACCTGCAAATAGCAGGTTTAATGTGAATGAATAATGCTTTGAGGCCACAATAATTAATAAGCAAAGAATCTAAATCACAGGATGAAATATTGAAAATGTCAGAAATGCACATCCCGGCTACACTATTTAAGAAGCAGAAAAAGCTGATGAAATGTTGAAAATGTTGTGGCCCTTTGCAATCAAAACTGAAGACCAATTTCTTTTCCTAATACTGGCAAGGGAGAGGCTAGAGAAATATCAGAACTTGATCAGACATTCTAGAATGCCCAGAGAAGATCCTGTAATAAAGTTATTATACAACATCAGAAACTGTAATATATCTCAACAACCTTCTAAAGTATGACATCTCCGAAGTAACACATATTGGCTGTGAGCTGACATTGATGAAAATCCTATGCACTGTTCAAACTAACTTTGAAACGGTACCTGCACACATAGCTTGTCTTTCCAGCACAGAAATATGTCCACAATTAAAGAGAAATTACAAGAATCTTAGGTAGGTCAATCCAATTTAAACATGTTCAGCATTTCTAAGCAAAAGTACGGATGATAGGCTACCTGGTGGAACAAGCTGCCCAACTTCTTCCCTTCAGCAGAGTCCTTCAACATCTGATGAAATGCCTCCAATGACTTACCTCTTCCATAAATACCTATACCTACATGCTTATCAATGCAGTTTTGATTTGGGTATCTATAATGGGATAACGCTGCTACTACTTCTGTGTTTTATTGTAATTAATTTGTTAACTGCTTTTACTATTGAATACAATACTTCTGGCTACAAGTTTAGTTTTTCCATTTTCCTCATTTTTTTTCCTAATCATTTAGGTACCTTGCTTTGAGACATTTGTTGCTATACTAAAAAGATGTTTACTCAGCTAAACTTTAACCCTTGTAAGCTGCTTTGGATGAAAGAGTCTTCTAAATGGCTAAGGGTGATGGAACACAAATTTGTACAAATGCACCAACCATGAACAAAGAGAGACTGTGTTCTTCTCTTTCATGAAGCACAAACAACAGAATCATGATGTGACTTTCAACATGGTTCTTCTTTTACTGTTTGTTTCTTTTATCGTGATCAGCTTAGAATTATTTATCTACTGTATAAAAGTGCAGCAATAATCATGACTGCAATGTACAAAAAATACATAGGGCTGAGCTGATGATATAGCCCAATGCCAATTGGCTAGACACATTATCAATGTGAATCAACATGGTTGATTGGCTCCAAACATTTGCATTTCCCCAAAATGCAAAACTGCAGTGTTTTTTTTTTTATTTTAATGTGCAATTTTCAAGGAAGTTGTCAGGCACTTATATTTGCAGCAGGAAACACGTGAAATTCCTGTGCTTTGCTACAAGCAGTTAAGCAGCAGTGCATAGTTAGTTGAGGGGAGGCAGCCTAAACAGTGCATCACGTGAAAAGTTTGAATAGAAAGAGCACAGGTACTTGTATACTGTGAAATTCAGGTGACAGACAAGGAAAGTTGCAGTGTTGAACGACAAAGTGAGCACTGACTATTATGCTAGGCTTTAGTGGCACACCACACCTGTTAAACCAGCAGATATAAAACACACATCCAGCAGCGTAAAACCCTCATTTACATTCCAAACTAACTGACTAGACTTCAGCACACACCAGCATAACTGAATACCAGTACCGTAATCTGATAACTAAGGTATACATTAGAGTTGAACTGACATCTTTGCAAGTTTTTTTGGGCCAGATGGCATAATAAAAAACTCAAGCCAGAACACCTCAGGCTAGGTTGGGGAAGCATCCACTGGGACAGCGCTTTGTCACACCCATCACATGATGAAACAGCTTGGGATCCCAGTTTGCAACCCTCCAGGCAGACACGCGGTCCAGTCCCACCACCCGGAATTGACCATCTACAGTAAACCCTTGTTTATCACGGTTAATCCATTCCAGACTCTACCCCGATAAATGAATTTCCGCGAAGTAGGATTCTTTATTTATAAATCGAATATTTTCGCAGTTAGAGCATAGAAAACCTGTTTATGGTCTTCTAAATACATTTTTTAATATTATTAGAGCCCTCTAGACAGAAATAACACCCTTTAGTCAAAAGTTTAAACTGTGCTCCATGACAAGACAGAGATGACAGTTCCGTCTCACAATTAAAAGAATGCAAATATATCTTCCTTTTCAAAGGAGTGCACGTCAGGAGCAGAGAATGTCAGAGTGAGAGAGTGAGAGAGAGAGAGAGAGAGAGAGAGAGAAAAGCAAACAATCAAAAATCAATACGTGCTGTTCGGGCTTTCAAGTATGCGAAGCACCGTGTGGGAAGCATATCGTATATCATTGAGGAATTTTATTCAATACGTATGGTTGGGTAGCTTCTCAGCCATCTGCCAATAGCATCCCTTGTATGAAATCAACAGGGCAAACCAACTGAGGAAGCATGTACCATAAATTAAAAGACCCCATTGTCTGCAGAAATCCGTGAACCAGCAAAAAATCTGTGATATACATTTAGATATGCTTACATTTAAAATCCGCGATGGAGTGAAGCTGCGAAAGTCGAAGCACGATATAGCGAGGGATCACTGTATTTGCCACAGCCAGATGTTACGTGGGCATCCTCTTGGCCGGCTCCAACCACTTAGGTCCTCAACAATGAGGGTCCTGTGAGCCATATCACCCTCAGGGAATTGCGCCACATGACCACAGTGCCGTAGCTGGCACTCCCTCACAATGCAGGTAATGTGCCTCATTCAGGACTCCGTAAGCAACTGCTCGTTAGACACAACATCAAGGCAGTGGTACCCAAGGATTCCCCTTCTTCAGGCAAGATATAATAGAGACTGGAGTTCCCTGTGTTTATATACACACTCTAGGACAAGAAACAACATTGGTAAATCTTTAAATGAGAAATTTTAAATGTGAAAAATTAATAGATTCATTCAGGCTAGGGTTAATTTAACAAGAGAGAAAAGAACAATGTATTGTCAAGATCTCTGGATAAGATAACTGTCCAACAAAGTCTTTTGAAGTTTGTAATGAGTTTTTTCAAAACAATGTGGATCTGTAGACAGGTTGTCTGTCATTCTGAGAGATGTAAACAATCCTTATATCTGGCCATAAAACTCTTGTCTCTGTTCAATCCATGTTGTAATATATTAAATTTTAGCATGAGTTTAACTTCCCATTCTTTTCTCTCTTGCTGTGTTTTGAAGTTGCCCATAAGCACTGTGACTTTAAAGTCCCTCTCAGTGTCTATGGCTGTTGAAGTGGGCCGCTACAGGAACTGTCTGCTTTAGGTCCCCTTACCTGACGGAATCTTACTGGCCACAATGGATGTTGAGGCACTTTACACAAACATCCCCCATGATGATGGCATATTGGCATGTGAAATGTACCTCAAACAACATGATTTACCCACAAAGTCAGTAATAGAAATGATAAAATTCACTCTGACACATAATCTATTCTCTTTTGGACAAGATTGCTACTTGCAACAAATGGGGACTGCAATGGGCTGTTGGTTTGCACCTCACTATGCAAACCTATTTATGGCAAAATTGGAGGAAGATTTCATGTCAATGTGCATCGTAAAACCAATGTTGTATCTCCGTTACATAGATAACATCTTCATAATCTGGACTGCCAGTGAGAAGGACCTCCTCCATTTTCATAATGAATATAATTGTTTTCACCCCAACATAAAGCTGAAGCTGAATTACTCAAAAACAGAAGTCCGCTTCCTTGACACCACCGTTCAACTGAAAGACAACACCCTTGTAACTTCTGTTTTTCACAAACCGACAGACAGACGGACCTACCTGAAAAGTGATAGCTTCCACCCCAAGCATATAAGGCGCTCCATTATTTTCAGCCAAGCAATACGGCACAATCGTATTTGCTCAGACCCGACAGACCGGGAACAACATCTGCAGGAGCTCAGACAAGATTTCATCAGACAAGGTTACACCCCCAAAACAACAGACACTCAAATAAAAAGAGCTACTGCCATACCCAGAGACAACCTTCTGGAATATAAAAACCAAAGACAACAAGAACCGCATTCCCCTTGTTGTCACCTACAACCCACATCTTGAAACACTTCGAAAAAATTATAAAAGAACTTCAGCCAATACTAAACAATGACCAAACACTGAAAAATGTATTTCCTGAACCTCCTCTCCTGGCATACAGACAACCACCAAACCTTCAACAACTAATTGTCCGACGCTCCCTAAGTGAACCAACAGAAAATGGCACATCTCCATGCCTACAGAAAAGATGCAAAACATGTGCCCACATCTATGATACAGACCGTATAGTTATACCACACTGCCGACTTGAACATCACATAAAGGGATCATTTTCCTGCAGGTCATCTAATGTAGTCTACCTAATTTTCTGCATGAAATGTCCTGACACTGCACTCTATGTGGGAGAAACTGGACAAACACTCCGCCAGAGAATGAATTTACACAGGTTCCACATTAAACATGGCAACACAGATGTTCCTGTAGCGGCCCACGTCAACAGCCATGGACACTGTGAGAGGGACTTTAAAGTCACAGTGCTTATGGGCAACTTCAAAACACAGCAAGAGAGAAAAGAATGGGAAGTTAAACTCATGCTAAAATTTAATACATTACAACATGGATTGAATAGAGACAAGAGTTTTATGGCCAGATATGAGGATTGTTTACATCTCTCAGAATGACAGACAACCTGTCTACAGATCCACATTGTTTTGAAAAAACTCATTACAGACTTCAAAAGACTTTGTTGGACAGTTGTCTTATCCAGAGATCTTGACAATACATTGTTCTTTTCTCTCTTGTTAAATTAACCCTAGCCTGAATGAATCTATTAATTTTTTACATTTAAAATTTCTCATTTAGATTTACCAATGTTGTTTCTTGTCCTAGAGTGTGTATATAAACACAGGGAACTCCAGTCTCTGTATTACATCTTGCCTGAAGAAGGGGCCTGAGTTGCCTCGAAAGCTTGCATATTGTAATCTTTTCAGTTAGCCAATAAAAGGTGTCATTTTGCTTGGCTTTTCTCTACACAAAAGACCTATAATGACAGCAACTTAAACAGACACTGCTAATGTAAATAAGATATGAATCCAAAGGGAATAAAATTCTAATCATAATTAAACTACAGTGCATAAACATTACAGTCTGGATAAATAAACTGCTCTGCTGTAAGGCGAATTGTGCAACAAACAAGCAAGAACAAAAATCTAACATATTGTACTAAAGTGTAAAAGTTCTTTCAAATACTATAGTTTCTTTCATATGCAGTATTTGTAAACAAGTTCTGTCGTTTATTGCACAAAGATACAAAAAAAAACCCCAAACCTGTAACATTTTTAAACAATTTTACTAACTTCAAGTTCTGTCCAGTATTACACAAAGGTATCAGAAAAAATAAAACTATAAAATTCTACTCAGGAAACTTCAAGTTGTGTGACAGAAACATGAGTCTGTCCAGAGCATCTGAGTTATATGTTACAACATTTAGTCCGGTTCTGAAAGCCCTCTCAGAAGGGCTGCTTGAGGCAGGGATGCACAGGTACTTTTTTTCAAGTTTCCTCAATTCTAGGAAATGTACTTCTTGTGTTTTCCACCACTCAAGTGGATTTACATTACTGTCCACTTCAGGTATCGCCAAGTAGCTCTTAATCTCTTTTTCAATGTTAGTGTACTGAGACTCGCCTTCTCTGAATTCCTGTACTTTTTTTTTTTTTTTTTTAAACAGCTGCTAAAAGATTATTTTCTTTTTTTGCTCCCTCACTTGTGTCATCACTTGCTCCAACTTCTGCAGCCATAGGGGCAGGATGGAGCAGGTCAAGGAAGTGGGGATCATTGCAAGTGTTTTAAATAATGAAAGAAAAATATGTGCTTTGGAATTGGGGACATCCAACCAAGACGGCATGTGAAATAAAATGTGCACAAGAAGCATATGCTTCTTATGGAAATAAAATTAATCCATTTGAACGGATTATGTAATTTTTTTTTTAATAGATTAATAATTTATTCTGTCCCCACCCCCCCCCCAAACACCTACAGGGCTCCATACTAGACAAAATTCACTTAAATTGCATTTTATCGAGGAACAACACTTTTCCCCATGCCAACTCTATATGCCCTTACTCATTCATTTTGATCTCAGTTTATTACGGTTTTGACTAAATTCAGTTACATTTGTCTTACAATTACAGGAAAAAAGGCAGTTTATATTGACATAAAAATGAAGGTGATCTGGCTTTGAATCCAGTTAACCTTTGAAGCTTCCGTAATGTGATTCACAATGTGCCACTTTGAGCAAACCACCATGAAGGGGTAATGAAACTACACTAAACTCCTTTATCTGTTAATGTTTATTATTAACAGTCTGAAATGTTAAAACTGAGAACATTCGAGTGTTAAAACTCTGCCGGTACAACTCCTCCTCTCACAGTTAACACAATGAACAGACAAGAGGGAGAGGCTCATACTGATGACATAAGATAACACAGACAAAGAAGTGTGTTTTTGATTGCTTTTTACAAAATAAGGGACATACTAGATAATTTCAGATTGCACATTGTTAATACAAAAATTATGATATTATATATTTACATTCCTGTAAATCATCTTGACATATGAAGTATGTTTTGTGAATAAATTGTTTCCGCCATTCAAATGTTAACATCATTTTTACTCGCCCTGTATAAATATACACACACACTTATATTTCTTTAATCCTTGAGTTTATCAATAAACTGTATTATTCTGTTTCTTAAAACGAGTGTACTTCAGCTACCTTGATATAAGTCCAACAGGTGGACACCATCTCCTACAACAGAGAAACGTAAGGTAAAAAAAGTAGGAGGTGCTTTACGGAATCATTTAATTAATTACCGGCATTACAAAAGACCAAGACTGATAATTAAATAACCAAAGTTAAATTCTCATACCAGTGCTTGAAGTTGGAAGGCACCAGCAGAGCTCAAGGGGACTCCCACTCCATTCTCTTTTGATATCATACATACCTCTGCTTCAGCATCCAAGGGAAACCTTCTATCCCATTGTGTAAAAGTAATAACAAAATCGGGAGGAGGAACAATGCGCTGACTAAGCAAATGACTGCCAGTAGTTTGGTTCCACTTCAAGCACTGCTTGCAGGCAAATAGGAATGTAATTGTACTGTGCACACAAGATAATAAATCTGAAATAAAATTATTACACTATATATCAAAGCAGTGCCTTACATTTTTTTTTTTTTTTTTTTTACAAAGCCAGTGCTATTGTCCTCCTGCATGCACACTGTACATTGTAAGCTAAGAATACCAATCAACATTCATCTTTATGAGCTTTTTTGTGGCATGTTGTCTGCACGCATAATGAGTAAAGAAAAAATATGCAATATCCATGGTATGATCAAACAACTTTTTTTTTCTTTAATAAAGCGTTGTAGTGTTGCTTTTCTGCTTAAACGGTGGCAGAAAGTGAACTGAGAACACTGTGTTTAAGTAAGTAAAAGGAATATTAGTAACTTCTATTTTCTTAAAAAAAAACAAAAAAAAAAAAAAAACACTTAGCTTCCTGTTGGTAGACATTTATTCAAGTCTGTTTTATGATGAGGCAGATCTAATTTTAGAGATTCATTAAAATATGGGATCGTGATTTGTACCAATTTCAAATGAATTTGCAACTAATCCCCATTGACATCATACAGAACACTGCTACATGTATCAGATTGCTACAGCCCAGTATCACGTCCCAACCTAAAATGCATATGCAACATTCCCATCACCACAGTGTAGATGCTTTCGGTGGCATATGGGCAGAGCAGCTAATTATTCTCTCCATCTTTCCACCCATGGACTCCCACATCAGCCCAAGACAATAGTATCATACATTACAAGTGTGTTGATCCTGCAGCACTGAATAAGAGTGCGTGAGCTTATTCAGTGCTGCAGGATCAACACACTTGTTGATCTTTTTTTCTTTCAGTAATAGCGTCAACATAAATCCACACCCGACCTGACACTGTTCGTTTTCAAATAATATTGTCTCTTTCTTTCAGGTGTGTAATAGGAACCACAGCATAGACAGAAGCGTGTACATCGTAACAGGTACACACGTTGTAAATGTAGGAAAGACTATCCTTGCGTGTGTGTGAACAGTTAAAATTTGAATCTGAAAGTGGTAGTATATATTGTGATTTAGAGAGAAGTAAAAAAAAACGGTAACTTTTACAAGTCCTATAAATGCACACCATGTGTTACAGACGCAAACCAAACGTATGTGTGTACTGTATAATATTAACAAAAGGAGCAGCTCACTACTGAAAACGGCAAATATAGGAGTGAATGGGGATCGAACCGGTGACTCTTGATTACAAGTCAGCAAATCTTACCGCTACGCCACCGAAGCTGTTGTATCATCCTAGAACCTTTTGTGAAAGTGTTTACTTGATCTTTGGACTTCAGGTTTCATACATTGTATAGTTTATGCCTACATTTTGTCATTTACTACTAAAATATGAAAAACGTTTCTGTTTTAAAAATGTGTTTACACAGATTACTGTAGAAACGGAACACACATGAAATGCGTGTGTTCCAAATAGCGATCTATTATTTCCACTCTAAAACTCCAGCACTTCAGTCACTCCCAGATAATCAAACAAGGCATGAGCTGGGAAAACTTAGTGAACGTTCTGCGGCAGTGGGGGATGGAATAGTCAGCTGCTTGCTGCTCGTGTTAATCGGCACATTTAGAAGACAAAAGAGAGGTGAGAACGGTTTTAAGGTGGGTAGGATCTACGAGTTTTTTCGTAGACTCTGGTAATTCTATTGTTAATTGTTTTATGTATGACCTCTGTCACTGTTATTCCTCCAGACAATCTCCCTTTCCTTGCACGTTTTTCAAACCATGTGCCAATAACCTTCATTGAGTTGACACAAGTGTCTCTTGTTCTGCTGGCATTAAGGCTGTTGCCAAAGGTTTATCATACTTGTGGTCCATAACTCTATGGCTGTTCAGTGCTCAATGGTTTCCCGTGAGTCCATGAGTTTCCAGGGTCGCATGAGTCAACAGAAATCTAAAGTTCTGACACAGGAAAATCTGGTGGTGTAAAACAGCACTATTTGTTTTGAAATCCAGAACTTTCTAATGTCTCTTTCTGAAATAGATCCTAGGTAATTTTTCACTCTGCTAAACTAAATTGTTCAAAAATGTGATCATTATCTCAATAAGAGAAGCTATAGAAAAAAAACAATAGGAAAGACTTTTTAATGAAAGAAAGATTACTCTTCAAAAAGGTGCAGGTGAGGCAGTTTATACTACATTTGCTGGTAATCATTACAGCCAAGTCTGCTAAGTTACAATAGGTACTTTCGCATTGCAGGAACTGTGCTTTAAGGAACCAATGAGCCCCCTGCATGATGTGAGCCCTAGGCCACTTGAGGGCCCTAGCCACTTTGATGTGTTGTGTTCCTACCACACAACAGAAGCTGTAACCTTTATGTAAAATATGTGACGTGCAAAGAAGACAGTGAAACAGTGAGAACTGAGATAAATTTGGAAGTTCACAGTGGACTTACTGCTTTGATGCGGTGCATGGTATGGCACACCACGCAGGCAGCTATGAAGAGTTATGAGGTGTAAAATGCGAGCTCAATCAGAGGTTATCGGAAAAATTACTGCTTTGATGTGGTGCATACTGCGGCACACTAGGAAAGCGCCTATAAAGAGTGATGCAGTGCGAAGTACGCCGCTACATCTTTGCCAATAACTCTCCAACAACTAACAGATATGTAAGTTGTCACCAGTGCACTTGGTCAACTAATTAGCAGAATTCATTGCCTGATTCCCACCCACTATAGTTCCTGGTTGAACAAAAAAGTACATACCCAGAAGTAGGAGCTTAAAATAAATCCATCCATCCTCTTCCGCTTATCCGAGGTCGGGTCGCGGGGGCAGCAGCTTGAGCAGAGATGCCCAGACTTCCCTCTCCCCAGCCACTTCTTCTAACTCTTCCGGGAGAATCCCAAGGCATTCCCAGGCCAGCCAGGAGACATAGTCCCTCCAGCGTGTCCTGGGTCTTCCCTGGGGCCTCCTCCCAGTTGGACGTGCGCGGAACACCTCACCAGGGTGGCGTTCCAGAAGGCATCCTGATCAGATGCCCGAGCCACCTTATCTGACTCCTCTCGATGCGTAGGAGCAGCGGCTCTACTCTGAGCCCCTCCCGGTTGACTGAGCTTCTCACCCTATCTTTAAGGGAGAGCCCAGACACCCTGCATAGGAAACTAATTTCAGCCGCTTGTATTCGCAATCTCGTTCTTTCGGTCACTACCCATAGCTCATGACCATAGGTGAGGGTACGAACATAGATCGACTGGTAAATTGAGAGTTTTGCCTTACGGCACAGCTCCTTTTTCACCATGACAGACCAATGCGGAGCCCACATAATTGCAGACGCCGCACCTATCCGCCTGTCGATCTCACGCTCCATTCTTCCCTCACTCGCGAACAAGACCCCGAGATACTTGAACTCCTCCACTTGAGGCAGAATCTCGCTCCCAACCCTGAGAGGGCACTCCACCCTTTTCCAGCTGAGGCTTAAAATAAATAAATAAAAAGTACTAGGAACTACAAATGGGCAACTTTCCTGCAGTGGAAATGCAACAAAATCGAGTTTCCAAAAAGGCCCTAGATCCTGAAAAATGTTTGTGCAGTGGCACAGTGTCAGAAGTCTTTTTATATTTCCATCTCTTCTGTGTCCTGAGGTGATGCTTACAGTATATCATCATTGCAATTAAGCACAAGTGATTGGAATGGGACCTTAGAATGGATTTGTCATCACCAGTGAAAGAACTAACATCAGTATTTTTCATGTTTAGCCAAAATTATTGTCATATGGCCTCACTGCATTATGTTGGTAAATGCTCTTGGAGGGGCTGGACACACAGCTGGTCAAACGCAGATGGAAAGCATTCATATATATTTAAGTGCTTTAAGAGTCCAACTAAAGAAGAATATGCAGATATGTATATATTTGGATATTTATGTACATATTGTACTTTTTTTAATTTAGCATTGCTTTTCTTGTTTGGTTGAATCATATTTTAATATTTTATTGTATTTATAATTGTGCAGAGCACACTGGGCTTGTAAATGGAAATGTGCTTACAAATAAACTGAATTGAATAGTATAACTTCTATATGGAAAAATCATTCTTCAGTCAATGAGAAGTTTTAATTTGCTTCTTTACAGAACATAATTTGACATCCTAAAACAACCACCTTTAATTTAAATATTTTGCACTCATAATCAATAGAAGCCTGCTGGGCTTCTTCTAAAAAGCCTGAGAGTACACATTCTCTTCATAACATTGACCATATTTGACTGTTAGTACTGCACTAAGAAATGAAAAGTGCTTTAATTTAGTGTGGATTAAACACCGATTTCATTAGATTCAATTTTTTGACAAATATATACTGCTCTAAAGGCTAAGGGAAGAAAACATTAATTTTTCTAGGAACACAATTTTGTGATGAAGAATGGGCAAACCTTAGAAATGTCAAAACATACTATAAAACCTTAAAAAAAAAACCACAGTCCCTTCCAAAGCTAGGGTAAATTTCTTATAAAAATGTTCACTTCCCCTTTGGCCACATGGAAGAAGAGTGTGGGCGTTTACACTTCTTTTTTTTTATATAATCGTCCTTGGCCATATCAGCTTGCAAATGATTTGCTTTCTTGTAATATATTTTTCTTTCCAAGTATTAAATCTGGGCAGCAAAATGGCACAATGTTAGAGCTGCTGTCTCATAGGTCATGTTTGGAAATGTATGTCTTCTACTTTCTGTATGTTTTTTCCTGGGTAATCTGGTTTTCCTTCTTCCACATCTCCTTAATTTACTAAGTATTTTCAGCAACACAGCTCAAAGCCAATTATGATTATTATTTATTATCTTGGTCACAAATTACATCTAACCTATTTTTTAAAATAAACTATTGTGAACAATAAAATAGAAAACATCAACATACCAATAAAAACAGATAATGATTAAAAAAAAACTAATTCCAGAATAAACAGATGAGCCATACATCAGTCCACCACTAACTCCCCCTTACACTCCTCCTACTCCACACTTTAATAAGAATATTAAATTACCAGTTCAGCACGAGTTCACCTCCTTTAACAGCACACAGTACCTGTCCTGTCCACTACGTTTCATTGAACATTTCTAATTTGTTAGTTAGATTGCGGTACATAAATTCAAGCTTCAGTCTACCAACACATCTAACCTATTTGTTCTTAGGGCTATCTAAAGTTAGTTAATCTGATGCTCTGTTCAAAACCGGCATAGTTTAAAAGTACTTCTTTTGGTTTGCAGACAAACACGTGCCTATGTGAAGCTAAAGAAGCATTTAGAAGGAGGTTTCAAAGACGACATGGTATTGAGGATTAGCTTTTACAACAGAGAATTTTTCTGAATTACTGAAATATGAATTCAAGGAACCTTTAATATTTAGGGAAAAATAAATATTTCTGCCATTGCCTGCTTTCCTGAATATTTTAAAATCACATTTCATTTATTGAAATATATCAGAGGAAACATACAAACTCCATTTTATATTTATAATAGCCAAACCATCTGCACCATCTGAACATTGGCAATTAAAGTGATGTGCTCAGGATACGAGACCAGGCAGTGAGAATGACCTGACTTGAAGCAATAAAATTTAAGGCCAGGACCCCTAACAAGTCTACTTCTGCAAGGATTTCCACAGATGCTTCTATTTATATCACAAGTCTTACAATTTCTCTTTAATTCTAAGTATACTTTGTTTTTAGACAAAACAATGAGAGAAGCATAAGGAAAAAAATAAACATAAAAATTGACAAAAGTAAAAGAAAAAAAAAAGTATCACTACAGAAAATTGTAAAATATCCAAGGAGGCACAATAGAGTTCTCATATAAAGTGGGCTCTATAAATACAGGCCTGACTGATTTGTTAGCAGATGCTGAAAACAGAAAGTGTGGTTGCCTTGGTGATGCTGAAAACAAAAGCACACCTGGCTGAGGTTTTAGGCTTCCTGCAGACACCACTGAAAATAATTTCTAGATAATTAATGAGCCAATATAGCTAAGTTTCCATCCAGTTTTTTGCGACGTTTTGTTATCGACAAACAGAATATACGTAAAAAAAATGTGCGAAATTTGCTGTCTCCAGCCTGTTTCCATCAAACTGGCTTTTTATCGATAAAATGGTGTGCGTGATGACGTCACCCCCCCCCCCCAAAACGAACTGTCGCATAACTTTTGTTGTATCGCGAAAAAAATCTGTCCTTGAGCCGTTTCCATACATAATTTTGTGTATGTCGCAAATTATCTACCTTTTGTTTTCCACGTTACACCCCCTCCACTAAACAAAGAAACAAAGAAATGGAGAGATTATTCAGACAGTTTTTTGAAATTTGTCAGCTTACTGTTATTTCAGTTTCACAAATAACTGGAATTGTACATAATATCCGAAGACGACAGCAGAATGAAGCAGTTGCTTGTCTGATAGCCCTAGAAGAAAGTATCCCAGTGCGACGAAACCCACGGGTATGGGAGAGACGACGGAATAAGACCTTCTGGGAGGAGGTGGTGGAGAGACACTTAACAGAAAATCTCTGGCTGCAACATTTTATAATGACACGGCCGACGTTTGAGATGTTGTGTGGATTCATCAGTCCTGATGTTGCGCCCATCACAGGTTGCCACCGACCACCGGTTCCAACCCAAAAGCGGATTGCCATCGCCCTTTACAAGCTGGCAACCTGCGCCGAGTATAGAGTAGTTGGAGAAACTTTCGGGGTTAGTAAAACTACCGTCCATCGATGTGTATATGCTGTGTGCACCGCTATTAAAGAAAAATTAATGCGGCGTTATATCAGACTTCCGACTGTAGCGGAGGCCAATGAAATTGCATACCGCAATTCCTTGGTGCATCTTGTGCCACAGATTTACGGTGCGCTGGATGGCACGCATGTGCCTATTCTTCCCCCGACAGAAGGCTACCGCGATTACATTAATCGCAAAGGGTGGCCATCTATTGTTCTCCAGGCCCTTGTTGATGACAGGTGCATGATACGAGACATTTGCGTTGGCACTCCTGGAAGTGCCGATGATGCAGCTGTGTTTGCAGCATCGGATCTGTACAGGTGAGCCTACCTTTCAACATCCCTTCACAGTGCGATAACAACTGAATTAACCTGCTTCCCTTAAGGTTTTTAATTAAAACTGAAATTTGAATTAATACAAAATAACGACGTTTAATCAAAAAAAAAAAACTCTCTTCATCAGACCATGCGAACCGCTCCGCCATTCTCGTTTTGATTGCACGTGATGAAAATGTGACACATTTATTTGCGTTAAAGCCCTTTTTTCCGACAAAAACTGTTTCCAATGTAGTTTTTGCGACATCTGAAGTATCGATATGGAATTTATGCGCTAAAGTTAAACGGAAAAATATTATGTCGACATGTACAACATTTTATCGATAATTAGCATTTCCATCAGCTATATCGGTAAAAAATTTGAAGCGCTAAATATTTTTTCGCAAAAACTCCTTGGATGGAAACCTGGCTTATGACAGTGTTCCCTGATATTACAGTCATACTGACTACTGAATGTTATATTTAAACATTGATTCCAATTGATATGAAATATGTAATACCACAAATAAATGTGCTGTCATCAGCAAATAATACTTAGCATACAATTTTTACAAACAATTCCTTTTAGGGAAGAAACAACCTTACACATAGCAGGGGTCTGTTCCAGAAAGCAGAATTAGTGTAAAATATGATTAAAGTAAGTTGGGGTTCACATAAATTGTGCCAATTCTGTTCAGAAAACCTGAACTTAACCAAGCCTGCATTTCTGGGAGAGGTTAAGACAGAATTATGTGATACATTAAAAGACATAAATGCAAATAAGTTGCTAATCCAGCTCAGGATTTATCTGTTCCAGAAAGAAAGAGTTGATGAAATCCAGCTTCTTCACTGGGGCAACCAATGCCCTGAAACTAGCCTGCAAAAGAGTAGTTTAGCATGCAGGATTAACGCTGTACAGCCTCAATAATTAAGAAGCAGAGACTCCAATTAAAAGCAAAGGTTATAAATGTCCTGTCAAAAATCAAAAAAGCTGACAAAATGATGAAAATGTTGTGCCTTTCTTGAACAAACAATTGGCACAGAAATACAACTTCTTTGCCAAATTCTGCACAGAGAAATGTAATTAGACCTGACAGAGCAGTGCTTGCATGGATGTTATCCTTTTACATCCCATACTTTGATTAAAACAGCAGCTTCCTTTACAACACTGGAGATGCCACACATATTGGCAAGGTGTTCACAGAAGTGTGCCTAACTTTGGAGCGGGGTCTGCACACACACAGGCTGAAATAAATAAACACGATCAAAGTGTAATTCTACAGAATCACAGACAGTGCAATCAAATTTAAACAGCAGCAGTTACAGTATTTCTGAGCAAAAACAATTGACAATAGATTCACTGCTGGAAAAAGCTGCCCAATTCACACCTTTTGTGGAGCCTCTTGCTTTTTAAAGAAAAAGACTGTTCTCTTCCACAAATCCCTAAAATGTTTTTTTATGCAGTTTCAATTTGGGGTACTGTAAAGGAATAAGGCAATGATATGACTTCTGTATTGTACTGTAATTCATTTGGCTGATGGCTTCTATAGCACTTGCCATTTTCCCCCTCTCATTTTTACTAATTGAGGCAGCTAGCTGCATGGCACTTGTAGCCATTCTCACCCCGACAGATGGTTACTCTGCTAGATTTTATTCCTTGTAAGTTGCCTTGGATAAAATCCTTTATTAAAGGAATAAGTGTATTACAGGACTTTCCAATGCAATTGGATGTGTAGTTAGAACACATATATTTACCAAAGCACTGAATGTGAATTAAGGAGACAATTGCACTGTTCTTTTTATGTTTTTTTTTTTTTTTTTTTTAGCACAAGCAACATATACATTAGATACATTGTCAATCACTAGTAATGAGATCAAAACAGATAACCTTACAAGCTGTAAAAATATTTTTTAAGATTTATATAAAGAAAATTACATGAAATCAGCAGACATGCATGAGAATATATGTAAATTCTGCTAAAAAGTCTTTGCGTCACTGAAATATGCTTATACACAAGTCAAGTCTGGGAGCATGCACTGGTACAGTGCGTTACCGCACAACACTACACGTCGAAACAGCTCGGGATCCCGGTTGGCAATCCCCCAGCAGACACGCAGTCCAGTCCCACCCTCCGGAAATGACCCTCTATCTGCCGCAGCCAGGTGTTACGTGGGCAACCCTGGGGCTGATCCAGCCATTTGGGTCCCCAACAATGAGGATCTTATGAGCCGGATCACCCTAGGGGAAACGCGCCACATGGCTGTAGTGCCATAACTGACGCTCCCTCACAATGCAGGTAATGTGCCTCATTCAGGACTCCATGAGCAACCGCTCATTCGACACAAAGTCAAACCAATGGTACCCAAGGATTTTCTGAAAAGACACAGTACCAAAAGAGTCCAGTCTTCTTCTCAGGTCACTGGATAGCGTCCATGTCTCACAACCATATAGTAAGACAGGAAGCACCAGGACTCTAAAGTCTTTGACCTTCGTCTAGGGGTGGGCGGTATGACCAAAATTCTATATCACGGTATTTTTCAAAATTATCCCGGTTTCACGGTATTCGACGGTATTTTTTTCCCCATGCACGAGTGGATGTTAACCACATTTTCCACTGCAATTACTGGCTAAGAATAACCTATTCCACTGTCAAGAGCACTGTACATTGTACAAAAAAACCATTTTAATATGCACACAAGTATTAATACAGGTTTGCATGGCCCCATAAAGTGATAGTTTTCAAGGGGGTGGCACTAATGAAGAGAAGGAATCACGTTGCATGACAGATGCAGTCAAAATATAGAACCTTTTTATTGAACAAATTTTGCAAAAACTTAAACTATAATTTTGACAACATATTTTCAACCATCCAAAGAGGCATTTAGACTTAGTAAAATATCCAGAAGTGCTTGTCAAAAGATGTATTGCACTGAACATGTCTTAGAAAAGGAATAAATAGTAAATATTTTTTGTAAACCAACTACACTTTCTGTTAATGTTAACAATCTCTGTCCACTGACACGTTAAAGCGACTTTTTAAACAACTTCACCATCATTAAACTGCATAATATTTAAACTAATAAATAATAACAATTAAATAAATAATAGTATTACTACTGATAGTTGCACTATTACTTCAAGGCTTCAAGCCCAGGTGCATTACACAGTATTCACCAAATTAAAATAAAAGAAAACAAGTACAACTTGGTGATGACATCTTTACCAACTAAACCATCATTTAGGCAAACTGCATTAATACGGACTGCAACTTGCATTTATAATGCTATTTGTGGTATAGCGGTACGGAATCATATTAGGGCCATGGTGAAGAAAAAAAATACGGACACAGGGAAGAAAAAAACAAACTATATGTCGAGAATAAAGTCGACATTTCCACTTTATTCTCATAGTTTAGTTCATAATTAAAGTAGAATGTCGTAAACTAAACTTCTTCCTAAAATCAATGTTTAATTTACTAGATTTTGTCAAACTCCGTCATAAGTTAATGCAGCACATTAAATGCTTTGTGTTAAGTGTTCCCCGACCCAGTTGTTAATCACTACGCTTCTTAAACTGACTTCCTCCGCACTAAGATGAAACAGCGATCACCGCACAGAATCCATTCACTTCATTATATTCTTGCTTTCTGAAAATTTAGAACGCTAAGATAAATACTTGATATCATTTTCATGATGAAATGCATTAAAGCAGGTATTAAACATGCACGGTAGTGAGGTGGTAGTGCTGCTCCCTCGCAGTAAGGGGTCCCCAGGTGTATGTTCAGTGTAGAGAACTTTATGGCAGGTGTGACGAGGCTCCAAAAAACTGGATGTATGAATGGGTATTGCACAGGTTTAACTTAAATATTATGTAAATGTTGGGTTTGTGATCTGGTGGTCGGAGACACGAACACAGAATTCAATGCATGTTCTTCTGAGCGGGCTTTCTTTATTGCACGTGTGCTGTCTCTATCTGACATACCAAAACCCCAATTCCTATCCTTATTTTTTCTTTCTCCACATAAAAAAAGAAAGAAATCACCACACGATAAACGTCTTTGTGAAATTAAAACTAGTTATAAACTTAGCCCATCGAGTGTTCAGAACTTTAAAAATATCTTCGTTATACATGTTTAATTATGCCATCCATTCAGGGTTGTGCCCATCCCTGAACGAGTCGCCAGTACATCGCAGGGTGAATACGAGCAAAACATACACTAGCAGGGTCAATATAGCATAACAAAACCCCACATTCTACAAGACTTTGAAAGGAAACTGAAGCACGCCGAGTAAACCCACCAGAAAAACATGCAAATGCAAGGCAGGGTACATCCGAGACACCCGTGCTGTGAGGAATCAGTGCAACCTCCACGCCGCCATGCCCCCACATGATTAATGCAGGCTTTAATGCATTTCACCATGAAAATTATATCAAGTATTTATCTTAGCATTCTAAATGTTCAGAGAGCAGGAATATCATGAAGTGAATGTATTCTGTGTGGCGATCGCTGCCGGCGCCTCCTCTTAGTGCAAGAGGAAGTCAGTTTAAGAAGCTCGGGGAACACTTAACACAAAGCATTTAATGTGCTATATAACTTATGACGGGGTTTGAGAAAATCTAGTAAATTAAATATTCATTTTATGATGAAGTTTAGTTTACGATGTTCTACTTTAATGACAAATTTCGAGAATAAAGTCAACATGTCATCACACTATTA
The DNA here is from genome assembly GCF_900747795.2 of Erpetoichthys calabaricus. Lineage (NCBI taxonomy): Eukaryota > Metazoa > Chordata > Cladistia > Polypteriformes > Polypteridae > Erpetoichthys > Erpetoichthys calabaricus. Next base: position 88,331,309 of record NC_041395.2, read on the forward strand.
TACAGTACCCAGGTAAATTACACTGTATTGAAAACAAATAAAACAAGTACAACTTGGCTTGCAGTATTATCCAGTAGTATAGAAACAGTATTTACACATTTGAACATAATGGTCCATATCCGACCTTTTAAAACCAAAGTATCTCCAGGAAACGGACGCAATTCCTTTTTTTCGGCAAAAGTTCTTTTGTGTCATTATGTTCAACTTTATCGTCAGCTTCAGTTTCGGAATGTTCTCTGTCCATTTTCACCGCGCAATACCTACACTACCACTACCTATTTAGTGGAGTAGCAGTGAAAAAGAGCCCCTGTGCAACAAATCTGTGTTTAGCGGTGTAACAGTGAAAAAGGTCCCCACTTGAACAGTTTCCCGCTGCGCCACGTTCCGAATGTCGTTTAGGCAATTTAAACCGGTGTTGCAGTATAAGAAAAATCCTTATCATAAAAAAAATAAAAAGCGTTTTTTGGTATGAACCGGTATACCGCCCAGCACTACCTTTGTCCTTTTGCATAGATATCGGGAGCGCCACATCCGTCTACTGACTTCACGGGAAGAGTCACCAGAGACATGAATGTCACTGCCAAGGTAAATAAACCTCTCAACAAGGTCAACACTCTCTCCGCAAACAGACATACTGCTGATGGCTGTGCCCAAAACATCATTAAAGGCCAGGATCTTGGTTTTTATCCAGGACACTCGCAAGCCCAGACACTCAGACTCCTCGCTCAGTCTCTCTAACGCCCCGATCAGAACCTCCATTGACTCCGCGAAGATCACAGCATCGTCAGCAAAGTCAAGATCTGATCTTCTGCTTATACACACTTCAATTAAATTAAGGGTATGTCAGTTCAAACAATGCAAAGGGCAGATCTAATGCCTTGATGCACTCAGACTTGCCTTTGACTCTGGGCTATTATATAAATAAGAACTAGCTGGTCCAAAATAAATAAAATCTCCTGAGTGAAGTATATTTTCACAGGAACCTGGTTTCTACATTATGGTTTAAAGACCTCTAAAGACTCATCAGTAGACTGACCCATCCTGAGTAAGTGAGGTTGTCTATATGCCCTACACTTGACTTGCATTCTGTCCTGGAAGCTTTCCTTGTTTCTCAGAAAAATAGGAACATAAAAGGAATGGATTTTGAATGAATTCACAGTAGTAAAAGTCAAGGACCAAGATGTTGAGGAGTTTCTTCCCTTAAGACTGATAAACTTCTTTTGATTCACTTTGGTAATCTCAATGAAAACAATAAAATCAAAAATTAGTTTTGGCTTGAGTTTGTTCAATTTATGATAACATGAAATTTTATCTATAAAATGATTATTGTATACAAATATTTTCAAATAAAAATACATTTATTTACACTATAATGGAAAAGTATATAGTTTAAGGTTAGTTTTTACATTGTGAGAGCTAATTCATACACAGGAAGCGTCATATTCTGAGGTCACCCAACAACTTTAGTTGGCTTTAAATGGCTTTAATCACACTGACCTATCTGTCTGTCATTAGTTGTCACATTGATATATATTAAACAATAGTTATTTAGTAACAGAAAAAGTATAATATTATTATATATATATAAAATATTCTCATAGATAAGTGCATAGTTGTTGTGAAATGAATATTAATGGAAAAAGGGTTTGCTCTTACCACTTACAATTCCTCAGTCCCAACCTGGGATAGTGTTATTAATATCTACAAGGGCAGAAGCCATCATTGCACCAGAACAGACTTGTATGGTGAATACTTAGTAACAGCAGAAAAGATCTCTACACTGAGAATTGTTATGCCATCCTATACAGAGTCAGAGTATAGGAGTCAGCTGTAGAATTTTTGTTACTTGATGTAGAAAGAATTGTCTGCAACTTAACATCAGCAAAAATGAGCTTCTTTGTCAATGAATCAATCAACTAACTAAAAAGTCAGGCTCAAGTATAAGACACACTCTTGATCCACTGGAGGCAGTATGAAAACAAAACTGAGTACCTATATGAACTATGCTTCATGTCCTCTCTCTGACACATTAACATGGAGTAAATTTTAGCCGATGAATTATTCGGCAGAAGTGTATCAAGAAACACTACTGGGGCTCCTTTATATACCAGCAAAAATATGCCTGTATAATGCCTCACTGTGACTGCTCTTCTTGGGCCTCATGTATAAACGGTGCGTACACACAGAAATGTTGCCTAAGAACGTTTCCATGTTCAAATCGCGATGTATAAAACCTACACTTGGCGTAAAGTGACGCACTTTTCCACGGTACCTCATACCCTGTCGTACGCAAGTTCTCCGTTAGGTTTTGCAGACTGGCAGCACCCAGCGTCAAAGCAGTGCTACTGTTCCTGTGTGGTTACCCTTTCTTAGATCCACATCCACGAGTGCTCCTTGTAGAACTGTTTGTACTTGCAAGTTACCGTGAGGTAATTGTACTTATGATACAGTTATAATATTGCACATCCTGAGCCACTTTATAAAGTGCGTATTTACATATGATGACAATATAATTTTTAAGATGAAATGCAGCAAAATATGTTGATTATATTATACAGATAACACTTTAACTACACGGTGCCGCAGCACTAGAGAGCTTGAGCTTCGTTCACGGTTTGTTCCTACCTCGCGCGGTTTTCATGCTGTGGCTGGCGCGACACTGGAAGGATAGATGGATAGAATAATTAAACATTACGAAGATATTTCGATGTTTCTTAAACATTTTGAAGCTTACAGATGGCTTAACATCTATTACAGAGCTGATTGTGTGGCGATTGGGTATTTGGAGAAAGAAAAGTAAGGACAGGAATTGGGGGTTAGTACGTTTAAAAAAGACCGTACTTCTGTAATAAAGCATTTCACTGAAGGTCACACATGGCGCAGCAAGCATCTTACTGTAAGACATGAACAATCACTGCGCCACCGTGTTTCCATGTTTAATAACATGCCTTAACTCATATCATCATGAAAATGATATCACGTATACTTCTCAGTATTTTAATTACTCAGAGAGCTGTAATATTACGAACGTAATGGATTCTGTGTCCTGTTGGAGGAAGAGCTCGTAGTGATTCAGGCACATAGAGCACATATAAGATCAAATACAAAACAAAGCATTTAACGTGCTACTTTAGTTACGATGGGATTTGAGAAACTAGTAAATTAAACGATTTTAAGATGAAGTTTATGATGTTCTACTTTAATGACAAAATAAACTACGTGATTAAAGTGGAAATTTCGAGATTAAAGTTGACATTTCGTGTTTTTTTCATACTGTGTGCCTTTTTTTTCACTGTACCCTAATAATCTTTCATATGACACTCAGACAGTGGGATACGACTCGCCTTTTCACGCCTACTTTGATATGTGACAACATTTTTATTTCGGGCACTGTGCGACTTTGTGAACTTCAGCTTTCAAGTTTCTCCGACACGCTATGTCACTCGATCAACTTCCTTTTGTTGCTTATATAACTGTTTAAACCAACAAATAGTACGTTTTTCTTTGCCTCCATTTGGTATTCGCTGAAATTCTTCTATTTTTCCTCGTACTTTTGCCATTTCCTTTTCACAGAACGCTGGGCTTAAGGGCTATTTATATTGATTTGCATATTCAAAGAGGCGTAATTCTGGGAGGAGTTGGGGCGGGACAGCAAGAGCGTGCACGTGCGTTTATTTCCACGCGGAGCAGAATTTATGTAGCGGAAGAACACGGAAGTTGGCACAGATTCCTGCATCTGGATTTTTCTGTGTGTAAGCACATTTCGGCTTTTGTGCTTACATCATGTTATAGTGCGAATTCTACGCACAGCATTATGCATGAGGCCCCTTATCTTTAGCTAAATAAGGAATTTTCTTTTTGTATTTTTTAGTCATTCTGGTGTGTATTTCAGAGGGGGTTTCTTTTTTGTCATAATATAATAGTATTTTTTTATGTTCTGAGTCTCTGTAAAAAGTCAAATTTCTCACCGGGGGACAAATAGAGTACTAACAATCTGTGTTTCTTTCATCCTTATGCAAGTGGACTCTTGTCTTCTAAAAGACCAAAAATTGTACAATTACAAACTCCTATAAACATGTGGCATGCAAAGATTGAAACTAAAGTATCTATCTATCTATCTAAGCCATGAACTCAAAATTTAAAACTTTAGATTGAAACAGAACGTACTGTAGGTAAATTAAATAAATGAGCAAAAAATGATTTTAATGCCTTTAGGACTTTACCAATAGATTTGATTAATTAGTATGTCAGAAAACCTAATTTAAAGCACATTGACAAAATAAAGGTTTAAAGAAAAACATTAATACCAATAGTCAATTACATTGTACACGGTACCTTAACAGAATTCCAGGATTTTTTTTACATTATTTAGTTGGTGTGAATGTGACATAATGAGGAAGGAACTCAAGTGGCAATATGCAGTTCTAAATTTTACAGCTTACACCCTAAGAGAGAGACAAGTGTGAAAGCACTGCATTAAAAATAAATAAATAACAGACAATATACATTCCTCATTATTTTTGGATATGTTTGCAGCTCAGTCTCCGAAAAGCATCTGACTGAAAGAGGAACAAAAAAAAAAAAAAAAGCACAAACACAACATCATATAAGAGGAACATAATAGTGCAATAATCATGTTCTACTCTTGCCTTCTTCAATTTGCCAAAAAAACAATCTTAGATTTATCACTGTGTTACCATTTAATTTGGGCCTAGATAATAACAGCATTTCTAAATACTGCCTTTACAAGATGTGCTAAGGCTCAAATAAATAAATTCTGTTTAAAGGAACTTGGTTTTCATCCCTGTCCTCACCTATGGTCATGAGCTGTGAGTAATGACTGAAAGAATTAGAGTGTGAGTACAAGTGGCAGAAATTAATTTTTTTTGCAAGTCTGCTGGGCTGATACTCCATTATAGGTTGATAAGCTCAGCTACTTGGGACAGTCTCAAAATAGTTACTGTTGCTCCGGATCGAGGAGAGCCAGTTTAGGTGGTTTGGACATGTTGTAAGGATGCTCCAGGAACACCCTCTTGGTAGAGACGTTGCAACAGGCCCAGGACAGCTGGAGGGGTTATATCTCTCAGATGGCTTGGGAATACCTGGCAAATCCCAAAGAAGAGCTGGAAACTGCAGGTGGGAACAGGGAAAGCTGGGCTAACCTGCTGCCACTGTGTACCTTACCAAGAAGAGTAGTATGAGATGATAAGATGAAATTAGATGTTTGAAGACAACATTACCACTCCTTTTAGAGGTGGGCATCGGTCTGGGTTTTGTAGCAGTAAAAAGATGCATTTTTGCAGATCTAGGTCATTAACTGGAGATTCAATAAGATTTGTGAATTTATTAGTATTGTCATTAGCAATCATGGGCTATACCCAAAAACCTTTCTTCAGGTTTATTATGGCAACGCCTCTAGTCAAACTTCCATGTCTAAATAAACAACAATAATTAAATCTGGAGTTTTCCTTCATTGGAGCATTTACTTGTGCCATTTTCATATATTTCAAAATCAAACAAAACACTGGGCATACTGCTTCTGTATCTTAGCCTATAATGAGCCTGAAGTCAACAGAAAGCAGCAATAATGCAGTTACATGATGATTCCCCATTTAATTACATGGTAACTTGTTACTAAACAAAAAGTACATTCATATTCAGAAAAATCACTTTCACAGTGTTTTGCATTTCCTTTTATTTCCAGTGGAGATACTGCAAAAACTGTTAAAAGTGCAGAAGCTACCAGTAGCAATGGCACAGTATGTCTGACCCTCTTCAATCTGCCTTCTTTCACCATCAGTCATTTAAAAAAAGATGTGTACAAACTCGTGTACAATTATGCTGAGCATGAATGGATCTACAGAAGAGCTATAATTAGAAGTTGACTCCTCCTGATGCATAAGGAAGATCTCAAGGTCTAGCAAACTGCACACTAAACTGCACTGTTTTCTCAAACTAGTCACTTCACTCCACCTTGTTAGGTCATCATTTATATTTTGTTTTGAGTGACAAACCCTAAATTACAGCAGACTGTTTGTTAATATACAAATAATCTACTAAATTAATATATAAGCAAGCACCAAAGATGACTGCATATTTTTCCATAAACTTTATTTGAAATTATTCCCTAAACATCCATATATTATATTAATGAAATACAGATAAATTATAATGTATTTATTTATTTATTAGCCTAATGAAAATAACAGCCAAAACCAATAAGCCAAATAGGATAAGATAACATCATTGACATTGATGAAAACATCACATGCTACATGGTCATTGCAAGCTTACTGAAAATACTATCTTAATGTAACATCCATAAAAACCTAAAAATTTAATCTATTTTAAAATTGAACTGCATTTTATTCATGCAGATTATTAACCCTTTTCAACCCAATGCACTGTGAAAATAAGAACTCACATATTTTTTTCTTTTTTGAATCAAAATGTGCATCACAGCCAGATGCTGCCTTCATAACACTGAATACAAAGCAGTACATAGGAGGGATATACAGTATTTGTTCAGACTATTTCATAAATGAGTCACTATGGTTTTTAGTTAAAAAAAACTTACTGTATTCACATAATTTTCATTTCTTCTTTAAAAACCTTTCACAAATACAGTGGTGTGAAAAACTATTTGCCCACTTCCTGATTTCTTATTCTTTTGCATGTTTGTCACACAAAATGTTTCTGATCATCAAACACATTTAACCATTAGTCAAATATAACACAAGTAAACACAAAATGCAGTTTTTAAATGATGGTTTTTATTATTTAGGGAGAAAAAAAATCCAAACCTACATGGCCCTGTGTGAAAAAGTAATTGCCCCCTTGTTAAAAAATAACCTAACTGTGGTGTATCACACCTGAGTTCAATTTCCGTAGCCACCCCCAGGCCTGATTACTGCCACACCTGTTTCAATCAAGAAATCACTTAAATAGGAGCTGTCTGACACAGAGAAGTAGACCAAAAGCACCTCAAAAGCTAGACATCATGCCAAGATCCAAAGAAATTCAGGAACAAATGAGAACAGAAGTAATTGAGATCTATCAGTCTGGTAAAGGTTATAAAGCCATTTCTAAAGCTTTGGGACTCCAGCGAACCACAGTGAGAGCCATTATCCACAAATGGCAAAAACATGGAACAGTGGTGAACCTTCCCAGGAGTGGCCGGCCGACCAAAATTACCCCAAGAGCGCAGAGACGACTCATCCGAGAGGTCACAAAAGACCCCAGGACAACGTTTAAAGAACTGCAGGCCTCACTTGCCTCAATTAAGGTCAGTGTTCACGACTCCACCATAAGAAAGAGACTGGGCAAAAAACGGCCTGCATGGCAGATTTCCAAGACGCAAACCACTGTTAAGCAAAAAGAACATTAGGGCTCGTCTCAATTTTGCTAAGAAACATCTCAATGATTGCCAAGACTTTTGGGAAAATACCTTGTGGACTGATGAGACAAAAGTTGAACTTTTTGGAAGGCAAATGTCTCGTTACATCTGGCGTAAAAGGAACACAGCATTTCAGAAAAAGAACATCATACCAACAGTAAAATATGGTGGTGGTAGTGTGATGGTCTGGGGTTGTTTTGCTGCTTCAGGACCTGGAAGGCTTGCTGTGATAGATGGAACCATGAATTCTACTGTCTACCAAAAAATCCTGAAGGAGAATGTCGGGCCATCTGTTCGTCAACTCAAGCTGAAGCGATCTTGGGTGCTGCAACAGGACAATGACCCAAAACACACCAGCAAATCCACCTCTGAATGGCTGAAGAAAAACAAAATGAAGACTTTGGAGTGGCCTAGTCAAAGTCCTGACCTGAATCCAATTGAGATGCTATGGCATGACCTTAAAAAGGCGGTTCATGCTAGAAAACCCTCAAATAAAGCTGAATTACAACAATTTTGCAAAGATGAGTGGGCCAAAATTCCTCCAGAGCGCTGTAAAAGACTCATTGCAAGTTATCGCAAACGCTTGATTGCAGTTATTGCTGCTAAGGGTGGCCCAACCAGTTATTAGGTTCAGGGGGCAATTACTTTTTCACACAGGGCCATGTAGGTTTGGATTTTTTTTCCTCCCTAAATAATAAAAACCACCATTTACAAACTGCATTTTGTGTTTACTTGTGTTATATTTGACTAATGGTTAAATGTGTTTGATGATCAGAAACATTTTGTGTGACAAACATGCAAAAGAATAAGAAATCAGGAAGGGGGCAAATAGTTTTTCACACCACTGTAAGTGCAAAGCAGTGAGGAAATTAAATTTGATTCATTAGAATTTTTTTCATATTATTAAGGTCTCTCACTCAATGACATACCTATCACTTATTCATGTCTATGTCTGCTACTAGAGTTCAAAGTCATAGGGAGAAGAAGCCAATTCTGTCAGCAATGGAGGGAAAGATGGCAGAGAACAATCCCAGACAAAGCCAGCAGATGACAAAGGACTTGCATATAGTTATTTCTGAGCAATTTAGAGTCATCATTCAATATTACAGTATATATTTATGAGTAAAATATGTGGATGAAACTAATGAAAACACAAAGTCTATGCAAGCTCCATAGATAGGATATACAATGATCAGCCACAACATTAAAACCACCTGTCTGATATTGTGTAGGTTCCCCTCATACTACCAAAACAGCTGTGACCAGATGAGACATGGACTCCACAAGACCTCTGAAGGTGTTCTGTAGTATTTGACGCAAAGATGTTAGCAGCAGATCCTTAAAGTCCTGTAAGTTGCGAGGTGGGGTCTCCATGGATGAGACTTTTTCCAGAAGATCCTACAGGGACTGGATTGAGATCTGGGGAATTTGGAAGCAAAGTTAACACTCGGACTTTTTTGCTCTTTTCTTCAAACCACTTCTGAACAATTTTTGCAGTATGGTAGGGTGCATTATCCTGATGAGAGGCCACTGCTATGCGGGAATACGACTGCCATAAAGGGGTGTACTTCATCTGCAACAATCTTTAGGCACATGGTATGTGTCAAAGTAACATTCATATGAATGCCAGAACCCAACAGTTCCCTGCAGAACATTGCCCAGAGCATCACATTGCTTCCATTGGCTTACCTTTTTCCCCATAGTGTATCCTGCTGCTGATTGGTATATATAGTAATTGGAAGTGATCCAGACTACATGTCAGTTTTAACTATTATATAACAGTGTCAAAAGACTAAGAATTAAATTACCCACAAATAAATAAACTTGAATTAAAGGCAAACATACTTCTTTAAAGAATCTGTACACAATGAATGATTTTCAGCATATGCACTCAAAAGCAGCATGCCACCAGTAGTAAACTGTTGCCACTATTTCTCAAAGGAAAACCAGCCAATTACTGATACACACTTTAGACAGCCATACCCTCTTATGCATATTAATCACTAAAGAGGTCCCCATGCTTTTGTATTTGTGCTTGCATTTGGCAAAAGTCAATTCTATTCTGACTACTGACGTGGATGCCCTTCAACCCCCCAAAAAAGGGGCACACCTATTTTGCCTGGCTAATTTATTAAATTTCTTCAGAAAAGCTGTCATAAGTGTATACACCTGTATAAATCAAAACTGCAAACCAAAAAAAAAAAAAAAAATCACCTTTTTCTTCCCCTCTTAAAAACAACTCGGCAAATAACCACAGGCAAATATTAATCTAAACAGAAGAATACTTACAACCTGACCCCTGCAATGTATCTGAAAAAAAACAGACTAGTTTCCAAGAGGTGCCATTATATTTTTATTTACTTTTACCATATATGCTGACTCTTATGCATGAGTATATACTGAATGTACAGATGTAAACATTTTAACAGTAAAAAAATATACATATTTCCCTCTAAATAGAAGGGATGGATTTTCAAACTTGTTTTTAGAAGACAATTTACAGACATTCCCTAGAGTCAGTAATCAATAAACAGAATGCTAGTTTTTTCTGTCAAAGTTATGAAAGGCTGAAACTGACATTTTATTGCAAAAAAGGGCATAACAGATGACAAGCACATACCCAGCGTCTTTTAAAACTATCTAGCTTTCTCACTGTAAGCAGAAAAGCAATTTATTTACAAGTTTAAAACAAACAGGGGGCATTTGATCAGATAAACTACCTGAGTGTAGGTGTTTGATGGTAATTAAGATCCTTTGTCAATACTTTGTTGGTAAAAGTATCTTTCAATACACAAAAACTGCCTGATGGTGAACACAAATTCAGTACACAACATCGCACTTTCAGATATTTTAATTTCATATTTCTCTTAGCTACTTCTTTAGAAGAGAAACAGAATGCAGATAACAAAATGGACTTAACATTATAGAAGTAAGCAAAAATGCAATTCTTTATTTGTATCTTTCCAAATAAGCCTCAATTTACCTATTCCAAAACAGCATTAAAATCCCCATTTTTGCCAGATTTTTGGTGCCACACTTTTATATTATCTACAGATGAATCTTCACAAGTGATAAGCAGATACTTGAAATGAAAGCCATGACCTCTGAAAATACAGTGTAGTAGTTGTTAAGCCTAAGCAGGAAATTGGTTTATTAGGCTAAGTATTAACTACAAGTACTGAGGCAAACAGTGGAGAAATGAAGTGTTTAAAAAGTCAATATCCAGCATACCAAGGTCAAATCTCTCACTCAGTCATTGTCTGTGTAGAGGATATATATTATGTCTGCATTTATGAGTTTTTTCCCCAACATTTCATCCCACATTTTTCATACATACATAACAGGATGATTGGCAATTCTAAAATGGCCACAACAAATGTGCATTTGTTCAGAAGTGGTTCTCTCATAGTGCCTTGTTCAGGATTGATTCCTGCCATGTCTGCCTTCACCAACCCTAAACTGGATTTTGAGTTTAAGAATATTACATTATGTTGCTATAAAAAGGATGCAAGGAAGAAGTATGTATGCTCGTACTGCACTTACAGCTACACTTTTGATGCCCTAACAGCTTTAATAAAAGAAAAGGACTGTCATTGTATTGTGAAAATTAAGATATCTTACATCACTACTTGTAGTTGGCCTCTCAAAGTATTTGCAATTTCAAGTGTGATGGTTACTTAATAAAAACTTGGTGAACACAGCTAGTTGCCAAAAGCACCATATAAGGAAATAATCTATGTTGGAAACTATGCTGTGTCAAAAGCAAGATATTATAATATCAATGGATTATTATAGTATTATTTATTTTGGTAACAGCTATTCTCAGGTGACAAGAAGCAGATAAATTTACAAGTAGTTCATTATTTCTACGATTCCAAAAGTTAAACTACAGATATTGTAGATTTATCCTTGTACAACATCAACTAAGATACTTAGATACTAAAATACTACTTCTTTGTCTTGTCTTTGCAAAATGTCTTTTCTTGTTTGTGTTTTCATTTTTAATTTTAATCCTATTTTTAATTTATTATTTGCAATTCATGTTGTTACACTGTGAACCCTGAGCTTCGCAATTTCGTCTCTCTGTATACTTGTATATGGTTGAGATGACAATAAAGTTCGTTTTGACTTTGACTAAAGTAAGGGTTTGTTCTTTCTTTCTTTCTTTCTAAGTTAGCATGTCACACTTCTTTATAAAGGACAGAGACACTGGCCTATACAATTAAATATTAATTTGTATTTTAATTACTAATAATGAAAGCCAATTTCTATTTTTCACCTTTCATCACTGTCCAGGAAATTACTATATCCTAAAATTGTAATTTAAACAGTTTCACCCAGAAGCACTAAAGAATGGATGCTTCAAATGGAAACAATAGACCAGGGTCCTTATGTATAAAGTGTCTCAGATTTACCAATAGGAATTGCAGTAAAAGTCACACTAGGATAAGAATTTGTCCTACCTCGGAGTAGAACCTAAGAAGTATTTGCAACACGTCTTAGTCCCTGACCCAGTGATAAGTAGGAATTCACATCTGAGAATAAATTCTGTTGCGACTTTACAGCAGGCCTTGTCATAAATTGACAATTATAATTACATTTTGTCATTTTCTCAAACTAACACTAAGGCTTCACTATAAAAATAATAATAATAATCATTATCAAAGTAGAATATGTAAAACACAGTAAGTTAGGATTGTACGCTAAGCTGCATGTAATTGTTGCCATTTTGCAATATCATGAGTTATACAGTGATCCCTCGCTATATCGCGCTTCGCCTTTCGCGGCTTCACTCCATCGCGGATTTTATATGTAAGCATATTTAAATATATATCGCGGATTTTTCGCTGCTTCGCGGGTTTCTGCGGACAATGGGTCTTTTAATTTCTGGTACATGCTTCCTCAGTTGGTTTGCCCAGTTGATTTCATACAAGGGACGCTATTGGCAGATGGCTGAGAAGCTACCCAACTTACTTTCTTTCTCTCTTGCGCTGACGTAGGGGGGTGTGAGCAGGGGGGCTGTGTGCAGCTGCTTCCTGAAGGACATGCTGCACTGGTGCTTCGCATACTTAAAAGCTCAAAGGGCACGTATTGATTTTTGAGTTTGTTTTTCTGTGGTTCTCTCTCTCTCTCTCTCTCTCTCTCTCTCTCTCTCTCTCCCTCTCTCTCTCTCCCTGACAGAGGGGGTGTGAGCCGCCGCCTTCAACAGCTTTGTACCGGCGGTGCTTCGCATACTTAAAAGCCAAAAAGCCCTATTGATTTTTTTTTTTTTTTTTTTTTTACTGCTTGCTTTGCACTCCTTTGAAAAGGAAGATATGTTTGCATTCTTTTAATTGTGAGACAGAACTGTCATCTCTGTCTTGTCATGGAGCACAGTTTAAACTTTTGAAAAAGAGACAAATGTTTGTTTGCAGTGTTTGAATAACGTTCCTGTCTCTCTACAACCTCCTGTGTTTCTGCGCAAATCTGTGACCCAAGCATGACATTCTAAAAATAACCATATAAACATATGGTTTCTACTTCGCGGATTTTCCTATTTCGCGGGTGGCTCTGGAACGCAACCCCCGCGATGGAGGAGGGATTACTGTATTGTAATGAACACTGAGATGGAAAGACTGAGAAACATACCCCAAATGAGAGTAAAGCCTGATAATGGGCATGTTTATTTAAAAATGAATGCTCCAGGGATTGCTCCTGCCTCAAACCCTTGCTGGAACAGATTCCAGCTTCCTCACAACCCTGCTCAGGTTAAAGCAGGCTGGATGGATGGGTGATCTACAGCCAAACTTTCAGAAAATGCCTTATAAAGTAACAGTCTTACTGAAACTAGCCACAGTAATCTTGCGCTGCTTCTGTAGTCACATTCATTCTTCCAGTGTTAATCATTTTCCACTGTACCATGCTATTCCTTTCTCTGGAATTTTTTTTTTTTTTTTGTATGTGGTGGACTGCATCATTCCCAATAAACCCAACCCTTGGTGAGGCTCTATTTATCCAATACCCCAGGAGTCTCTTGAACCTCCCAACCTTGTAAAATGTAATGGTGATGTTCCAAGGGTTCATGGAATGCAAAGTTCGGAGTAACTGTGTGGCACTTCGGTATCACTCATCAACCAAGCCCTGTCTATCTTCAGATTAATATGTTGGCTACTAAAGTAGAGTATGCAGATATGACCACCTGTGTGTTAATACAGTGATATCACTTGTGTTTCACACATGCTTGACCATCCACACTTGGGATGATGATTTTTATATGTGTACCAATTTACATGAACTCAGCTTATTTTAACATTGCCTTACACAGAGTTGTTGGAAAATTTATAAATCTGTGTATTACCTCACGCGTTGTATCAGTATCTTTTTATTAGTTCATTGTTGTCCAGTATTTCCAAAACAGTCAGCCTTTCCCAGGATGTGCATGCTGAACTCTGTCTGAACGCCATCCTCTGGCAGTTTCTAGCAAGTTAGGGCAGCTCAAGAGCTCTTTACATAGGTTTAGTTAATTTTAACCCGCATTTATCTTACAATGTACATTTCAGCGTGTACATAAATCCTCACTTTTGAAATAAAATAAATAAAAACATTTATAAAACAGCTCATTGCTGACAAAGTGCTTTGCACTTGATGTTTTCTATGTAAAGACTGCACATTATCCTGAGGACTATCTAGATTTTCAATTAATATTCATGATTTCTTCCAAAAATGTGTTAGGCTACACTAATAAATCTAATAATGATCTAAACTCAACACTGAGTTATGGCGAGACATTGCCTATCCTGGCATCATGGGAGGCCTAGTAGGGACCAGAATTGAAAAGGACACCAAGTACTCACATGTAGCAAATTTGGATAATCCAAATTACCTAAAACTCATCCAGAGTATAAATCCAAACAGATACAGGAAATGTATGCAAATACCGCACAGAAAATAACCACTGCACCACCATGTTAGGTAGGATCTCTAAACTAGTCCATTGAGAATGAGTGAGTGTGTGTAAGAGTGTCTTTTGTAATGAATGGAGACACATCCAGAGGTGGTTCCTGCTTTGTACCCAAACAGGCAGGAACAGACTCAGGGTCTCCATGAAACAGAGGTTAATTTCATCAATCAATGTGATGGGTCATAATCATGGCTAAACCTCAGCTCCCACTTTATTACGAATCTTGTGCTTATGCTCACTCTACAACCAACCATAAGTTCTTCCGGGGCAGCTCTCTGCCATGCTGATTTTTGAGTGTATACTCAAAGAGGAATGGTTAGGAGGTGAGAGGAAAATACATTGTCTATCCTGAGGTTAAATGCTAAAATAACTTTGCAGTCTCTTTTGGAGTAAGGGACAGTAGTATAATGTCATTAAGTCATCAGGAGCTTTGGAAGCTGCCACTTCCACTTCACTTCTGAACCTTTTCCTCATTGCTGCGAAAGGTCTGCTACACCACAAAAATCAAAGTCCCAGAGTTGCCCTAATGGGACCTGCAGGTGTCAAATATAGGCTTGGGGAAATGATAGACAGTCATGTTAAACTGTGCATAGCATTTTAATTAGCACATTGCTCCAGGTATATATTACAGAATGAATGGCCCTAAGAGGTATGTGGTTAATTACTCTAGAATCTTAAAAAAGTTGTCCATTAACAATGAAGCTTGTTATTTTGGCATATGGCAACTGTTGAGCCCTCATCTTGTCTCAAGCCCACTGTACCCCTGGCAGAGCTGCACTAAACATACATACTTTTAAATCTCATTCAGGTTACATAAAACATTTGAAAAACATAATACTTGCAGTGCAAAAGCAATGTTGCATGTATATAAATGATGAGAAGCTTTTTTTTATTTTCATGTCAATGAGTTACAGTATAAAGCAAAAAGTGGCAAACTTGGCTTAATAAATGACTTAATTAGCCAGACTTTTTATTGACTCTAGGCTAGGCTCAGGAAAAAGTGACACAACTCTTAATGGGCCATGGAAGTGATAACAATCATCAGATTGGTGTGTGTTTAAAAATAAACAAGTCTTAAGGCAGCCTTTTACACTTGCTGATGGCAATTTGCATTGAAATACCAGAATACAATAATCAGTTCTTTCAGACAGGGATCATTCTGTCAAAAGGACAAAGAGGTGCACACATTTTTTTTTCATAAGAATGAAAATAAATAAATAAATAAATAAATAAATAAATAAAGGCATTCTCAACTTTAATCCAAGCTTGTTTTGACTAAAAAAAAATCAGTTCTATAAAAGGTAGTAATGCTTATATTATTTCTGTTTGCTTTTGTTCTCTCACTGACTGATCCTGGAGAGATATTTTAAACAAATTTGTTTGTAAACCCTTTAGGTTGTATGGATGAACTGAACACTTGGACTTTCTAGTAGACTGAAACGCTGGAAACACTTCTCTTAAAAAAACATTACGGAAAGCTCAACTTGGACATGGGTAAATACTACAATACATTACATGTCCCAAACACTTTTTAGGACACAGAGAAAATACCACATATGTAATGTGTTACTGTTGTGCTTCTTCCTGAAGAAATGGCAAAAATAAAACTTTCAATGTTTAAGTATTACTTTTCAATGTCACTACCTTGCATGACCAAGCATTAGCTTAATTGTGTGTTGGGGTGCCTTCTGTGTCAGGCATAAATGCATGTTTCATTGCAAAAATCTTGATAAATGTACTGGTGGCTCTAAACTGGACCACAGTGATTAAGGGGTGTGTAAAAGACTGGAAAAGTACCTGTAACCATCAGGACTGGTTCTGGTATATGACTGGTTCTGGTATATGGAATTGGAAAATGAACAGGAAAACTAAAGCATAGCTAACAAAATATCCATTAATTCTTATTTTTGAAAATAACTAAAAACACTTGCTTTAGTAATTAGAAATTTTACAATTCCTAAGTATCTAATACTAAAAAAATAAATAAAAAAAAACCTTTGCCCACAAATACACAATATCTCCTCACATATATTTCTAATGATAACTTTTCCCTCCACCTCTGTCCAAGTCCACAAAACAATGCGTTATGTAGGAATTCACATAAATACCAGCTGCTCTATACTAAGTGTGAACACTGGGTGGAAAGGTAACTGTAGGTTATCTAATTACCACTGTCATCACAATGATGATATACTCGAGCAGCCACTGACGGCTCGACTTACAGCATTTAGATGAATATAACTACTTGGGCAGTGAAAAACAGAGGCAAAATTTAGGCTTCTTAGATATAGATTTGGCCATGTCAGGAGGAAGCATCAATTTAATGGCGACCATTGCCGAAATGCATTTTAAGGAGTGCTGTGTTATACAAGCATGTGGCTGGCTGGATTTCACAGGGCTCGGAATGCCTGTATGTGCAGCTGTTGGCAAGCCAAACTCGATGACAGCCATCGAAGCCACCATGAATGCCTTCCTGTATCGGGGTGCAAGGAGCTATGCACGAGACACTGAAAGATAAGCTATTGGGGCTCGCGAGCAGACGGTGCACTGCCCAGAAATTTTAACATAAATCAGCAACCCATCTGCGATAACACACTAGCCATTAACTGTCCGAGTGCATCTCGGAGATGTAATGCATAAAACAAACCCAAGTTAAATTAATCATTCTTTTTTTGGTTCCGTTTTACTTAACGCATTAGTTACTTAAACGCTGCACCTAAATGTGAGATAACTAACCAGTGTCACTTGTGAAGCATCCCCTTTCTGCTGCAATAACTTTAAAAGAATACAGTCTGATTTCAAACATCTAGCGGTCATCAATGAATGCTGTGCATGCATACCAAGATACTTACACTTCCAGAATGCGGTCCCCCCTTGGAGATCCCAGCTCGATCTGCGGCTCCCCCGGGCAGGACGGCACTGACGTGCTGCAGCGGTGCGTATAGCTCGCCGTTGATACTCCGGAGCTGACCCCCTTCGCTCACCTGGCCTCTAACGTTAAATCCATACCCCGAATCCGATTTGACAATTCGTACTAGTCTGGGCCCTGAATTGACCCCAGGAGATGGGAGACCGGCTGAGCCGGTACTCGAACTATTTCTCGGCAGCGGCGGCCCGGAGCGGATTCCGTCACCCACTTCATCCGCCATCTTCACAACAACATTCCCGTCGCCAGCTGCCGTCATCACGAGACCGGCTCGAAAGCCCGCTTTCTCCCCCCTTATCCGCACTGATAGCTTTCAAGGGAAATGTAGTTTATGACTTCTCTAAGGTGGTTTAAACTCGATAAATTTGGGGAAGTATGAACTTCATTTCCCATGAACGCTTGTAAGTAGTAGTGACGCAGAGCGCCGCTCTTGATAGCAAAGGATCGTGGGAGTTGTTGTTTTGGCAAAAGGTCAGCTGTTGCTGTATGCCTAAGTTTATGCTTTACGATGCTCTCACATGAATCGGTCAATGCACTTGTTTCATGATAGTACCAACAGAGACACAAATGCAGATATGCACTGCACCAACACCAGTATACCATTTTCACCTGATAAACCCTTATAAAAACAGTATTTAAAATCTCACGAATTATAGGCATTTCAAACACCTACATGCCAAACTACATTATGTCAATTACTGTATAGTTATATTTTACTTTATATTTATAAGTTCACATTTTGGAGACAGTATTTTATATTTGACATCATATAAATAAATACATTTACCAATAAAGGAATGCCACAGCTTCAACCAATGCCCCCCTGGAAGCACGAATGGTGAAGCAATTGAAGAAAAGACATCAAACAGTAGTGAAGTTTTCATGCTGTAATGCAAGTGAAATTCACAAAAGCGAGAATATAGATTGATTGAATGTCATGCCTAAGTTGGAGAATAGTGCCAAAGCCTGCTATTGGCTTCATGGGAACGAAGATTGTAAAATGTCTTCATACCAATCCCCTTTGCTGTTTTAATGACGCTAAAGGTATGATACATGTACATCCCTAAATTAGATGTACTGGTAGTTATGATTTCATGAGTAACAAGAAATGTTCAAGTATAAGTGATAGGCCAGATCTTATAAAAGGCTTTTCATGGCTTAGAACACAACAGAAGGTAAATAACAGAAGGATGATTTTTTTGGGGGGTGGAGATGGAGTTTGGGGGGTGTGGTCAAAAAGAGAGAGAGAGGAGGGGATTTTAAGGTGCATGAAAGGGAGACAGCAATTTTTAAAGTTAAAGTAAGTAGCTGAGTACTTTTCTGAATAAAATATTTTTTCACTTAGGGGCTAATATTATCAGTTTACTGGAGCTCCTTAATCATGAATTTTCCATACTATTTTGCTTAATCTTGACCCAGGGTTTCAGGAAACTGGAGCCAGTAAGCACAAGGCATGAATCAAGAACAATCAATGGACAAGAAGCCAACCCGTTGCAGGGTGAACACACATACTTACACACCACGGCCAGTTTAGCGTTGCTAACCCACCTATCCTGCATTTCTTTGGACTGTGAAAAAAACTTCAACACCTAGAGAAAACCCATGTAGACACAGGGAGAACATGCAAACTTCACACAGATAGGTCCCAGGACGCGAACCCTGGCCTTCTTATTGCTCCACCGCGCTGCCCACTCTTGAACATGCTATACACAACTGCATATAAGTAAAACATTCCTGTCATCGATCAAGAATTCTTGCTTTTTTTAGTGACTTGGCTTTTGTTGATGGTCAATACAAAACACAATTTCAGAGGAAACTATTCTTTTGAAGAAAAATGTAAGTAGTAAAAATATAATTAGTAGGAATAATAGGATTTTTGTCCATCCATCCATCCATTTTCCAACCCGCTGAATCCGATCACAGGGTCACGGGGGTCTGCTGGAGCCAATCCCAACATGGGGCACAAGGCAGGAACCAATCCCGGGCAGGGTGCCAACCCACCGCAGGACACACAGAAACACACCCACACACCAAGCCCACACTAGGGCCAATTTAGAATCACCAATCCACCTAACCTGCATGTCTTTGGACTGTGGGAGGAAACCGGAGCGCCCGGAGGAAACCCACGCAGACACGAGGAGAACATGCAAACTCCACGCAGGGAGGACCCGGGAAGCGAACGGTCTCCTAACTGCGAGGCAAGGATTTTTGTGCATAAATATAATTTTATCCTGTAGCAGATCATGTAAATGTGATAGCTTCAGTAAGATCTAAATGTAACACTTTGATCTGTAATCTTGTACTATTACAAAGTTTTGGAGGGTGTATCACACACAGCATTGACTGTTTGCAGGCTGCACATTTATGTGTCCCATGGAATTAACTCAGCGTTTTATGAACTGTACAAATAAGAACAAGTGAAAAAAATACCATAAACTACATACGATGCCCTCCTCCTCTGTGTTCTATACGTGAGGAACAGCCCTGTTTCTCACAGCCCTGTTTCTCTGTGAGATTCCAGCATCACCTTGCACAGTGCACTCTGCGAGGTCTTGGAATGGGTGACACATTCTGTTCGTACATTAGCCTGATGTACCGAGACATCTCCAGCACGGTGCTGGTGAACGGCTGGAAAACTGACCCCTTCTTGGTTCTGTCCGGGGTCAGACAAGGCTGCCCTCTCTCCCCTCTTCTCTTTGTCTGTTGCATAGAGCTCCTGGCGGAACGGATCATAGGAAGACCGGAGATCAGAGGGATCACCGCACCGGGACCGGACAGGCGAGAGATCAGATGCTCC
This sequence comes from Erpetoichthys calabaricus, assembly GCF_900747795.2. Taxonomy (NCBI): domain Eukaryota; kingdom Metazoa; phylum Chordata; class Cladistia; order Polypteriformes; family Polypteridae; genus Erpetoichthys; species Erpetoichthys calabaricus. The sequence goes on from NC_041395.2 coordinate 88,351,368, forward strand.
CTCTACATGGATGACGTCACAGTGATATGCGTGGACCAGAGATCGATGACGGAGCTGGCGGAGATCTGCGAAGCCTTCGGATGAGCCTCGGGGGCAAAGGTCAACTTCAGGAAGTCAGAGGCAATGCTCCTCGGGGAATGGCACCTGACGCCCTCCGCCCCCCTCCCCTTCACCATCAGATGGGACTCCATCAAGATCCTGGGCAGCTGGTTCGGCGGAGAGAGAGCGTCCCTGAAGACGTGAGACGAGAGACTGGCCAAAGTCAGGCAGAAGATCGGGCTGTGGAGCCTCAGGGACCTCACCGTGGAAGGCAAAGTGCTGGTGCTGCGGAACGAGATCCTCCCAGTCCTGCAGTACCCAGCACAGATGTGGCCACCCCTCACCACTGTCTGCAGAGCCATCACCAGGGCAGTCTTCCACTTCATCTGGAGCTACAAGATGGACAGAGTCAAGCGGGCAGTCATGTACAAGGAACCCCAAAAGGGTGGGAAAGGCATCCCTGACATCCCCACCCTGCTTAGGGCTTTCTTTGCCTACAACTGCATCCGCAGGACACTGACGGAGTACAGCAGCGCATCTTCCGGAAACTCCATGTCCCGCTTCTTCCTCCTGCCAATCTGGAAGAGGCTCGGCTGGGACAAGTGGGACAGCTCCTACCCTTATAACTGGGACACTCCATGGTTCTACATGGATGTCGTCCGCTTCGTAAGGGAACACGGACTTCAGGAAGTCAAGCCGGACTTGTGGAAGCCGAAGACCATCTACAAGCTCATCAGAGCCAAAGACACGACGGAGACTATTGGAACCCTACCATCCGCGACAGCCACGGTGGTCTGCGAGAACATAGCCTCCAAGCAACTGACAAACAGGCACAGGGACCTTGCGTGGATGGCCGTACGGGGGGGACTGCCTCTCCGCTTGTTCATGCACGCCAGGAATCTGTGCAGATACAGACATTGTCTGTGGTGCATCCTGCGGGAAGAAGATGCACTGCACCTCTTCTGGGAATGCCCAGTGGCACAGTCACTACTTGATGCCCTAGAAGAGGAATTGGAAGAGTCGGTACCCAGAGACAATCTTTCGCACCTTTCGGTGCTCTATGGACTTTTCCCGGGTACCCACTCACTGGAAGCCACCGAGGAGGCATGGCGTTTCATGTGCTGCGTGAAGGTCGCTCAATGGGTCGCCAGGAACCTCCTCGTCCTCAGGAGGGAAAGGATGACAATACAGGACTGATGCAGATACATCCGCAGCCTCCTCAGAGACTATTCTAACCTGGACTCCTTGAAGAACTGAGGATATGCAAAGCCACCTCTCCCTCCAAGAGGTTTATTAATGTAACCTTTGTTTTACCGCAGCCCTTGGCAAAGCCCCCCGCCTTGAAGACAGGCCTTCAAAGATGGGGACCAAGTCGAGACTGCAATAACTTGTAAAAAGTAATAGGATGCAAAACACTGTATTGAATGTAGTGAATAACCAAATGTTATTATGGCTTGTAAGATTGTAAAGGACTATGTTTTTTTCATATATATTACCAATGTACAGTATATGTAAATAAGGTGTAGTAGGTAAGGGATAGTGTAAGACTGTATTAGACTATAGCTGAATACAGTCATTTCTATTTTGAATTAGTAGATAATTATAGATTGTAAGAGTACTAGATTGTGTTTTATATATATCACCCAAACATATATGTAAATAAAGAATATTTTTTCAAAAAAAAAAAAGTGGTGCTTGCTGCTTGCAGTGTTCATTTGTATATACCTTGTTTCCCTGAAAATTAGACCTATCCCAAAAATAAGCCCCAGTCAAGTTTGTCAGCTGAAAAGTAAGGCGCCTAAGATCAGGTTTATACTTCACGCAATGTGACGCGTGTGCCCGAAACATCCATTAAATTCTGAGGACACCTTGCCACAATGTCTCTGAAAAGGATGTTTAATGATTACATCCATCAATTCCAGTAGCATCGGCGAAAGACAGAAACAAAATTCCTGGAACGGGGCATCAGCTCATCGCAAGGTGAACACAAGTACACACATACACTGGCATCATTGTAGCTTCACCAAATCCCCAAACCTTCATGTCTTTGGATGGAAAACTGAGCACACTGTGCAAACCCACCAGGAAAACATGCAAACTCCAGGCAGGGATCACAAGGGATGTGACTCCCTGCGAGACAGCAGCGCTACCACTCTGCCACCGTACCACCCTATATGTGTAACGATTAACTGTATTCATTATTTAAACAAAGTTAACAATTTATCTGTAACTGTAACATACACATTTTAATGCATTTCATCATGAAAGTGATATCAAGTATAAATCAAAGAATTCTAAATGTGCAGAGAGCTGGAATATTATAAATTTAATGTGTTCTGTGTGGTGATTGCTGCTTGGAGCATGTTGCGATTAACAACTGGGTTGGTGTTAAGATGACGTTTACAACAGCCTACTTTAATAACAAAGTAAACTACGGGATTAAAGTGGGCATTTCAAGTTTAAAGCCGAAATTTCCACTTTAATCACAAAATAGACATTTTCATTATGTCATTTTTTTTATCTGTGGCTCAAATACGCTGCCATACATTCTGATGGTATTATAAGGTACAAAAAAAAAAAAAAAGACGGCACAGAAGATGGTATGTGAAACTTTTAAAATATATCGTGTCATTACTTTGGGGAATATGCAACACTTGAATATAAAGGCAACATGAATACATTTGTATGTTGGCATTTTGCTTCACCACATCAAACCATTGATCAAACATCGAAGCACGCACATTGATCCTGGAGGATTCTGAAAGCGGCTGGAGTAGCAAGAAATTCAGGCTGAAATTCAGGGTTTGAATGTGGAGAGTTATGACGATATTCCAGAAGATGACGACATGACTGTATTTGGATAAATGTATATTGTTGTACTGTACATGAATAAATATAAGATATCCCCTGAAAATAAGCCCTAGTGCATCTTTTGGAGCAAAAATTAATATAAGACCCAGTCATATTTTCGGGGAAACATGGTATATACTGCATATATATACTGCATATATATATATATATATATATACAGTATATATATATATATATGTGTGTGTGTGTATGTGTGTATGTTTGTGTGTGGGTGTATACTGTATATATATCCGTCCCCCGCAGCTCTGCCCACGTAGAAGTGAAACAGGACAGCGAGGAGGGCCCTGTCCAGCTCCCTACTCCTGACATCAAGCTTCCCTCTCCCCAGTGCCTGCAGCCTCTGTCTCGAATTAGCATGAATATATCACTCCTACAAGTGAATGATAATTCTTAGCATGATGGGAAAAGTCACAAAATCAACCGGAATGTTCAAGCAAATTCCAGAAAAAAGCCCGATCTAAATCCGTTAAGTAGTTCTCTCATTCGCTAGCTAAGTGGATGTAAGATATGCCCTGAGTCTGGTGTGTGAGTGAGGAGAGCACCACTCCCTCCACCCCACCCCCTCTCCTTGGCCTGCCGTGTCTCTCTCAGATTCATGCAAAAAAAGTGGTGCCTCAAGCGAACTATGATACTTAGAGCAATGAGAGAAGTCACAAAATCAACCATAATGTTCAAGCAAATTATAGAAAAAAACCCAATCTAAATCCGTTAAGTAGTTCTCTCGTGAAAAGCGGACAGATGTACAGACCGACAGACAGACATTGGATTTTTTATATATATAGAGATAGATAGACAGATAGATAGAGTTAGGGGTAACCCCCTAATTGATAAACTAAAGACTCCAAAATCTCAAAAAACCTTGACAGATTTGACTGTGTATCAAATTTAATTAGTGTGTGTCTAGTCCATCAGAGCAATATGATTGGGTAGTTTGGCTTTAGTGTGGTTGGTCAGTTTGTCTTGGGTGATGTGCTGAAAAAGGAAGTGTGAGTGTGAGACATACACAGTTGAGTAAAAGCACATGTTAAAAGAGTTGCCTTCAAAGACAGAAAAAGTATAAAACGAGACAGGAGGCAAGAAAGGCACTTTGAAAATAAAGATGGCGTCTGAAGAACAGGCTTTATGGGAACATGCTCAAGAAAAGGAAATGCTGATAAAGAAAGGTTCATATACATGCGAATACAGAGGAAGGGTGTTAAAAGTACATGTAGGGCAAGAAATAGCAAATATTTTAAAATTCTTCTGTTATCTGTCTTCAACAGGTACTGTGGCTAGTTTAGTAATATTATGCAAACTTAATGTTCTGTGCAAGCTTTATGCAAATGAAGGACACAGCAGAAGTAGTGGATGGGCTACTCAAATAGCACCACTAACCAATAGGGTGGAGGGACAACTGATGACGGGGTGGTGTTCTAGACAGGAAAAGAGACCCGATCATGTTGTAAAATGTAAAGAGAAAGTTTGGTTAAGCTCAAGGAAGATGCAAAGCTCAATGATTAGCAAGCACTGATTTTTTTGCTATTGAATACAGCACTTTTGGATGCGTATCATCTCTCATCATGGTATTCGTTCCACTCTGTCAACCTCCAGCCCCTAGTCATGGCGCTATAAACCGAACCCCCTCATACCCCAACTGTGGTGACTGTGGTGCTTAAAACATTAAGGGAGAACTCAGCTCTTTGATTTGTGGTGCTATAAACTTAACAAGTCTTCGATAGTGGCATTTGAATTTCTAATGGGGAAGCCACAGAAATTGTGTTGTGATAGTCAAAGCTAATGATCCACTGTCCTTGATCTTTACGATAATACATCAGTGTAACACATAGGTTTTGTGTATATACATTTCAAGCACTGCTTTTCATATACATTAACAACTGTGGAATTTAAAGGGGGACTACAAAAATGAAAATCATAAACATTTAATAATAATAATACTACTATATACTAAATTTGACAATATTCCTATGATTACCCATATAAATTCCAAAAAATACACTTTCGTGTAAAATGTTATTTTGTATTGATCATCAACAAAAAACAAATCACTAGGAAATACAGAAATTGATCTAACGAAAGGAGTGATTTTCTCTAGGACAATTGTGTATAGCATGCTCAAGAGTAAGAAGCTCCAGTGAACTAATACTACTTATTATTTGACTGATTCTTTTATCCAAGGTGACTTACAGCATTTGAGGTACAATTGGTTACATTTCTTTTGTTTTCTCAATTGGAGCACAAGCAGGTGAAGTGACTTGCTCATGGTCTCATGGTCACACAGTGTCAGTAGCAGGATTTAAACCCACAACCTCAGAGTCTTATATCCTTGGTTCAAATCCTTAACTACTACACCACACTGTCTGCCAATAATAAAAGACCTTGGCAAAACTAAAAAATTACAAATATTGTATACAGAAAAGCACTTTGTTACATAGTACTTCTAAAACACCTGATTAACCGATGAGACTATAACAGAGGCCCATTGTCTTATGAAATTTCCTGGGTGAAGCTGGGTAACAGAGCTAGTAATTCAATAAATGAGGCCATGTGTGCCAGTTTATCTTACCTCCCCACTAGCTTCTTATGGTAAACCAGGGCTGAATAGCATAAAGTATTTTTACTTTACCTTACTTTATTGCCATGACAACAACAGTTGCCTGAAATTTAATTTGCTTAAACTCACACAATAAAACAGTACAAAATACAACATAAGGACACCAGTAATCTTCATTCCCCAAATATTCACAAGTACCTAGTTTAGCAAAAGCCTCACAGATGTTTATCAAATTATTTCAGAAGGTTCAAGATCAAGTTATTAAGTTTATGGATCTCACTGCTTGTGAGTAAACACTGTGGGACTGGGCCAGGGAATAGTTTAGAGAATCAAGTCAAAAAGACTCTTCTTCAGATTTTGAAGGACAGACCTGTGCTTCTTCCATTGTATTATATGCTAAAGGAAGAGAACTGAAGAGCTAAAACAAACACTATCACCTTTATACAAATGACACATGCACTTTGTTTATTTCTTTCCTTCAACCTGCAGATCTCCAGTTGTCTCTCTGCCATCTCACCATGGATGAATGAACATAATCTTAACCTTAACTGCTCTAAATCCAGCATCTTTTAATTTTTTATCACTTTTCTATCCACAGATGATTCCTTAAGAATTATCTTTGATGGTGTCAACCTTTCATCACTGGACACTTTCAGAAATGCTATCATGACTCTGGATGATTTATTCTCATTTTATCAACCCGTTGTCACACACACGTGTTTAGGAGACAACTAAAGGGCTTGAGTATATGTAATTCCACACTGGACCAGGGGGTGGCGAAGTGCACTAATTCTCTCTCTCGATCTTTTACAGACCATTCTAGGGAAATCCCGCCCAGTTCTGGGGCAGCCAACGACGTCACTTCCGGTTCCGGTCCTGATGACATCGCTTCCCCTACTGGCCTTTAAAGCTGCCATCTTGTGGATAATAAGGCAGTTCTGTTTTGGACTTGATTGTGTGAACATGTCAATGTTTTGCAACGGTTTTGCAGCCGGGAAAAATTATACAGATGGCTGCCCCAAACCTTTTCAATGTCTGATGGTCATTCTTCTTACACCGTTTATTCAAAGATCCAGTTCTTTTGCTTCTTTCTTAATAACACTCATAGGACTTGACCCATCCTCACTGTTATACTGTATCTGTACTTCCTTGCACCTATGCCATACTTTATGCATTCTTGCTTGCCTTCAGGCGGTACATGCCTTTTAAACTTTGGTGATGAAGATACAGCTTTCATTCTCAGAAATTTTTCCATTCCCCCGACTGTCAGATAAGTCCTCAATGCTGTGGATTCACTGGGTTGAATTTTTCATAAGAACATAAGAAATTTGGTAAATGAAAGGGGACCATTCAGTCCATCAGGCTCATTTATTTAGCAAATAGCTAAGCTGTCCAAATATCTCCAGATTCTTTTTCCAGGTCGTCAAGGTTTCTGCTTCAACTAAATGTCTTGGTAGTTTGTTCCAGAGAAATGCATTTAACAGCCATTGGTTTGAACAAGATAAGCGATGCACTTAAAACAGCCACACTTATAAACTGCCTAGACATAGAAAGGCAACATGTCTTTAAAACCCTTGAAACTGTGGCTAGACATTCTGCATAGATGAACCTCCTGGTATCTAATTTCTCTACACCTTAGAGCATCATCATCCAATGAATCCTCTTCCCTCAATGCTATCAGCATCCCTGCCAGTCATTCAGTTTAATGGCTGACTTGTAGGGTTTAGTCAGTTTCTGGAAGTTTAGTGAGTTACAGGACAAATTCATCAAGGGTTAACTTGCAGAACATGCCAGTAACTCTAGAGTTCATGAAAAACTGCTGATGGCACTCGATGACCTGGGCCTCGCAAAAGATATTGACATGACATTTCAAAGTGAATCATTCATCAGACTCCTCATTAAATTTGTCATTTACTTTATTCAGCACTAGCACAACCTTTGTTAGGTGTGATGCTTCTAGTACAGTGCTGGCCGTAGTGCTTTCCCAGCTTCAGAATGGTATTAAATGACCCATTGCCCTCCTGGTTCTCAAGTTCAGCTGAATGAAAAGACTCTGAAGGTGAGTGAAAAGCTCTAGTTTTTACTTTCTTGTATACATAATATAGAGAAAGTACAGGAATCGTGAAAAAATTTGACCTTGAGATTTTGATGAATGTTGATGTTTTATTGTCTGTGGGCTAGTAAGCGATGACACATGTTCCTCTATGAGCAGGTATTCGCTTTATACCCTGACTATCTATTGATGACATCAGGCACTGGGCACAAACCCCTCAGGATTTTTTGCTGAGTAAGGAGGTTCCAACAGTAAAACCTTATATTATAATTCACCCATAGCCATGAAAATGTGGTGGAAGATCCACTGTTCCATACCTTTCTCTACTTGGCCATAGACCCAGTTGAATTTGAGTCAAATGTAGTCTTGGCAACATTTGAAACTGTATGTTTATGAAGAACTCCATTTGGGTTCACATCACCAGCACCTCTTCACATGTGCGACCTGTAGTCCAAATGCTGTAAAGTGCTCTCTGCAGGGTCTAATGGAACACGGGCAGTGACTAATTTCCTGGAATTTTCTTTTGCCCACTAGGCAACATAACATTGGCCCCAAGTAATCTTAAAACATATCATTAGGACTCATTTGGCTGAACTTTGCCTGTTCTCAACTGCTCTTCTCCATGCTCTCCTCCAGACATGAACTGCTACTTCCTGTTGATCCATAGTGACCTCACTTTCTCAAAGCTTGACCGAAGCACAGTTTACAAATACCAGCACAAGATAAAGTTACTTTTCTTATGATTCTGGCTTTTGTTTAAGATTTTATGGATTTATGTATCACTTAATTCATGTTCTGTGTCTCTTGTTGGGTTTTGGAATATGGAGAATCAACATTTAAAGTTTATTTTGTGCTAAAGGTAATAAATTAAATTATTAAAATATTATTGTAACATCATTTTGTTTCCTGTGGGTGCTTCCATTTTGGACTTGGCTTCTGTAAGGCTGCTAGCCATTTTGCTATTTGGGACAACCATAGATCATTACATTGAAAAGATTTAATTGAAAAGAAGGTCAGGGGTCATGCACTTCCTTATTATCCAAATTGGATAGAAACCTAAAATCTTTCAAAGTGTCTCTATAGTTATAGTCTTCTTGGTTTCAGAATTTGTGCAGTGATATTATTATTAAATTTTGATATTTTGACTACATCTTTGTTTATTGGTTTGGCTGTTATGACAGATAGGAGAGATTCACGGTTTTGACCTTTGCTCATTTTGTGACTTACTGTACATCTCTTCTCTTGAACTCTATTCAAAAAATGTCTCTGCCTTTACCCTCTGTAAACCATAACAACATTTTAAACAGATGCATACATTGAGGGTTTCAATCTTTATAGCTCTTGATTGGGTCTGTGTTTCTCATCTGCAATCTTTGTAATCCTCACCACAAATAGTTCTTGAGCATCTTCTGCCTGATACTTCCTGTCTCTTGAATGGATCATGATAGCATGCAGACTACTTCCACAAGGTGGCTCCACCAATCACTGCTGATACAGAGATGAATATAGAACTGAATCCTTTCAGCCCTACCAAATGCCCATCTGAACTCCCAACTGCACCTAACCTTCAAACAGTTAGAGCTCAGTCTGGCTCAGCCAACCTCAAGGACTGTATCACTGACTTTTATAATAATTACTAGTGATGAGCGAACTCCATACTCGGTGAAATGCATTGAAGTCAATGGGGAAGGACTAACTGAACTAGATTCGACTGGATTATTATGGTGCAATCATCTTTGAATTGTCACTGAGGGCTTAGAAAACATCTGCCAAGTATACTGGAGCAATTATTGTGGCCGAAAAGGTGTACCCAACCACTGCACTACAGTGCCTCTGTGAGATCAGAGAAGAAAGAAAGCAGTCAGAGACATGCAATATTATACAGTATTTCATCAAAACAAAGCAGAAATGCCGAAATTGTAGTTAGAAGTCAGAAAAAATATGTACTGTATGTCTTTTAAAAACAGAAAATTCAAAGAAGCTTGTTATGATTGAAGCCATTGGCTCTCTAAACTGTATGTGCTGATGCTTTGCACTTTTTCTTCTATCAAAAAGATAGAAATATCTTGTAAATAGAAACAAATCTTTTGTTGTTATTATTATTTCATAGACTTTCCTGTGTTTGGTTCAGGCTCTTTTAAGGTTTGTTATTTATCTCCTCATGGCCAATTATGCATGCCAAGGGCACATGTCTCCTTCTCTTATATTGACATGGAACACAAAGATTCACCTGCACATTTGACGACAAGCACAGGTAATTTGTTATTTATGCTGTACATGTTCCAAAAACATAATATTGAGAACCTGCATTATTTACTTATCTGTTCTATCACTAACTAAGTCCTACAGAGTCTGTAATGCAAATGATCAACATTATATACCCGATGGGCGGTCACATTTATTGTTGGCTGTTACAGCTCTGGGGATGTCACATTGGCCTCTCAAAGCATTATGGGCGCTGAGGAAGAAAGGATCTCTTAAACAGGCTGAATAATCTGTAAATAATTCGCCCCGAACAAGGATGAACACAGCAAATTCACTACGAGTAACGCTTTAACAAAATTTGATGGTCAACACTAATAATCACTCTTTGTGGATTCTAGTCCTCTTGTTTCTGTTTTGCAAGTTTGTGAATTGTTTGTGTGTCATGAACTTGTGGTTCCTTAGCACAATAAGTTTCAAAAATTATTCAAAATGCCCACTACAGAGGTACAAACCATCAAAAAAACATTGTAATAATCAAAGCCCCAAAGAGCACAAAAGGCAAAAAAGGAGTTGTTTAAAATATGCAATCCTATAACAAACTATGTCCCAAAAACACAAATCCAAAAAATGGTTAAAAAGTCAGAGCACAAAGGTCAAAAATCTAATTCACAAAAAGCACAGAATAAACACAAGAGAAACTCACCAACGCAAGCACAATCAATGAACCACAAGGGACTGTGGGTTTTTCTTATCCTTTAGAGGGTTCAGGGCAGTTGGTCCTGTTCTTTGATGGACCACCCACAAAACGCATGGTGCATAGAAAAAGATACAGTACATAGACAAATACAAACTGAATGATCAATAATGTAAACATAAAAAAATTAAGAAAATAGACATACATAAGACATTTGAACTCCAGCCAGTAGGAGGTTTATCTGACTGAAACATAACATTGGAAAGGAAGCCAAGTTTTTTTCTGGCCTTTCTTGCTTGCCTTGGGGCAACATGCTCTTTTTTGAATGATAAGACACTGTATTGAGGAAAGACCTATGCATGTAAACTAAGTGTTCTGCTGTCTTCATTTTGGCAATATAATACTCACCACATTTGACACTTAGCTCCTCTTTTAGGCTCATGTTTTCTTTTAGCACCTATTACCAGACCTCTCTGGCTCACCTAAAATGCAGCTGCTCAACTGGTGTTCCCTGTTTCTCATTTCATCTTCACTCTTCTTTGACTTTTTCTCTCCATTGGCTTCCATTTACAACAAGAATTCAATTCAAAGCCTTTGTCTTGACCTACATAGCTCTGTTCCTCAATACTTTTGTTCTCTGTCATCTCCTTATGTGCCTTCAGGAGATTATCATCCTGCTACAGCCAACTTACTAACTGTGTTTCACCTCACTGAATGTGTTAAAATTGTGAAATGGTTCTCAGTTCAAGGTACACAATGAGCTTCCTATGACTATCAGAAATTTTTCCAAATATACAGTGCATCCAGAAAGTATTCACAGCGCATCACTTTTTCACATTTTGTTGTGTTACAGCCTTATTCCAAAATGGATTAAATTCATTTTTTTCCCTCAGAATTCTACACACAACGCCCCATAATGATAACATGAAAAAAGTTTACTTGAGATTTTTGCAATTTATTAAAAATAAAAAAAACTGAGAAATCCCATGTACATAAGTATTCACAGCCTTTGCTCAATACTTTGTTGATGTACCTTTGGCAGCAATTACAGCCTCAAGTCTTTTTGAATATGATGCCACAAGCTTGGCACACCTATCCTTGGCCAGTTTCACCCATTCCTCTTTGCAGTACCTCTCAAGCTCCATCAGCTTGGATGGGAACCGTCGTTGTACAGCCATTTTAAGATCTCTCCAGAGATGTTCAATCGGATTCAGTCTGGGCTCTGGGCTGGGCCACTCAAGGACATTCACAGAGTTGTCCTGAAGCCACTCCTTTGATATCTTGGCTGTGTGCTTAGGGTCGTTGTCCTGCTGAAAGATGAACCGTTGCCCCAGTCTGAGGGTCAAGAGCGCTCTGGAGCAGGTTTTCATCCAGGATGTCTCTGTACATTGCTGCAGTCATCTTTCCCTTTATCCTGACTAGTCTCCCAGTCCCTGCCGCTGAAAAACATCCCCCACAGCATGATGCTGCCACCACCATGCTTCACTGTAGGGATGGTGCCAGGTTTCCTCCAAACATGACGCCTGGCATTCACACCAAAGAGTTCAATCTTTGTCTCATCAGACCAGAGAATTTTCTTTCTCATAGTCTGAGAGTCCTTCAGGTGCCTTTTGGCAAACTCCAGGCAGGCTGCCATGTGCCTTTTGCTAAGGAGTGGCTTCCGTCTGGCCCACTCTACCATACAGGCCTGATTGGTGGATTGCTGCAGAGATGCTTGTCCTTCTGGAAGGTTCTCTCTCTCCACAGAGGACCTCTGGAGCTCTGACAGAGTGACCATCGGGTTTCTTGGTCACCTCCCTGACTAAGGCCCTTCTCCGCCGATCGCCTCAGTTTAGTGGCCCGGCCAGCTCTAGGAAGAGTCCTGGTGGTTTCGAACTTCTTCCACTTACGGATGATGAGGCCACTGTGCTCTTTGGGACCTTCAAAGCAGCAGAAATTTTTCTGTAACCTTCCCCAGATTTGTGCCTTGAGACAATGCTGTCTCGGAGGTCTACAGGACAATTCCTTTGACTTCATGCTTGGTTTGTGGTCTGACATGAACTGTCAACTGTGGGACCTTTTATAGACAGGTGTGTGCCTTTCCAAATCATGGTCCAATCAACTGAATTTACCACAGGTGGACTCCAATTAAGCTGCAGAAACATCTCAGGGATGATCAGGGGAAACAGGAGCTTCATGGCAAAGGTTGTGAAATACTTATGTACATGTGCTTTCTCAGTTTTTTTATTTTTAATAAATTTGCAAAAATCTCAAGTAAACTTTTTTCACGTTGTCATTATGGGGTGTTGTGTGTAGAATTCTGAGGAAAAAAAATGAATTTAATCCATTTTGGAATAAGGCTGTAACATAACAAAATGTGGAAAAAGTAATGCGCTGTGAATACTTTCTGGATGCACTGTATTAAGACTGCTTAGACTTTGTACTTCTCTGCTCTTGTGGATATCAGTGGTTTTACTGGCCCAATTAATTCAGGTTTTCATTCTGGAGAATAACCCATAACAGAGATAGCACATGCCTTATGATCTGTTTGAATTCTGCTCTCAATTGCATGTGATCTTTGTACTTCCCAAACAACTCATATTGTATGTAGTGTATTGTGGTTTGCTGAGTGAACCCTGCTTAGGTAAAGGCATGCTTCTAAAAAAACTAATTATAGAAATAAACTAATACTGCAGTGGGAGGGTTGGGAATATTCTGGAATACCAATGCAGATGAAGGAGAGCAAGGCAGTCATTAAGTGAAGCATGATTTATTTGAGTTTTTTTTTGAATATGCACACAGATTTCACTTTGCAGATTTGACTTTTGATCTAGTAACTAGTGAGAAGAGATAAGGGATCACAAAACATAAAATATCACCCCATTACCATGCTGTTCCTGATTGCTGAAATGTGGGCTAAAAGAGGAAAAGCATTTAGTCTAAAAAGTGAAAGTTCTGGTAGCTGGAGGAGGGCAATTAAGATTTGGGATTAAAAATATACTGTACTGTGCCTGTTATGGAGGGTTGCTTATCTGGCAAGAAGTTAACAGTAACCAAGAGGGTTTGTCACAACACAGTATTCTGTTCCACAGAAAACTGCCTAAAGAGTGAGTGACAGAATTGTTCTGCGGCCCAGAAAGTGGAGTAGAGCTTGCACCTATTACCCATGCCCTTGAAGTGAAACCTCTTGGGATCTTAAAAACAAGAGAGAATGTGGGCTGGAAGGGAAGTTAAAGGAGGTTCTCCCCAGATACTAAGAGACAGGCAACACACACAATACTAGAATTACTAATCACGGAGCAAAAGTTAGAAACATATCTTGGCATGAGGCTAGAAGACCTTCAGCTTGCTAGGTGCTTGTTTATGTTGGTTAGCCAGGAAATATAGACTCTGTTGCCCATTTAAGGATCAGGACAAGTAGGAATTGCAAAAGGCCAGCACTTTACTGCCCAGCAAGTAATGGGGCAGCACATAGTTTTTAGGTAGGATGAATTAAACTATTTTGTGACCTTAAGACACTAAGTTACAATAGGTTCAGAGGTGCATAGAGACAGTGAAGTTTTAGTCTGGTGTTAATGAATTTAAAGAAAGCCACACTTGACTCTAGAAGTTATTTTCAGGCATGGTGTGGAAAAAAGTCAAGATTCTGTCCAGAATTTGCCTTTTTGTCTGATAATCATGAGGCTTAAAATAAGAGGAGAGCTTAGGAAAAGGCTTATTGCAAAGTGGAGCAGGATATAATCTTGAGTAAGAGAGACAAAAGATGAGAATGGAGCACTGAGGAGGTAGTTGACAAGATGGCAAGTGAATGGGTCTCCAATCCAAAAAAAAAAAGCATTAAAGCTTACATACAATAGGGAGGTATGGCAGGTTCTCTTGTTTCCTCTGTATGTTTTGTATTTTGAGTTCTCCCCTGTGCCCTTAATTTGAATACATGCAATCATTTTCAGAGGTAGAGGGACACTGTTATGGCAATCTCATATTACACCATATCCAGGTATCTGAAATGTGAAACAGCAGAACTGTTATGAGAGAAGTCAGAAGACTCACATTTTCAGTTCAGGTTGGGGAATCGTACTGTACCATGACAAAAGGAAACACAGAGTACAGCTGAGCTAGAGCAACTTTCAACTGATCCCCTTTTTAGGCATCTTAAGACATCATATACTGTACCACATACTGAAGTCCATAATTATAAACGTATGAGGTTCTAGTACTAACCTCTGGCACCAAGGGTTCACATGTACTCTCATGTCCCATTCCTTAGTCATTCACAAGAGAATTTTGAGTAATTCATTTTTTTCCCATCTATATAGAGAGCAGCTCAGACTAAATTAACAAAAATGTTAATATTAAATAACAATTGTGATAACAATGGATACCTGAGTTGCCTCGAAAGCTTGCATATTGTAATCTTTTTAGTTAGCCAATAAAAGGTGTCATTTTGCTTGGCTTTTCTCCACATTTACTAAAATATATTTAATGCATTTACAAAACTGAACAAATGAAAAAATTGCAATGAAAAAACTTGTATGTCACACATAAAGGGGAATAACATCAAGAATAAACAAATGTTATTAAATAATCTCTTGGTTTTGCAATAGGAACTTTGATTAACTGATTTAAAATACAGGAAAATTATATTTGCTGGTGTGCCATAATTACCACTCTAAATACAAAGAGAAACACACAGTAACTTAAAAGACATGAAATACAAGTAAGGAAGAAGAAAATAGTTTAATTTCTGGGGTCAAGCCAATACCTATCAAAGTGTACAGTCCTGTCTTCAATGATCATTTACAGTCACAGGAACTTTTGATAATCAATAAAGATGTATTATTTTTGTTATTTCCACTTATTTTCTTAAAACCGCTTTATGCAGTACTGGTTGATTTCATTTTAAAAATCAGAATATCCTACACTGTTATTAATTAAAATTACTAAGGTGATAAGCATGAGAAATTATATAGTCTGACTAAAATGTTTACATTTTCAAACTGATTTCCCTGTCTGTTGTGTAAACTGTCTTCTTCATCACTGGAAAAATAAACAAAATCAATCCTACTTACATTGGTAGGAATTGTACCTAATAGTTTAGATTTTTATTTTCTCTAATTATTCCCTTTTCTCTACAGTATGTGAAGGTTTTTTTTGTTTCCATGTATTTAGAGTAGTATTGAGAGCAGGCCAAAAAAGAGATTTCTTACATTTTTTAACACTGTCTGCCTACGCTATTAGGTAAACCTGCAATTTAATTGTTCTCTATCTAAGAGGAGGTCTACAATCATAAACTTTGGTAAGTTTCTTTATACTTTAGGAACTTTTGCTTTGAGATGAGTTATCCTTTTTTTTTCGTCTCTGGTTCTACTAGTCATCAAGGCCCTTAGCCTCCTCAACTATCCCCATCCATGCTTCCCTTTTACTAGCTCTTCTTCTGTAATTCCATACACTGATCTTTTGGAGGTCATCTGTTGCATCATCCAATCCTTCTTCTTTTCAGTCTTCCTGTTCTTCCTTGTCCATCTGGGTAACCATGCAGTGCCTTCCTGGGTCTGCAACAAGTTTCCATCCTTCCTAGGTGGTCACCTAATCTGTCTGATGCCAACTAGGTGGGGGTTCTATATACTGTAGTTGTTTCAGCTCATCATTTGTTCTTATTCTAAACCCTTGCTCTATATCAGGATCATACATGCTCCTTAATATTTTCCTTTCCCAGGTATTTATTTTCTTTTCATCCATTTTGGTCATGACCTACACTTTACTACCATATAAAACTACTTCTCTTTTAATTATTTTGTATATAACTAGGGGGTTTTGTCCCCTGCTTGCTTCGCTTGCAAACCCCCCTACCTGCACTGTCTACAAGTCTCCAACTTAAAGTGTAAAGCCAAACAATATCTACATACTTCTGACATATCACCTATATCCATATATTCAATCTCTTTTCACTTTAACCTTTTCGTCAATATCTCATTGAATTTTGATTCCATGTTTGGAATTACATCGTGACAACGCAACGTATAACTGCCCATGAGTGAATATCATTTCTTTCTCTTTACAAGAAATTTGTCTGACAATAGCATTCCCACAAATGATAAATGATTGAACTGTGTACGTGGTTATGTGGGCAGGACTTTTTCCAAATCTATTTGCATAAGCTTCTTGTCTCTCTGGGTTTGAAATTTTCTCTTGTGGGATTTCACTTTCATCCAACAACAAATCTTTTAATTCTTGCGGATATGCCTCTTCATTGGGAAGAAACACTACTTTTCCCTGATGGCAACATGAATTAGACAATCTACAAGTCTCCGACTTAAAGTTTAAATCCTAACAATATATTCAATCTCTTTTCGCTGTTCCGTTATTTCACCAAGTAATAATTTCTGTTTGTTTGCTCTAATACGATCTTTACTATAATTTTTTTGAGACTTTCGAATTTTTGTATTTCCATTATCTCTAATCTGCTCTGCATGTGTATCGTGCCAATGTTTTTGAATTCTTTACGACGTTCTACTTTGTCATCTACTCTTTGTCTTTTATTTCCCACCCCAGGCGTGGTTAAATCTCTTGGCACAAAGTCTTGTTTCGTGGGACATGAAATTATCTCTCTGAAAAAGTCATGTGTTGTCTCTCTTCCCAAGATTTTTTTTATAATAGAGAAATGTAGTTTATTTAATCTCCCATGAGGCTGACTTACTGTAGTGCAGGTGATATTCTGAAGAGCATTGTAGCACATGTCCCCAAGGTGCAACTTTGCCTTTATTTCTATTTTCTGTGAAGTGCACTCCCGAGAATGGAGTCAACCATTTTGAAGATGTAGTGATTGATAATACCAGAACTTCTGCCTTTAAAAATCTTCCTAGATATGTACATACTGTATTGTAAGGTTTTACTTTAACTGATGCAGAGATCTAATTATCTAGCAGCAAGTTCAAATTGCTCAAAAGCCTCATGTGATGCCTTACCTTCTATTATGGTTAAATCATTAGTGTATGCTAGGTGTTGGCAGAATCTGGTATAAATTGAATCATTTGGATAGAATGCTATTTTCTGATGGCCTTTTCTAACAGTATATTATCTAAACTATTGTGGTAATAATGGATCTCCTTCCCTCAGGCCACTATTCACTTGAAAGGCCTTCATGGTTCTTTCAGTAGTCTTACTTTCCTTTCATGTTAGTGTAATCCTTACTAGTTTTATGAGCTTGGTTGATACATGACATTCTTGCAATACATTAACTATCTGTATGAAATCTAAATACAGATGATGTGGGCTGACATCATACTCATGGAATTTCTCCATATTCAGTCTAAGAGAGAAAATGAGATGTATTA
This sequence comes from Erpetoichthys calabaricus, assembly GCF_900747795.2. Classification (NCBI taxonomy): domain Eukaryota; kingdom Metazoa; phylum Chordata; class Cladistia; order Polypteriformes; family Polypteridae; genus Erpetoichthys; species Erpetoichthys calabaricus. Next base: position 88,369,094 of record NC_041395.2, read on the forward strand.
TGGAGTAGCCAGGTCTGAACCCATACTGATAATCCCCTAAACTCTTTCAGTATATTTAAAATACACTTTGTTAGTACTATTGAGGATATCTTGTATACAACATTAAGAAATGCAATCCCTCTGTAATTTTCTTATTAAATTTTGTCTCCTTTTTATGTATAGGATGTATTATTGCCATATGCCAATCCTGAGTCATTTCCTCTGTCCCAGATTTGAAAGATTAGTTGGTGAATCTTCTCATGCACTACTTTCTCCTCATATTTAATCATTTCTTGAGTGATCTTATCTTCCCTGGAGCTTTATTATTTTTTAGTAATCAGATGCATTCTTTGAAATGAATGCTGTGAGGCGTATTATATTATTATCCTCCTCCAGGTCTGCTTGGATTCCATCATCTGTGTTACCCTTTCTTCCTAAATTCATGTTAAGCAGTAAGTGAAAATATTCTGTCCAGCTTGCCACTATCTTCTTCTCTCTCTCCCATTAAATGGCCTTCATTTTTCTTTGCAGATACTGGTTTGGGATTCATGTTTTGATTCAACACTCCTTTGAAAAACCTTTGGACACCTCTGATCTTTTATTATTCTGTCAATTAATTGGGGAGTTCCCATTCCCTCACTCTCCAATTCTGGTTACAGATGGCATGTCTTATCCTGTTTGTTCACCTGAAATGCCTGGACACTTCCTCTTCATTTCTTTTGGAGAATGATGAAGCAAGGTTCTAGTCAATCCACACTTCCTGGCATTCCTTATCAAACCAATATATTCTTTTCTTCTGCTGTTAAAGGCCAAGTACTTCTTCTGTGCAATCTTGTAAGGTATGCTTGAGTAGTGCCCATTGCCTTTCTGTATCCAGTGATTGCACCTGCCATTCTTACCTTAAATTCCTTTTTGATTTCTTCATTATTGAACACCTTAATATTGTTTATTCTTCCCTTTTTTAGGCTTGATTTTTCCACCCCCCAGGTTGTTCAATGTTTAAACTTTGCATAACTAGAAAAAACTGGAGTCCATGTCAGCCACTCTGAAGTTGATTATATCATTTGTTTGCCATGCTTCAATAAGAACGTTGTCAATTTCATTCCTTGCTTGTTAATCTGGTGACTATATTTGGTACTGCTGATTCTCAGATTTTTTGCAGATGCAACATCAATTAGCTATGTCCCATCATCATTACTCTCTTTGTGTTTGCTGTGTATCCCAATAATATATCAATATGATGACTATTATTCTACTCAGGGCTGGCTCTGCCATATTGGCAAACTAGGCAATCTCCTTGGGCATCTAAGTTTTTGAGGTCCGGCATTTTTTTAAGTAAAGTAGACATAACCATTGCCATTGAGAGCGAGTGGCTTCAGATGTTGGTGCTAAACTCCTATTTGTGTGACTTGCATGAATCTCCAAGGGTGACCATGCCCTTTAGTATTGAAACATTCCAATAACAAGTCAGAATAATTTCCAAATTATGAATTTATTTCAAACTTTATTTAAACAACAAATGCTATACAGTAATCCCTCCTCCATCGCGGGGGTTGCGTTCCAGAGCCACCCGCGAAATAAGAAAATCCGCGAAGTAGAAACCATATGTTTATATGGTTATTTTTATATTGTCATGCTTGGGTCACAGATTTGTGCAGAAACACAGGAGGTTGTAGAGAGGACAGGAACGTTATTCAAACACTGCAAACAAACATTTGTCTCTTTTTCAAAGTTTAAAACTGTGCTCCATGACAAGACAGAGATGACAGTTTCTGTCTCACAATTAAAAGAATGCAAACATATCTTCCTCTTCAAAGGAGTGCGTGTCAGGAGCACAGAATGTCACATAGATAGAGAAAACAATCTCTAGCAAACAAATCAATAGGGCTGTTTGGCTTTTAAGTATGCGAAGCACCGCGGCACAAAACTGTTGAAGGCGGCAGCTCACACCCCCTCCGTCAGGAGCAGAGAGAGAGAGAGAGAGAGAGAGAGAGAGAGAGAGTTTCTTTTTCAGTCAAAAATCAATACGTGCCCTTCAAGCTTTTAAGTATGCGAAGCATCGTGCAGCATGTCGTTTCAGGAAGCAGCTGCACAAAAGATAGCAACGTGAAGATAATCTTTCAGCATTTTTTAGACGAGCGTCCGTATCGTCTAGGTGTGCGAACAGCCCCCCTGCTCAATCCCCATACATCAGGATCACAGATAGTCAGTGCAAGAGAGAGAGAAAAGTAAGCAATCTAGCTTCTCAGCCATCTGCCAATAGCGTCCCTTGTATGAAATCAACTGGGCAAACCAACTGAGGAAGCATGTACCAGAAATTAAAAGACCCATTGTCCGCAGAAATCCGCGAACCAGCAAAAAATCCGCGATATATACTTAAATATGCTTACATATAAAATCCGCGATGGAGTGAAGCCGCGAAAGGCGAAGCGCGATATAGCGAGGGATCACTGTACATAGTTACTCCTGCAACCCTGAGTAGACTGGGGCCTTCCTACACTTAACCACAAGTATCCCTGCTGCCTAGTATGCCTGCATACTTGCCTGATTAATAATCCAACAGATCATCCCTTAAGATGACTTTACAGTCTCAGTAATGCTGAATTGGAGAAATAAAAAAATAATAATAACAATAACAACAACAACAATAATAATTTATCAACTTCCTGTGCTCAGTTAAGTGCACTGGCTTTGCTAACCACCTATAGAAATAAAATAATCCCGTTCATGTTCAGAAGTAGTCTTTCCAATAACCTGGGGCCTCATGCATAACACCGTGCATAGAATTCACTGTAACATGGCGTACGGACAAAAGCGGAAATGTGAGTACGCACAAAAAAATCCAGATGCATAAATCTGTGCATTCGCCAAATTCCACATTCTTCCGCTACATAAATCCCAGTCAGCGTGAAAAGTAACGCATGTGCACGCGCCTGCCACCACTCCCAAACTCCTTCCAGAATTACGCCTCTTTTGAATATGCAAATCAATATAAATAGCCCCTTAAGCTCAGCATTCTGTAAAAAGGCAATGGCAAAAGTAGGGGGGAAAATAGAAGAATTTCATGGAATACTAAGTGGAGTCAAGGAAAAACATACTATTTGTTGGTTTTAACAGTGATATAATCAACAAAAGGAAGTTGATCGAGTGACATAGAGTGTCAGAGAAACTCGAAAGTTAGTTCACAAAAGTCACACGAAATAGCTCGAAATAAAAAAGAAGTTGTCATATATCAAAGTCGCCGTGAAAAGGCGAGTCGTAGCCCACCATCTGAGTGTCATATGAAAGCTTATTAGGGAACAAAGAAAAGAAAAAAAATACGGAGAAAGTGGGAAAAAAGTTCGAAATGCCAACTTTAATCTCGAAATTTCCACTTTAATCACATACTTTATTTTGTCACTAAAATAGAACATCATAAACTTCATCTTTAAATAGTTTAATTTACTAGTTTCTCAAATCCCATTGTAACTAAAGTAGCACGTTAAATGCTTTGTCTTTTATGTGTTCTTCTATGTGCTCTATGTGTGTGAATCACTACGTGCTTCTTAAACAGGCTTTCTCTTCTTCTGACAGGACACAGAATCCATTACATTCATGATATTACAGCTCTCTGAATAATTAAAATACTGAAATGTATACTTGATATCATTTTCATGAAAATAGGAGTTAAAGCATGTTGTTAAACATGGGAACATGGTGGCGCAGTGATAGTGACGAGCTGGCGCCCTGTCCAGAGATTGTTCCTGCCTCCTGCAAGATGCTTGCTGCACTGTGCACGATCTTCGATGAAATAATTTATTGCAGCCGTACTGTCCTCTTCCAAATATACTAACCCCCAATTCCTGTCATTCCTTTTCTTTCTCCAAGCTCTGTAATAGATGTTAAGCCATCTGTAAGCTTAGAATGCCGATTCTTCAAAACGTTTAAGAAACATTGAAATATCTTCATAGTACCTGTTTAATTATACCATCCATCTGTCCATCCAGGGTCCCGCCAGTCCCAGCAAGCCTACAGCATGAGGCAGGAACAATCTCTGAACGGGGCACCAGATCGTCGTTAGCACTGTGCCAAAGTGTCCTCACATGCTAAATTATTTAGTGCAGCCACTGAAGTATAAGGCGAGATCAAGCACGGGTAAAAACACATGCCAAAAGAAATCTCTCAGTCCAAAAGGTTTGTTTTAAAAATATTTAGTGAAAGTTAAAAGCAAATAATCCATATTGGAAAGAATAAATAACTATTGCACTATTGGGTTATTACACATAATTTAAATATTACACAATAATGATGATCATGTGCTGTGAGTAGTGGATGTTGGACCCTGAGAGTATTGATACTGTACAGTATACAGATATTACACAGTTATTATCAGTACAATTTAGATATTGGATATTGCACAGTTGATGGATAGAAGGAAGTCCAGGGGTTGGGGGGTTAGACTGTGTAGTCAGTGCATGTGTGAGTTTAGAATGGTTATGACTTTTGGGACAAAACTGTTCTTGAGTCTGTTTGTCCTTGTTGTGATGCACCTGTAGCGCCTCCCTGAAGGCACCAGGTCAGAAAGATCAGAGCTGGGTTGGGAGCTGTCCTTGATGATGTTTTTTGCTCTGTTGAGGCAGTGGGAAGTGTAAATGTCCATCAGGGAGGGGGAGATGGCAGCCGATGATCTTCTGTGCTGCCTTTACTGCTCGCTGAAGCCTCACCCTGTCTGCCATGGTGCAGCTGCCGTACCATACTGTGATACAGTATGTCAGCAGGCTCTCGATGGATGAACGGTAGAAGGTCAGTAGCAGGTTGGAGTCCAGGTTGTGCTTTCTGAGGACCCTCAGGAAGTGTAACCGCTGCTGAGCCTTCTTGATGACTGCTGTGATGTTGTCTGTCCAGGAGATGTCAGCGGAGATAAGGATGCCGAGAAACCGGAAGGTGGGGCTAAGTCCGTGCTGTGCCTCCTGAAGTCGACAATGATCTCCTTGGTTTTCCTGGTGTTCAGAGCCAGATTGTTCTTTGAACACCAGGCTGCCAACTTCAGGACCTCCTATCTGTAAGCTGCCTCGTCTCCCTTTGAGATGAGTCTGACCACTGTGGTGTCGTCAGCAAACTTGACAATGAGGTTGTTGTTATGGGCCGGACTGCAGTCGTGGGTGTAGAGACAGTAAAGAAGGTGGCTCAGCACACAGCCTTGTGGGGTACCGGTGTTCAGTGTGCGAATGGAGGAGTGGTGGGGGGCCGAGTCTCACAGTCTGGAGCTGGTTGATTAGAAAGTCTTTTATCCAGACACATGTGAGAGGGGGGAGGCCAAGAGTGACTAGTTTGGTGATGAGAATGTCAGGAATGATTGCATTAAAAGCTAAAAGCTGTAATCCACAAAGAGCATCCGGACATAGCTGTGCTGCTGCTCCAGAAGGCTCAGCACAGAATGGAGAGCTACGGCAATGGCGTCTTCTGTGGATCTGTTCGCGCAATATGCGAATTGATAGGGATCGAAGTCTTGGGGGAGATAGTCCTTGATATGGTGGAGAACCAGTCTCTCGAAGCACTTCATGATTACTGGAGTGAGGGCCACAGGGCGATAATCATTTAGGCTGGTGATGGGAGACTTCTTCGGCACTGGAATGATTGTGGCTGATTTTAGGCAGGATGGAATGACTGCCTGGGCTAGGGAGAGGTTGAAGATTTTGGTAAAGATAAAGGTGAGCTGGTGGGCACGCGCTCTGAGCACCCTACCAGGCACTTCATCTGGGCTGAAAGCCTTCTTGGGGTTCGCTGCCAGGAGCACCTGTCTGACATCGTGCCCCTTTACAGTGAGTGGAGTAGTGCAGGAACCCGGTGAGGGTGGGAGCAGGGCTGGAGCAGGTGAGTGCTGCTGTTGTGATGATTCAAAGCGAGCAAAGAAGCAGTTTAGCTCCTCTGCTAGCTGCGCACTCAGATTTTCTGTTGTTGCATCACAGCCTCTGTAGTTTGTGATGTTTTGTATTCCCTGCCACACCTCCCGTGTATTGTGGCTGGACAGGTGGGACTCTATGCTCCTTTTATGGTCCGTCTTGGCTTTTTTAATTCCACTTTTCAGAGCGGCTCAGGCAGCCCTGTACAGAGCTCTGTCACCTGACCTGAAGGCAGCGTCGCGGGCTCTGAGGAGTGTACGGACCTGGCTGGTCATCCAGGGTTTCTGGTTTGGGAAAACCCGAATGTTTTTGTCCACAATCACACTTCTGATGCAGAACCTGATATAGTCCAGTACCGTTCCTAAGCGTACGGCTTTGCACTTAAATAAGCACGAGTTACTTCACACACTTAAAAGGTTCATAGGACAGTAGGCACATAGGCACGGGCATGGTTTAAAACCTTGTGCCCTCTACACCTTACACATGGCAAGGCTGGTCACTAACTGAAGATTAATATTAAGTCAAAGCTATAGAAATGGCAAGAATATACCAATACAATTTTACTTATGGGGGTTATAGGAACCTCCCATAGATTATGCTTTGTCATCTAGTAAAATATTATGAATCTTATGTAACTAGGAAAATGTCTCTTACATTAACAATATAGATTATTTAAATGATGTTAACATTTTATCTGTATAATGTAATAAACATATTTTACTGCATTTCATCTTAAAAATGATATTGTCATCATATGTAAATACGCTCTTTATAATGTGGCTCAGGTTGTGCAATATTACAATTATTGCAAGTTTACAGTGAGGTGATTGTACAATCAAGTTCTACAAGGAGCACTTGATGGACTGATTGATTGTGTTTATAGTTCTTGGGATGAAACTGTTTCTGAACCACAAGGTCAGCACAGGAAAGGCTCTCAAGCGTTTGCCGTATGAGAGCAGTTTCAACAGACTGTGCGCATGGCTGGGGGCAGCGTATGCTTGATGCTGTATACCGATAATTCTCTTTCGATCAGCTGCTGTAGAGCTGTGATTCCACACTCAGGTACAGTGGGGGTGGGATAAATACTCTGAGTGGTGTATTGAGGGAAACAGCGCTAAAGCAGCTATGGTATTTGAATAGTTTGGCCATTCCATGGACCATTATATTGTTACAGGTTAATTACAATCAGATGCCATAAGCTAATAAACAATATGTGGTTAATTTCAGTGTATTTGATAAAGCCGCGTCAGGGATGTGGATCTAAAAAAGAAAGGGAAAACCATACTGGAACAAAAGCACTGCTTTGATGCTGGGCGCTGCCAGCTTGCAAAACTGAGTGGAGAACTTGCATACGCCAAGCATTTAGCTGGCGTGAAAATGTGCATGGCTTTACGCCAAGTTTAGGTTTTTTACATCATGATGTGAACGTGGAAACGGGCTTATGCAACATTTTTGTGCGTACGCACCGTTTATTCATGAGGCCCCTAGTGTTTTCCTCAGTTGAACGGGATATCTTTGAACTGCTGAACTGTCTCTGTCCTGCCTTCATTCTCCAAATGTGGGCCACTAGACCCTAATGAAATTTCTTGCATAGGAAAGGGATTAATGACTGGGCTGTCTCCTGCATGTTCTGTCCTCTGACCGTCATCCACCAAAGGGGCCAAGAAGTTATTATGCGTCACTGCTCACTGTCCACTGGGTTGGGTCATAACAGGGATGGATATGGTCTTGGTGTCATTTAACCACATGCCCATTTTCTGTCTCCATTCTCCAAGAAAATAGGCCCAGTCTGCTCGATTACTGTCCCACATATCCAACATTTCCCTGATGTCTAGAAATTCTAAATATAAAACAGGTTGTCCCACTGAGAGTGTCCTCTCCTTTGCACGATTGTCATGATGGCTCTTCATTTTTCACTTGCTTCTCTGCCACTCTTTCCCCCAGCTTCAGATTAACTAAGCCCAAATGTATCTGTAGTTTCTGCCTCATTTATTAACTCACCAGGGGATAAGCCTGTGGTCATCTATGGTGTTGTCCTATAGCGTAACAGGAAACATGATAGTCTAGTTTCAAGTGACCCACTTATTATCTTCCTCTGGCCTTCTTTAAATGTCCTAACTGCTCTTTCTGCCAGGCCATTTGATGCCAGATGATAAGGGGCTGATGATACATGTTTAATGCCATTCATTTAAAAAAAAAGTTAATCTCAACACTTACAAAACTGCTTCCATTGTCTGTGACTACAACTCTTGGTAAGCCATTTTTGGCAAAAAAAGTTGAGTACTGTATACCGAAACAGCCCTTTGTTTGTATTGTTTGTGGTGAACTTGCGGGACTCTAGCACTAATAGTTGATAGGCCTTGGAGAGGGCTAATTTCATATACTTCTAACCATCACCTAACTCTGCCAATAAATCCTCTGTTTTAGGAATTGGATAATTATTCAGTCTGGAAACCCGGTACACGTTGAGCTTGTTACCCTCCACAGATGCAAATTGTTCTATCAGCCTTTACTAAGGCTACTATCAGTGAGGCCCACTCTGAACAATATACAGGTTCTATAACACCATCACTTTGAAGCCTCTGTAATTCCTTTTCTACTTCCTCTTTCAAACTGCAATGGCAATGGATGAGCTTTGAAGAATCTGGGCTGAACCCCCCAATCCACATATAGCTTTACCTCTGTTCCCACCAGAGCTCCTAGTCCTTCCTTTCATACTCTTCTATGTCAGAAATTTCTAACTTCTTCTTCTTCTTTTGGCTGCTCCCGTTAGGGGTTGCCAAACAGTGGAACATCTTCTTTCATATCTTTCTGTCCTGTGCATCTTGTTCTGTTACACCCCATCACCCGCATGTCCTCTCTCACCACATCCATAACCCTTCTCTTAGGCCTTCCTCTTTTCCTCTTCCCTGGCACCTCTATCCTTAGCCTCCTTCTCCCAATATACTCAGCATCTCTCCTCTGCACATGTCCAAACCAACGCAATCTCACCTCTCTGACTTTGTCTCCCAACTGTCCAACTTGAGCTGACCCTCTAATGTACTCATTTCTAATCCTATCCCCAGTGCAAATCTTAGCATCTTTAATTCTGCTACCTCCAACTCTGTCTCCTGCTTTCTGGTCAGTGCCACTGTCTCCAACCCATATAACATAGCTGGTCTCACTACCATCCTGTAGACCTTCCCTTTCACTCTTGCTGATACCCGTCTGTCACAAATTACTCCTGACACTCTTCTCCACCTATTCCACCCTGCCCGCACTCTCTTTTTCACCTCTCTTCCACAATCCCCATTACTCTGTACTGCTGTTACCAAGTATTTAAACTCATCCACCTTGCTCCTTGCATCCTCACCATTCCACTGACCTCCCTCTCATTTACACACATGTATTCTGTCTTGTTCCTACTGACCTTCATTCCTCTCCTCTCTAGAGCATATCTCCACCTCTCCAGGGTCTCCTCAACCTACTCCCTACTATTGCTACAGATTACAATGTCATCAGCAAACATCATAGTCCACGAGGACTCCTGTCTAATCTCGTCTGTCAACCTGTCCATCACCATTGCAAATAAGAAAGGGCTCAGAGCTGATCCCTGATATAATCCCACCTCCACCTTGAATTCATCTGTCACTTCTACCGCAGACTCTTACCACTGTCACACTTCCCTAGTACATATCCTGTACAACTCTTACATACTTCTATCAGAAATTTCTAACACTGACTCCAAAGTCACAGGGTCAGAGTCTACTCTGTATATTTTACCCCATGAGATTTGCCCCATTACTTCTCACAATCAACAAAGGCAATTCCTTCTGCTGTTCTTTGAATTTAACCCGAGCTCATAGTCTGCCTAACACCGGGACAATATCTCCAGTATATGTCCTTAATGTCACCCTAACTTCCTGCAGTTCGACAACACCCAGTCGTTTGCAAGTCTCTTTACTCAGTATGGTGAAAGATGCACCTGTGTCAATTTCCATTTCAATGTTCTATCCATTTATTTCTTTTGTGGCTTTATATGGTGAAACTTTGTTGCTTGTTAGTTGGTAGAGTGAATGCCTTCTTGTCATCTTCCAGAAAATTTGCTGTCTTTTCCTTTTTTGCCATCCTATTTTCTTGTTTGTCTGTGTGTTGTGCTCTGGTTAAACATTTCCTTTCTAAGTGCCCCCTCTTGTGACGCAAATGGCATACTGCAATTATGAAACAGCACGAAACACTATTGTGTCCCCCATGCCCCCCCAAAGACAACAGGAAACTGTATTCTTCTCCTTGCCCTAAGATGTGTGGAGTTTATGGACTTCTCCAGTGCTTACAAGCTGCTGTTGCTGTTATAACTCCACTACATCTCTGCTGCTTCTATAACCAGTGCAATTTCCACTGCCTTTTTCAATGGACATTCCATTTCTGCAAGCACAGTAACCAACTTTGCATTCGATCATCATTAATCTCTAGGTTTCCACCAAACTCACAAAACCCAGCTGTCCTTCACAGTTCGGCTACAAAACCCAACACAGATTGGCCTGATTTCTTCATTTTGGAATGAAATTGGTATATCCAAACAATCATGCTAGGTTTGGGGGGCAAAATGAACCATAAGTAACTTGACTATTTGAATAAAAGTGAACTCAGATGGTTTGGAGGGCTGACATAAGTCTTTTAAAAGGGAATACACTTTACCACAACATGCACTTAGAACTATTGCTCTTTTTTAGCAGTCAGTGATGTCATTGGTTTCAAAATACAATTCTAGTAATTCTATAAATTGTTGCCAGATGTCTGTCTCTGAATCAAAATCAGAAATTTTCCCGTATGTCACCATTCCATACGGTATCACTATCTCTGGAGATTCCACAACCTTGTCGCCAATGTAATATTCCAATAACCAGTCTGAATAATTTCTAAGTTATGAATTTATTTCATACTTTATTTAAACAACATTTGCTACACATAATTAATCCTGCAACCCTCAGTCGACTGGGGCCTTCCTGCATCTAACCACAAGGACCCCTCCTGACTGATCTGCCTGCATAGCTGCCTGATTAATAATCCAACAGGTATAATACACATGTACCACTTGTTTGTATCACCAAGATCTCCTGTTTCTACTTTATGACGTTCAGTTAAGAGAATCTTCAAGGGGGACTCCCTGTCCTGGTATTCGATCTGACATCAAGGGGAAAGCTCTGTATGATCTGCACTAATATGTATGCCAATTGCCTTCAAGACATCATGGTTTGAGTGCGACACTAATTTTTGCCTATAGTAGCAAAAAAGCTATAGCTAGCCTTGGTTCACTGAGCTTAAAAGTAATTAAAGCATTAAAGTCATTGAGGAGTAACCTAATATTTCTTGTAGGTGATTTTTTAATAAACCATACCCATGGATTAGGAGCCAGACCAACCAAAGGCACACTCCTCGATCATTTATAAGAGACCAATTCAGAGTCTCCAAATAATCTCACAGAAAAATCTTTGGGATTTGGAAGAAAAACTGGAGTACCTGAAGAAAAAACAATGCAAACAAGATTCAATGTGCAAACCTCTTACAAAGAGTGGTCAGCTTTGAGTCAGATCTAGTATCTTGGAGCTTTGAGTCATCCAATTAACCATTGTTGTCATGCGTATATCCATCCATCCATCCATTTTCCAACCCGCTGAATCCGAACACAGGGTCACAGGGGTCTGCTGGAGCCAATCCCAGCCAACACAGGGCACAAGGCAGGAAACAATCCTGGGCAGGGAGCCAACCCACCGCAGGACACACACAAACACACCCACACACCAAGCACACACTAGGGCCAATTTAGAAACGCCAATCCACCTAACCTGCATGTCTTTGGACTGTGGGAGGAAACCGGAGCGCCCGGAGGAAACCCACGCAGACACGGGGAGAACATGCAAACTCCACGCAGGGAGGACCCGGGAAGTGAATCCAGGTCCCCAGATCTCCCAACTGCGAGGCAGCAGCGCTACCCACTGCGCCACCGTGCTGCCCCATGCGTACATCAAAAATAATTTTTTTAAGTAAATAAAATGTTTTAGTTGTTTTTACCATCATTGTTTATTACATTTAAAAATTTCTTTTGATTAACTCTCACTTTCTCCCTCTACTGATTTGATGTGGGTAATTAACAGTACCACGTGTAGTACAGGCAGACGATTACATTTACAGTATATCTTTAACATTTTGAACTCACACATTAGATGCCTAATGATGTATTCTTAGAAATAATAGAGTAACATCTTTAATATGGTAAGTATGATGAGTGGAATAATACAAATGAATACATTAATGGATGGATATTACTTAGGTGGCGCAGTGGGTAGCGCTGCTGCCTTGCAGTTAGGAGACCCAGGTTCGCTTCCCGGGTCTTCCCTGCGTGGAGTTTGCATGTTCTCCCTGTGTCTGCGTGGGTTTCATCTGGGTACTCCGGTTTCCTCCCACAGTCCAAAGACATGCAAGTTAGGTGCATTGGCGATTCTAAATTGTCCCTAGTGTGTGCTTGGGGTGTGTGTGGGTGGGTGTGTGTGTGCTCTGCGGTGGGCTGGCACCCTGCCCGGGGTTTGTTTCCTGCCTTTTGCCCTTTGTTGGCTGGGATTGGCCCCAGCAGACCTCTGTGACCCTGTAGTTCGGATATAGTGGGTTGGATAATGGATGGATGGATGGATATTATTCTGAATACTGGAAAAGGGAACTTAGTGAGTCTGAGAATAACAGTGATATTGATGAACTTCCTTGGCTGGAGGCTTTTACCTTGGAAGAGGAGGCGATATATGAGATTAACAGTTGGGGAAAAATTAAGTGTCTTTACAACATTGATAATAATCTTTTTTTAAGAATTTGTGCTAAAGAAAAAAAAAAACACACGTAAGGCCATTTTAGAGAATTAAAAGCTTTTTCAACACCTGGGATTAGGAGTGCAGCAGGGCTTTTAGAACTAAGTAAAGTAATAGTATTTATTGTCAACAAAAATTACCTGACACTAGATCGGAAAGACTAAAAACAATTTGATTGTGCTGCACTAATTTATGAACACTGATTTTGCTAAAATTTCTCTAAACAATTTGGTCTCCTCATTCATCAATGGGATGGTCCTTTACTTCCCAACCATTGTAGGTTATTCTGTCATTATTTAAAGTTATGTCAGCTCAGTGACACCTTATTAATATATGTGCAAATTATTGCTAACAAACGGACTAAAAGTTCTCCAAGAAATCAGAAAGAATCTTTAAATGGAAGTTATCAATGCCCTTACTTCATTGAGGACAGCATATTTATAAAATGCTGCCTGGAGATTCAGGTGCAGTGCATAATAATTTCCACCACTAATATGCACGATAGTATAACTGTGACAAAAATAAGAATTAATGGCTTTGGGTATTAAGTGATTATGTGCAGATAAACATTGAATTAAAGAAATTCTAAATCAATGCCTGTATGTTAGTTCTCTTTTAATTGTCTAATCAAAGTGAATTAAGTGGCTAGACTAATGTATTATACATTAAACAAACATATATAATATTTTAATAATTAGTTCATTAAAAAAATGAATGATAATAACAATTAGTGAATATCAAAGGAAAAGTTGTCAGTCGATATTTGATATTGGGTTATTGCTTGTTAGAAAGTGTATACTTTTGGCTGCCACTAGAGGGCAATAGAGTTTTTTCTTTTCTGTAATATGAATGTAGAGAAAAGCCAAGCAAAATGACACCTTTTATTGGCTAACTAAAAAGATTACAATATGCAAGCTTTCGAGGCAACTCAGGCCCCTTCTTCACCTGAGTTGCCTCGAAAGCTTGCATATTGTAATCTTTTTAGTTAGCCAATAAAAGGTGTTATTTTGCTTGGCTTTTCTCTACATTCATAATGGCTAACACGGTACAACACCCTAGTACTGTAATATGAAGATATTTACTGCAGGTTAAGGCAGGCCAATTGGAGAATTCTGTCAGAGCCAGAGTTAATTATTCATTGTACATGGGTTCATCTGGGACAAGCAGGTGAAATACTCTTTCATTCCGCTAGACAAAAGATTTACATTTATCTTGGGCTACAGTCCTCCTAAAAGAGTTTTAAGAATGAGAAGTGTAGTGTTTCTTCAACCACCCATCTATTATTGAACCTGAATAATCCAGTTGACTGATAAAAGGGACCAAGAGGCTAAACTATCAGCATCAGGCACAAGGCAGGAAGTCATTCTGGAAAGGGAATATTCGACCGCATCGCGCATTCACATACACACTGACATTTGCTTATTTTTATTTCACATTTGTTCTGCTTTTCCTTCTCAAGGTCATGGTACCAACATGTCAAAGTGGACAGCCTTGGCCAATCTATCCTCAGCAACATTTTCTGCTCTTCCTGGGGAATTCCATGATGCTCCCATGACAAGCAGAGAGCTACAATCCCTCTAGGGTATCCTGGGTCTACCCTGGCCCTATTCCCAGTGTGCTGAAACTTAAAGAATGTAGTTTATTTCAATTTAATTTATTCTTATTATGGACACTTCCATTTATTAACCTGGCATGCTAGACACTAATTGCAAAAATACGAAAAAGTGACTGAAATATAGACACATACTGTATAATGTTTTTTTTCAATATAAACAGAGAAACTCAATATAATACTGTATATACAAAAATATAAATCAATACTGTATACATATACTGTTGACAGGGAGTTGTATGTCCAAATTCTATCCCTCCTTTGACAGCTGCATTCTGAAAATGATTTTTCATTGACAACTGGTAACAATTTCATTGAAGAGATGTGCAAAAACAGATCTATTATATATGTGCATTCTGTCAAAATCAGATGAAGTGCTCCTAAGGATATTCAAAGGAGAAAGAGATAATCCAGAACTATTACTTCAAAAATTCAACAGCAGCATAAAAGAGTTATATGACACAATCTAAGCAGCAGCTATAACAAGAGTCTGCTTTACTAAGCCTCTAATTAAATTCTGAAGCTCATGGGGCTTCTCTAATATTGTTCCAGACTTAAGGTGCCCTATAGCTAAAGACTCTTCCTCCTTTACTTGTTTTACTTATCCTCAGACTATTAAGGATCCCTTAATTTTCAGATTGCAATGTACTCCTTGGAGTATAGAAACTAATAAGGCCTGTAAAGTGAGTGAGGATAAACCAACTACTGCTTTATTAGTGAGAATAAGGGTTTAAACATGGTCTCTAAACTTAACTGGAAGGTAGTAAAGAGATTCAAGAACTGTAGTTACATTGCCTTACATCTTAGTTTAAATTATGAACGTAGCTGCAGTGTTTTAATGAACTTCAGTGCCATAACTGAATGGCATGAACAGCTTAACTATAAAGAATTATGCTAGTTAATTCTGCCTGAGACAAGTGAATGAAATACTTTGTCAATATCTTGTATTTTATTGTCTGGTTTCTGTTAACATACTGAACATTATTATTACTTTCCAACCTAAGACACTCCTCTCTGCCTTAAGCTTGTCTGGCCTCTTCTCTTCTTTAACTCTTGTTTCCCTCCACAGACTGCAAATACACATTAAAGGTCCAGTGACTTCAGCTAAGACTAGGTTACCTTCAAGAAACTGCTCCTACTCCATATACTAATGAGCTATGAGAAGGTGTTATGAGCTTCTGACTCAAAATAAAGCAACAAACAAGAAAAATGTAAAGCCTAAACCTCCAAGTGAAGCCGCAGGATTCTTTAATAGTAAGCGTCTAGCTCACAATGCTAAAATGCTTTCCTGAGGCCTAATCTCTAAAGTGGGCCTTTCCCCAAATCATGAGACACACAAAAACACCTGAAACAACCCTTGGTTAATATTCAAAGGAAGGTGAGGAAATTGTGAAATTAACTAATTAAAAATAATTAAATAAAGTTGTTTGCAAATTTAAAATATTGCAAAAAATAAATATATACAAAAAAAAATCAAAAAAGTAACAACTGAAAAGTTCTGCCTAGAAGCAAACAAGTCAAGTCCACAATACAGAAACCAAAATCCAGAAAATTCCACAAACCAGAGTATTTACAATGATTATTCTCCAAAACTGCCTATCTGGAGGACCTAATCCTCTGCTTGGACTTAAATAGGTAGAGGGTGGTCCTCCTTCAATACGTCATGGTGGTCCTGCCCTCTGAAACTCTATTTTAAAAGGAAAGGGCTCAAAATTAAATACACTAAAATATAATACAAAAATAAAAAACAGTTTTCAAAACACAGTATAAATATGACAAAAATATAATCTATGGCAAAATATGCATAATAATGATATTTAAAGAAAAGCAAAAGATCACAGAATATAAAATTGCACTTAGGCTGAAGCACAAGAGAAGGTTGGTTAGAGTCTGGAGTGAAAATGAAAATGTTCTGCTGTCTCTGTCATTAAATGAATCTGGCCTTTCCACCTTTGACTCTACACAAAACAATCACCTGCTGTAGCCAAGGGAAATTGTGTGATAAATAGGGAACATGGCAATTCTATCATTTGATTTGAGAATATCACTAGATTTTTCATCATCTTTACCATTCCTGGATTTTTCCTTATTTTTTTCAAGGTAAGACTAATGCTGTTTCTTATTACTTACTACTTTTTTGTCTCTACTCAGCCTGTGCTCACTTGACAAATCCATGTTTAATGCTTTCATGATGTGCTAGATCTCCTCTGTCATTCCAGTCTGACCACTGATCCTATTCAGTGTCCTATTGCCCATCACTTAAAGCAGTTTTGATTAATTCATCATAACCCCCCCAAAACACACACACACACACACACACACACACACACACACACACACACACACACACACACACACACACACACACGCACACACGCACACGCACACACACACACACACACACACACAGTCTGTCTATACCTTCAGATGTGCAGTAGGTCTGCTGCCCTCAGGTTTACAGAGGTGATGCCAGTGCTCTAGTAATCGACCGCCAACTCCTTTAGTGTACTGACTGCCATGAGTTGCAACAGTTTAGAATGGAAACAGAATCAGGAGAAGTAGCAAAATCAAAATAACAAACCTAGGGTCATAACTGTGAATAAGAAAAAAATGTCAAGAATCTAATACAATTGGCAGTTTTTGTTCATTTTTTAAATTAAATTCTGGAGGCTGTTGGGTTAATGTTTATGCTCTTTCTGAGGTTTCCAACTCATAGAATTCCTTTTTGAATTGTATTATTTTTTATTTTGCTGCTTTTAAATATTGTTTATTTTTTCAGTTATTCTGCAGCATGATTTTGGTTTTCTGATGGGCACTGCCATTTTCAAGCTATTGTGTGATTCATTTCCTTGATTTGAGTAGTTCTGTGGCTAGACAAAATATAGACTTACATTCAATCTTTGCACAGCTTCTGTTTATGTGTCTTATTCCTGGTCCTTAACTAAAAGAATACTTTGCAGTTCTTTGAGACAGAACAAAATAAGAGTAGGGAAACTGTGTGGAATAACTGAAGGCATATAGGGAAAACATAACCAGTGAAACATCGACAGCATGAATGAATACTAAAGGTTTTTGTAGGAATAATCCATAGTCTCAAATGACCAGGAAGTGTACTGTATAACACCAAACTTGTGCAATCATAATAATGTCATCACATGTTGCACATTCCTGGTTATTTTTCATAAAAGCTGCAAAGCAAATATTAACAAAAACAAAACTGGACAACTCTATGGGAGAACATAGTTAATTTTCAACATTGCTAAGAAAGTCTTGACATAAAAAATAAATGTAACCAATAAATTGCTTGGTTTTCAAAACAATGGAAATGAATTTCAAAAAATGTTAACAGACCAAATAACCATCAGAAAAAAAATTTAAATTTCAAGACATATCATGACATCTAGTCTTACTGACTTTCATATCTTTTTGTCAGTCTAAAACTATTTTCACATATTTCTGGGATACTTGATTCACTAGCCTGACCTCAAAGGCAGATGATAGCTAATATTATATGAAGGTTACTCCTGGATGTGCATCACTCTTAAGTTCACTGCCTACCATGGTGACCTTACATTAAGAACATAAGACAAAAACATATGAAATATAACAAATGAGAAGAGACTTTTCAGTCCATCAAGCTCATTTGGTTCACTAACTTGTCCCAATATCTCATCAAGATACTTTTAAGGGTTGTAAAAATTTTGACTTCCATTTTACATAGTTGAGGTTTGAGATGCTGAGCCTGTCAGAGTAAGGCATGCCATTTAATCCTGGGATACACTTGGCTGTTTCCGTCTGTACAGCTTTAAATTTTTCTGCACTATGTATTGTTTGCAGCACAGTGACCAGGACTACACACAACATTGGGGGTAGCACTTTATTCATATTGTGTGTAAAGCCTTCTATGGATTTTGGGCCCTGGTACACCTTCAGCCCATAAAAAGTGGATCACTGCTTGGTACTTTTCTTGATGCAAACCAAGAGAAGACTGGCCATGTTTACTTCTATAAAACAACAAGAGGCAAACAAAGGCATAGAAGAGTTTTTCAACTTAAAATTACATATTGAGCGCATCTCTCTTGTTTAAAGTTGTCCAAAATGTTTCCAGGGCAAGACCCAACCTGCGAATGCTGCAATCAAGTTCCAGCCTCACTGGGTCACATGTTTTGGGCCTGCACCAAATTAACATCATTCTGGACGAAAATCTTTAAATGCCTTTCAGACAGCCTTGGATGTCACAATCTCTTCTAATCCATTAACAGCTGTGTTTGGTGTACTTCCAGATGGGCTTAAAGTAGAGAAGGACAAACAAACTGTAATTGCCTTTACTACACTATTGGCATGTAGACTTATCTTGCTCAATTGGAAGAATCCTAACTCTCCTATTCTAAGTCAATGGGTAACTGATGTTACAGTGGTGTGAAAAACTATTTGCCCCCTTCCTGATTTCTTATTCTTTTGCATGTTTGTCACACAAAATGTTTCTGATCATCAAACACATTTAACCATTAGTCAAATATAACACAAGTAAACACAAAATGCAGTTTGTAAATGGTGGTTTTTATTATTTAGGGAGAAAAAAAATCCAAACCTACATGGCCCTGTGTGAAAAAGTAATTGCCCCCTGAACCTAATAACTGGTTGGGCCACCCTTAGCAGCAATAACTGCAATCAAGCGTTTGCGATAACTTGCAATGAGTCTTTTACAGCGCTCTGGAGGAATTTTGGCCCACTCATCTTTGCAAAATTGTTGTAATTCAGCTTTATTTGAGGGTTTTCTAGCATGAACCGTCTTTTTAAGGTCATGCCATAGCATCTCAATTGGATTCAGGTCAGGACTTTGACTAGGCCACTCCAAAGTCTTCATTTTGTTTTTCTTCGGCCATTCAGAGGTGGATTTGCTGGTGTGTTTTGGGTCATTGTCCTGTTGCAGCACCCAAGATCGCTTCAGCTTGAGTTGACGAACAGATGGCTGGACATTCTCCTTCAGGATTTTTTGGTAGACAGTAGAATTCATGGTTCCATCTATCACAGCAAGCCTTCTAGGTCCTGAAGCAGCAAAACAACCCCAGACCATCACACTACCACCACCATATTTTACTGTTGGTATGATGTTCTTTTTCTGAAATGCTGTGTTCCTTTTACGCCAGATGTAACGGGACATTTGCCTTCCAAAAAGTTCAACTTTTGTCTCATCAGTCCACAAGGTATTTTCCCAAAAGTCTTGGCAATCATCAAGATGTTTCTTAGCAAAATTGAGACGAGCCCTAATGTTCTTTTTGCTTAACAGTGGTTTGCGTCTTGGACATCTGCCATGCAGGCCGTTTTTTGCCCAGTCTCTTTCTTATGGTGGAGTCGTGAACACTGACCTTAATTGAGGCAAGTGAGGCCTGCAGTTCTTTAGACGTTGTCCTGGGGTCTTTTGTGACCTCTCGGATGAGTCGTCTCTGCGCTCTTGGGGTAATGGTCGGCCGGCCACTCCTGGGAAGGTTCACTACTGTTCCATGTTTTTGCCATTTGTGGATAATGGCTCTCACTGTGGTTCGCTGGAGTCCCAAAGCTTTAGAAATGGCTTTATAACCTTTACCAGACTGATAGATCTCAATTACTTCTGTTCTCATTTGTTCCTGAATTTCTTTGGATCTTGGCATGATGTCTAGCTTTTGAGGTGCTTTTGGTCTACTTCTCTGTGTCAGGCAGCTCCTATTTAAGTGATTTCTTGATTGAAACAGGTGTGGCAGTAATCAGGCCTGGGGGTGGCTACGGAAATTGAACTCAGGTGTGATACACCACAGTTAGGTTATTTTTTAACAAGGGGGCAATTACTTTTTCACACAGGGCCATGTAGGTTTGGATTTTTTTTCTCCCTAAATAATAAAAACCATCATTTAAAAACTGCATTTTGTGTTTACTTGTGTTATATTTGACTAATGGTTAAATGTGTTTGATGATCAGAAACATTTTGTGTGACAAACATGCAAAAGAATAAGAAATCAGGAAGGGGGCAAATAGTTTTTCACACCACTGTATGTACTATTTGAAGCTGGAAAAAAATCAAATTCGCACTTAGAGGATCTGTACAAAACTTTTTAAAAACCTGGCAGGATCTGATAAATAACATTTTAGAATAAGCATTTAAATTGAGGAAGCAGGTTCTCTCCCCTCTTTTACTCAATTTATCTCTATTCATTTATTATTTTATCTATTCATTTGTCTTTACTAGCATGAAGTCTTACACTTCTGGCCTAGCTCTCTTTTTCAGGGGTGGGGGTTGATTTGTTTCAAACATTTTTCTTTTTTTTTCTTTTTGTAAAACTCGAGTTATGTGTATGGAGTGTTATGTGATTTTAAAAAATTAAATAAAATTTAAATATAAAACAACAAGAGAAACTGACTGACCAAGATTAAAATTTTACCACTTGACCACAAACACACCATGTTGTCACACATGCAGAGGGAAGGCTGTACAGCCAACCCAAACAAAATTATCACAAAAGTGTGGATAATTATTCATTTATCGTCATATAATAGTTTTTTAAAAAAAATAAATTTAAACACACTCATCTATATCTTAATGCAACATTGCGTAAGATTATGGGGGCTCCTCCTCCTTGGCTAACAAGCACCTTCCAGATACTGACAATTCTCTTTAAGAGCCAAGAAGTAAACCTGTGATCTGCTGTTTTGATTTAAGGATTATTTTTTCAAATCCCCTCTCATTTAGTAATCATTATGGCATGATATTTAACTTTTTTCTTAACAGGGATATTTAAAATTATTAAAAAATCCCTACATGTTTCTACAGAGTCAAATTCACACTTGTCAATATTTAAGTGCAGATCTGATGCCAATGGGAACTCATTACAATACTCACCTCTAGGATTTTTTTCTTCTGTCTTTTAAAAACAAAATGCTGCCTTCTGCTAAATTACTGATAAGGATAGATAGGCCTAAGATATTAATATATTTTAAGTATAACCAGAGAATCTGAATATCAAAAAGAAAGAGATAAAGTGTTATAGGACATCCTTGGTGAATTTTTTGCATTATATCTATCAGTTGTGCTACTGGATGTGTTAACAATGTGTGGGAAACGGAGCAACGACTTTTTTTCTTTTATAATTTAGTATGCAAATGTGTTCACTTCCCAAACCCCCCATACACAATTAATGCACATTAGTTAGTACAGTAAAATAGAAAGGGAGAAAAAAAAGGGACTGCAATAAAATGATCTACATTAAACAGCCAAAGTTTATGGGAAAAAAATTATTATACTAGATGGAGCTAAATGAACCATTTTGTATATCCAGAATTTTTTTAAATTAAATGTCAGCTGCATTAATATATTTTATTTATTGTGATTTACAGCCTTTTAGGCAAGCATTTACTGAGGCAAAAAAGTTTTGGCTATCCATTCATATAGGATACGGTAAGCGTTATGTGTCATAAAATGTAGCAGCATATCCTGACTGTGTACTTTTACTCCAGTTTCCTCCAACAGTCCAAAGACATGCAAGTTAGGTGGACTGGCAAAACTAAATTGGCCCTAGTGTGCGGTTGTTGTGTGTGTGTTTTCACACTGTCCAGGGTTTCTTTCATGCTTTGTGCCCTATGCTTGATGGGATAGACTCCAGCACTTCCTGCTCAGGACTAAGCAAGTTAGAAAATGACTGGCTGGTAAGGTAATTGAGTCTTTACGTTAATTGTTAATGAATTTAAGCCAGTTAATCCCAAAATAAAAATGTGTTGTTTTTTATCGCCCCATGCCTTTTTAGGTGTGTTTGCATGCAATGCGCCAAAGCACCTAATGAGAAAGCCCATGTCTGTCTGTCTGTTTGTCTGTCTGTCTGTCTGCATGAAACAACTTGGCCATCGACCATCGACCATTGACCAGTATTGGTGAAATGTGGCACTCTTCTTTCTTCAAGGAATTTTTGTTGAGATATTTCAAACAGATTGCGATTTAAACAGTTTTAAAATTTCAAACGTTCCCATTGAAAAGCATTGGAGAATTTGTGAACTCGCCATCTTGAAACGAATAAACATTGTGTACGACTTTAGCTATGAATTAGTTTACTGTATCAATTTTTGTCTTCACAGTAGTTACACCAACTTATAAATTTTGAACATTTTGGTGTGTGGCGGGTGACGGGCCCGGGGGTGATGAGCTTAGAGAATCTTGCTCTGTGTTTTCGTCTGCCTACCTCCTAGATGCCGAGGGACAGGATACCCGTTGGAGGCCGGATGACGTGTGTCTGTGGCGTGTCGGCGGAGTAAGCTCTGGGGAGAGCGAGGCCGACCTGGGTCTTTAATTTGGCCTCGGACATCCCTCAGTGGATGAAAGCCTGGATGATCTCCACGGCGCGGTGTCCCTTGCAGAGGAGCAGGGAAACCACCCAGATGCAGGTAA
The DNA here is from genome assembly GCF_900747795.2 of Erpetoichthys calabaricus. Classification (NCBI taxonomy): domain Eukaryota; kingdom Metazoa; phylum Chordata; class Cladistia; order Polypteriformes; family Polypteridae; genus Erpetoichthys; species Erpetoichthys calabaricus. Next base: position 88,391,813 of record NC_041395.2, read on the forward strand.
GGGGGTGGGGGATGTGTGTTGGCACCCCGCTGACAAAAGAGAAGAAGCGGTCTCCACTCCTGGAGACCTCCCGAAGGGGCCTGCCGGGACCGCGGAGGACAATTTGAGTCCGAGTCCGTATAGACCTTATTCCAGGTCTTCGGATTGCTACAGGAAACGCTGGAGAGGCTGGAGAAGAAGGTTGGTGCATCGTTAGGAGCCATTCTGACTTGGCTGAAGTGGTGCGACGCTGGATTCCCCAGCCTGCAAAATGTGGCGGTACAGGTAAATGACGCCTGTGCCGTATATGAAGGGGGAGGTTGGAGCGAAATGGCAGCAGTATTGGTTAGTTCTGCTTACCAGGTAGCCCCACCTCCTACACAAGATGCAGCCGTGATGACTGACAGCACGGCAGAGGAGTATGCGCGGAGGCAGCTGGTGGATATTGGCTGCCAAACAACCTTTCCCCGACTGCCAGCACCGGTCTCGCGGGCGTCTAAAGGGGTGCAGATGGCACAGGTCCCTCCTTTTCCCATAAGGGGACCCAGACCGTCAATGCACCCCAGAGAAAGAGGAGGACCCGGAAAGGGAAAGGGGCGGAGTCACCAGGTGCCCTCAGCTATATGGACGAAGGGGCAGGAGTTTCCATCCTGCTTCCGTTCGAGGATGTCCGGAGTGTGTGGACATCGGGGCAGCACCCCCAGACCTGTTGTTTATGTTTCCACAGGGCAGAGCCGTGGACCCGAAGATGCCGACTCCCCATCCTGGAGAAGACCTGCCCTCCACGGGGCTTAGCTGATGGAGGAGTAATATGGGGGATGGCCAGGACTCTTGCCCGGCTGGGACACCCCTGCACTATATGTTCAGGGGGAGAAACCAGGGTCTCTGCAATACTTCCCCCTGGACGCTAGATGGCAGCCCCCCTGGGTTGGAGCAGTGCCTCAGCTTCCCGCAGGGCACCATGGGAAATGGAGTTCTCCACAGCCCTGTTGGGATCTGGGGTGGCCACCAGGGAGCACTGCATGGGTCCCTGAGCCTGGCTGGATGAGTCTTCAGCCCCACCTGGAAGTGCAACTGGAAATAGGTGATCAAGCACCAGGAGCACTTCCGGGTGGGTCATAAAAGGGGCCAGCAACCACCACTTAATGGTCAGAGTCGGGACGAAGAGGACGAAGCTTGACGGGAGGAGTGGTGGTGCCAGAAAGGAGTGTGTTTTTGCTTGTGCTTGTTGGGACTGTGTTGAGCATGTGGGGTCCATGGGTGAAGAAACAATAAAAGTCTTTGTTTTATTTTCACGCGTGCCTCCGTGTCAGTCTGTGTCGGGTTGGGCGCAATATAGTGCCTTACGTTACAACTGTTTTTTACCAATAGCTGCTACTGACTGTGATCGACTTTTCATTAAATAAAGAGAAATTGACAGGATATGAACGGAAGCAAACATACAGTGCATAGGAGCACAACCCACCCAGCCTAAGCCAAGAAGTAAAATAAAAATGTAATTTGAGAAAATCCAGTTAACAGTGAAGAGAAAAAACAAACTAAAGAATCATGTCACAGAAGAACAAAGTCAAGACATTACAAACTGTGGGAGAATATATGATCGATTTGTATGTGTCTCTTCAGGGTTTGTATTCTGCTCTGTTAGCTTTTAATCCTATTACTAGGAAAATGTATATAATTGTTTAACAATAAGTAATGAACTGGGTTTCATATATGTTAAATTGTTTCGTACTAGCTATTTTCTTCAAGTGTTGGCCAAATTTGATTTTTTTTCAAACTCTTTAATTTGTAGGCCCTTTCTTTAAGTCTGACAATTCTCTTGTCTCTTCAAGTCGTATCTTCTTGATGAACCAATTTGAGCTTCAGGTCAGAAACTTCTTGGTGGAGCACCTTTATCTCCAAATTTTGATGGGATAAGGTGGATTGTAAGGCTCTGACATCATTATTCAATTTTGCCTGTTCCTCTTTAATAGCTTTCAGCTGGCCCTGTATCTCAGTGAAGTTGATCTGCATTGTAGTATTTAGTGTGCTGGTGTGTTCAAGGAGGAGATTTCTCATTGAGTTCCAGTAGGTGTCCATATTGTCACTGGATTCTGCTGGAGGATGTTGTGGCTTATTTAGAAAATTAAAGTACTTGGTGACATTAGGGAAATATGGTGCAGTCTAATGATTTACTATTTAAAGTAAGTGTAGCTGCTCCTGAAATTTTTTTCCTGGTACAGATGAGACCACGCTCTGACTGATGTTTGAAGAGTATTTATTTGCTGTCTCTCTCTTTTTACAGCTCTCAAACACCATGAAAAACTAAAATAAAATAAAACTAGTAAATTAAACAATAAATGAGTTACACTGGTGTAGGGATAACAAAATTAAAACATAGTGTGTGCACCTTCTGACCAGAAATTCAGGAGTCTTTATTACAGTCTCTCTGATACTGAACTTATGTCTATTTTTTTTTTAAACAAACACCTTTCTTCAGCTCAGCGTCCACCATGTGTGTCACTAAGTGCATTTCTGCTCCACCAATGACCTCATCACGTGACCACAGCGCCCTTCCATTCAGACCAACTTTGTAAACTTATGTGCAAATACAATGAGATCATAGAATAAATAAATTTACAATTAGAAAAGAAAATATTATCAACAATAAGATTGCACCACATTATTATGATATACAATATAATTTACAAAATATATTTTACAAATTCAAATATCAAATTTACAAATATATACACACACATATTTTGCGACAGCTACAGTAAGGTTGGAGAAAAGGCTGAAGATGGTCTCTATTGGTGTGGGGGAATGGAGCTCAAGCCCAGCCAGTCATCAAAGTGAAATGTCACATGACTCCCCTGACCGTCAATACAAGTTAATGAAACACTAGCAGACTGTGTGCAAGGGTTGGAAGTTGCTGTCACTGGCTGATTGAGTGAGCGTGGGTTTGAGCGAAAGCAGCAGAGAACAACTGCATCAGCACCTCAGTTCTCCTGATATTTTAAATCGTAACAGATAAGTTATATGATCTTCCTAACCAGGAAAGTATAAAATGCAATCTAGGAAATCTATCTATCTATCTATCTATCTATCTATCTATCTATCTATCTATCTATCTATCTATCTATCTATCTATCTATCTATCTATCTATCTATCTATCTATCTATCTATCTATCTATCTATCTATCTATCTATCTATCTATCTATCTATCTATCTATCTATCTATCTATCTATCTTTATGTAAATAATGGGCCCTATGGCATGTAATCCATTATGCACAGAGTAAATGAACATTTACTCAGTATTAACTGTACACTCGCACCTCCATTATCTGCAGATTATGATTAACTATTTCACTGACACTATAACATACTAGGGTGACTGAACATGACAGGGACAGTCCCAATTTTACGTTACCCAGCGTCAAAGCTTTTGTTCCAGTGTGGTTTCCCTTTCTTTTTTAGATCCATATCCCTGACGTGGCTTTATAAATACATTGAAATTAATCACATATTGTTTATTAGTTTAAGGCATGTGATTGTAATTAACCTGTAACAATATAATGGTCCACGGAATGGCCAAACTATTCCAAATACCATAGCTGCTTTAGCGTTGTTACTCTCACTGCATTTTCTTCTTCTTCTTTCAGCTGCTCCCGTTAGGGGTTGCCATAGCGGATCATCTTTTACCATATTACTCATCACTGCACCACTCGGAGTATTTATATCACTGTATCTGAGTGTGAAATCACAGCTCTACAGCAGCTGATCGGAAAATGAATTATTTGTATACAGCATCAAGCACACGCTGCCTCAGCCATGCTGCCTATTTGAACTGCTCTCACGCGACAAACACTTTAGAGCCTTTCCTGTATGGACCTTGCAGTTCAGAAACAGTTTCATCCCAAGAACTATAAACGCACTCAATCAGTCCATCAAGTGCTCCTTGTGGAACTGTTTGTACTTATAAGTACAATTACCTCACTGTAAACTTGCGATACAGTTATAATATTGCACAACCTGAGCCACTTTGTAAAGCACTTATTTACATATAATGATGATATCATTTTTAAGATGAAATGCAGCAAAATATGTTTATTACATTATACAGATAAAACTTTAACTTCATTTAAATAATCTATATTGTTAATAATTAAACATGTGAGGACACTGTGTCACAGCGCTAGCAAGGAGCTGGCGCCCGTTCAGGGATTGTTCCTGCTTCGCGCTGTATTCTTGCTGGGGCTGGATAGATGGATAAAATAATTAAACAAATACTACGAGGATATTTCAATGTTCCTTAAAAGCTTTGAAGAATCGGCGTTCTAAGCTTACAGATGGCTTAACGTCTATTACAGAGCTGATTGTGTGGCGAATGGGTATTTGGAGAAAAAACAGGAAGGACAGGAATTGGGGATTAGTACGTTTGAAAGAGACAGTGCTGCTGCAATAAATAATTTCATTGAAGGTCGTGCACGGCACAGCAAGCATCTGGCATGAGGCAGTCTTTGGACAGGGTGCCAGCTCATCACTATCACTGCACCACCGTGTTCCCATGATTAATATCATGCTTTAATTCCTATCATCATGAAAATGATATCACGTATACATCTCAGTATTTAAATTATTCAGAGAGCTGTAATATAACGAATGTAATGGATTCTGTGTCCTGTCGGAGGAAGAGAAAGCCCGTTTAAGAAGCACATAGTGATTCACACACATAGAGCACATGGAAGAACATATACAAAACAAAGCATTTAACATGCTACTTTAGTTACGATGGGATTTGAGAAACTAGTAAATTAAATGATTTTAAGATGAAGTTTATGATGTTCTACTTTAATGACAAAATAAACTATATGATAAAAGTGGAAATTTCAAGATTAAAGTTGACATTTCAAGCTTTCTTCCCACTGTGTGCCTATTTTTTTTTTCTCTGTACCCTAATAAGCTTTCATGTGACACTCAGATGGTGGGCTACAACTTGCCTTTTCACGGCGACTTTGATATCTGACAACTTCTTTTTTATTTTGGGCACTATGCGATTTTGTGAACTTGAGCTTTCGAGTTTCTCCAATACTCTATGTCACTAGATCAACTTCCTTTTGTTGTTTATACCACTGTTTAAACCAACAAATATTATGTTTTTCCTTGCTTCCACTTGGTATTCGCTGAAATTCTTCTATTTTCCCCCGTGCTTTTGCCATTGCCTTTTCACAGGACACTGAGGTTAAGGGCTATTTATATTGATTTGCATATTCAAAGAGGCATAATTCTGGGAGGAGTCTGGGGAGTGGCAGCAGGCACGTGCACGTGTGTTACTTTTCATGCTGACCGGGATTTATGGAGCTGAAGAACATGGAAGTTGGTGAACGCACGGATTTATGCATGCTTGATTTTTTTGTGTGTATGAATTTTATGCACAGTGCTATGCATGAGGCCCCATGTGTTTTCTGTTTGTTTTATTTTAAGATACTAAGATTTAGTTTTCATTAAGAATTCCTTTGGTGAACTAAAATCCTTTGCTTGCTGGTTCATATGTTTGAAATGGCACAGTGCTAATGCAAGTTCTGTAGATTACTTGTTCATCTGCTCAATTCATGTTGTTTGTAGGCATCATCCTGGTACTTTTCAAATGGTGCATATTTGCACAAGTTTAGAGATTATTCTCAAAACTAAACCCAGGAACCAAACTCAGAACAACACAAAAGTCAAAAACCGGGAAACAAATAGATATCTTGTCAGAACTTAAAATCGATCAAAAATTCAGAGTGATAAAACAAGAGCAGTGATTGGGCAAATTGGAAATAATCAAAAAAAGTATCAGTAAATCAGGCAGAGAAGTGTCAAACAAATTTAAATAAATAAATAAAATAAGAGTACACAGGATCAGGCATTGTACAACTCTAATATGATACTAGCATACAGCAACTTACATGTATAATTAATGATGTTTCAAACCTATACGTACTGACAGAAGCAGCATAACCAAAAGTGATCATATCACAAAACAATGCACTGTAGACTTTTTCCATACACTGTTGCTAACATGAAACATATATTCATTTTTGTAAAACGCACAAGACTAAATGTACAACAAAGTTTTCAAAATGAAAGGCTGAAGATCAAATACACTGATGGCCTGATTTGTAAGTACCTGTAAGCAGTACTGTAATGACAATTCGGTTATTGACCACAGGAGGGCAAAAGAGCTCTATAGATAGGTGTTCTCAACCTTTACTTAATGTGAACCAATGAGACTGCTGCTGTCCCTCCCCTCCAATTTATTAATGCAGGTGTCACACCCAATTAAACCACACTCAGTGAATTTCTATACATTTAGTTTTTCTTAATACAAAATAATATAGCAAAATGAACACACCTTTTATGTTCATAAATCCATGCAAAGCAAAAAAAGGAGTTCTTTAATTCTATAATAAACACAAATAATGATACATTTTTCTGTTGATACTTATTTCACTTTTTGGACAAAATTCTATCTATGTACCGTAATGTAGTGTCCTATCTATCTATCTATCTATCTATCTATCTATCTATCTATCTATCTATCTATCTATCTATCTATCTATCTATCTATCTATCTATCTATCTATCTATCTATCTATCTATCTATCTATCTATCTATCTAAGATGGAAAGGCCATAACAAAAGCAGTGAGAGAAAAGATTGCTTTAAAAAGTTGCATGTATCAGGTAGAAATCAAAACTGGATTTCCTGAATGAAAGATAATCATGCTAACCTTTGCATCCAGCACACCATTGTTTTTCTATTGATGGATTGCACACTAGTGTATCTTCTCACTTGCACAAATTCCCCTCAGGGATTAATAAAGTATATCAAACTTAAAATATTAAAAATGTGATTACAAAGACATTTGCGCCTAATTGATATATTAAAGGAAACTTTAATAATGCTTGTAATACTCCTAAAAACATTTATGTCCCCAAACCCTAATGTATGCATCAGATTGGGAGGTGTTGATGTACCCTTCATTTGTATAAAAGTATTTGATAAAGTGGAAACCAAGTAAGGTATAATCTGTTTGCAACATGTCCCAAACTAACAGGTGGTAGCAAAGAAGTCAGAAGAAGATCTAAATGTCATTGTATTGGCAATAAGAAAGTGGCTCAGGAGAAGTTCTGTATGCTTGGCACATGTGCAGGACTCCATGATGCAGGGATCATGGACTGAGGGAGGGTATGTGTGACTCTTTTGCCCCATGTCCTTAGGCTAAACCTCTAAACCCAGTAACAACTTCTCATTATTCTGTATGCAAAGTCTAGGGATGGCTATAATATTATATTTTTTATCCTTCTTGGAGGTATGACAAAAACACTCATTTCACAGAGAGTATGATGTTTATTATGTTTTACCAGTCCATAGTAGCCAGTGTGTTGTTCTTCGTGTGATCTCCTGGGGAAGGAAGTCACGCTCAAAAGTCACACAAAAATGATCAGAAGAGCCTGCTTCATCACAAGGCTAACCCTGGACACACTGGAAGCTGTTGTGGAAAAGAGAAGGTTGGCAAAACTGGATGCCATCGTGAAATATCATTCCATTGCCTCTAGGAAGCACTTTCAGAGAAACTGGTTTTAGCCACAGGCTTATTCCTCCATGGTGTACTACAAATTGCCTCTGGGGATCTTTTTTGTTCACTGCTGTCAGGCAATTTAATACTTTCTCCCAACATCCAAGACTAAATGCTTATACTTTTTAAGTTCATTTTGATATTTCTACACAATGCACTTTATTTATTTACTATTTACTTATCCATCTATCTTTTAATTTATTGATTGTATTATTTGTACTGTGAGTCTGTATCTTTGTTTTTTATGTTTCTGCTGCTATATTTAACTAACTTTACCCTGGGAGTAATAAATCGAATCTAATCTAATATTTATGTACAGAAAACATGAAAACAATGTCAGCAATGACAGCTGAAAAGAAAATTTTATATCAAAACCTGACTTCATTGTTACTGACAGTTTTATGTTAGTTTACAAAAACATAATTTAACCTTCTGTTTATTAGCTAGAGGTGCAGATAGTCAACAGTCTGAGAAATTAATGAATTTTTCACTTAAACAATGTTATGGGCACCTGAGGATCACCTTCCAGGATCAGACAAGGTATGTCATACCCCCAAAGGGGAAAAAGGGAGTGCCAACACTAACAATGTCGTCATAGCTCTGAGAAGCTGCGCAGTGAGGGTACCTAAGCCACATCCTCATTCAGCTAAAGGACGGCTCTTCCGGTCGGAATGACATAAATTCAAGAGCTTATGGATGATGATGTTTCAGTCTGAGGAATACGATCCCACATGATGGAGCTTCCCAACCTAGACCTGCTTGACTGAGATGATACTATTGAGAAACCACAGAGGCTAGCAAGGCATCTGTTGCGCTTCACTTCCGTTGCACCACTGCACATTGTAATCTTTTCAGTTAGCCAATAAAAGGTGTCGGCACAACACCCTAGTACTCTTTGGAAAAGACTTGGAGCGGCATTTTTTAAATGAGAATGTGATATAGTAACAAAAGTTGTTGTTGTACTGGCCCATAAAATGGCTGGAATAGACAGTACTCATATCCAGCTAGTTCTCAATAATTTCATAAATGTGGGGACCTAACTTTCCCATCTAAGGGTACTGTTCCAGTGCCTATTGGTCAGCAGTTCTTGTGACTGCTTGCCGGCCATCAACGTCTACTCTCTCTCTTTTTTAAATAAGGTCAGACAAATTCTGAATGCCCTGCCATACATACAGTGTTAGAATAGAATACTATGGCTTCCACCCCAGCTATATCTCTTTCTCTCCCTGCTGGTTATTAATTGTAGTGGTTTACACTGTCTTATGATGCCTTTGCAATGCCTTTTCCAAACAACCTCTTGCAATCTGGCTACCTCTCATCTGAAATAACTGGATGCAGTTAATGAACATAGCATTAAAGTTTTGCTAAAGAGTTTAGCTCAATGAAAGTATTATTTATTTGTTCAGAGCAGTTAAAGAGCCACTTTATAAGCTGAACACCTAAAGGCACCAGCAAAATACTGTTAATGTTGAACAGATTGTGTTTTATCTTAAATGGAAAATCCAAGAAAATTAACCTCTTGAAAATAAGTTAAATCAGATGGTGCCAGAAGCGTAGTGACTCAAAGTACAATTAAATCAAGGAAATCCAAAGAGCTATAGATGACCCTTAAATCAGATGTGATGAATTAAATGGAAGGGACCTCAGGATAAATAAGTTGATTGCGGCTTCATGTGACTGCATGTGTGACTCTTACCAACAGAATTTGTCTTTTTAATCTAGTTCTAGCAGAACATGAGTCACAGATCTTGGCAAGGACTTTCTTTTGAGCAGTTAAAATACTGTTTTATTGGTTTCATGAGTGGAAACATTTTTTGAGTTGTATTTCTGGGACAAGTCTGCAATTCTGTGGTACATTTGAACATTCTAGTTTTTTTGTGGGACCAGGAGGAATGATAATAAATAGTAGATTTCCTTTGACTACCTCTGTCTTCCAAGATATGGACCAGATGTGATAAAAAAAAATCCATAATAATAGTGAACAATTAATGTTAAATATATAGGCCAGTATGTATACCATATATACCTAAATTAAAAATAAACAACAACTATAATTCACATCATGTTGGAAACACAAAAAAACAGGAAAATACAAAGTAGCAATTACATCATACCAGTAACGGCGTACTGTATGATAACATGCAGTGAATACGCTTGACTTATACTTTTCATACTCTCTCTGTACATTTAGCATTCGTTTGCTCAGAGGCTGATGCTCTTGCTGGTTACTGAGCAGCTCTTCTTTTCTCCACCCTAGCGGCCCGCTTTTTCTCTTCTTCCGTCACACTCTTTTTGCGTTAAAACTGATTAAGTCAGTGTTTGTGTTGCAATTACTTAAATTTTTCTTAATTGTTCACTTAAGCTCGCACTTAAGTCATCAATCTGCCTCAAGAATGATTTAAGATATGAAGTGGTCGGTGAAGTGACGGTGAAGGTGGTAGGGATGAGAACAGCGCCTGTACACATATGCCGCATTGCTGCCCACTGCAGAGAGTTGATTCTACAATAAAATAAAATAAAAATAAAAAGAGTAATAAAAGTCATCACTCCGAAAGCAGATAGTAGACGTCACGTAGTATATGTGTACCAAATTTCAGGTCTACAGTTCAAACAATTTGCAAGCTACAGGTGATTTAAAATCCTGGACAGACAAACGGACAGCCACGGCAGAATATTATACTGTATAAGAAGATATTCTAAACATAGAGAATGATGATGTCTCTGAAAACGGGCACTTAGTGTTTCAAAACAACTGAGGAGTTCCTAGACATAACAACATTCTGTCACATGATATGCTGTTTATTTGAAATATTTCTGTTTTTTGCGGATTTTTTGATACTTTTTTATTCTTGGATTGTGTCTATTGGATTACATTTTGGGACTCGTTTTCCTTGGACTGCTTTTTTGCTATTTTTGTTCTTTTTTTATTTATTTCAAATTAACACTTTAAATACTGCAAAAATGCATTTATTACTCATTTAATCTTTGTAACAAGACCGTGACAAATACTTCTGTTAGTCGTAATTACAGTTATAAGACATCAGTAAATAACGTATTCATCTCTGTGCATTATGGTATTTGAAATGCTGATAAAATTACTTATGAATATGAAGGATTCACTAGTCTTAGACTTAAGTATGCAATGTAAATAGACTTATGTCTCACTAAAGCTACCTCTGAACGTTCCAAAGAGAAGTTATTTTAGCAGGTCACATTGCACATTTAAATAATCGCTTTTGCTTCATAAGTGTCATTAGCATCAAAAGAAGCCTAATTTAAGGTCTTGTTACATAAGAGTAAATGAGTATAAATGCAATGTGTTACCATTTCAATAACTATTTTAATGTAAAAGCATTTATTAGTAGAGTGTTTCTTAAGTCAAGTCAGGCTGCCTGATGTGAGATCTATTTCTAGGCAGGCTAGAATAGGCCCTGGCCTATCTTATGGGTCTTTTATGAAGCCTCACGCCATTTTGCTATTTTTGTGCACTCAGTTATACCAAGGATCATTGTGTTTTGGAGTGTTAGGACTTTTATGCAAGTATCATTTGGATTTTCTGGTTTGAGATTTTTGTTTTATTCTTGATTTCAGATCTGGACTTATTTGTCTTAAATTGCCTTTTTAGACATACCTGTTTTTCATATTGTTTGCTTTTTATTTGTATTTCATTTTTAATTATTTTTGAATAAATTACCTATTTATAAAAATTCGTCATTGCCATTGTTTTCTCTAGCTAGAGGTTTTCAGTTTTCTCTCCCTTGTATGGCCTGTTTGTAGAATTGGGATATTTAAAATAAATTTTAAAACTTTACAAACCTAACCCCCATTGTGGGCCTGTGCAGGCCTCCTGCTTGTTGAGTTTGGAGTCAAACCTGGGTTGAAAGCCTGCTTTAGTATTTTAAATGATGGGAGGTCTGGTTTAAAATATTTTGAGGCCTGCATCCCATTTTGGGTGGGTGTCTTGCTCTTTATATGCTGAGCCTATTTAGCACGTGTGGTGGTTGGCTGGGGGCTATGCCCAGTCGCGATACCTGGACGGGAAAAAGTGAGACCCCACACTGTCTGCGTCCCCGTAGAGCGGTGTGAGACCGACGCTCACATTTATTAATAATAAAGTCCACAGCACACAATGCCCTCGCACCAATCACCCACTTCTTCAAGTCTTCACTGCCTCCAATCCTCTCGCCGAGCTCTGTCCTCTTCCTCCTGACTGCAGGTCCTGACTGGAGGGAAGCAGTCCCTTTTATATCCACCCAGATGTGCTCCAGGTGCTTTCAGATGGACTACCTGCGGCACATCCTGGTGTGGCGGAAATGCTGCATGAGCACCTGGAAGCACTCTGGGTGTCCTCGGTATACCTTCTGCCAACACCTCCAGGTGTGACGGAAGTGCTGTCATTGGAAGCTTCACCATCGTCTGTGCCACCCCAGGTCCATGAGAGGGCAGCCGCCCTGCCTGGTTTGGGGGCCACGGGGTCTGAGCATGGTGGAACCTCGGATGATAGCACTTCCGCCACACCTGGAGATGTTGGCAGAAGGAATACCGAGGACACCCGGAGTGCTTCCGGGTGCTCATGCGGCACTTCTGCCACACCAGGAAGTGCCGCAGGAAGTTCATCAGCACCTGGAGCACGTCCGTGTGGATATAAAAGGGACCGCCTCCTTCCAGTCAGGAGCTGCAGTCGGGAGGAAGAGGACAGAGCTCGGTGTACATGAGTGGAGGCAGTGAAGACTTGAAGAAGAGGGTGATTGGTGCAAGGGCACTGTGTGCTGTGGACTTTATTATTAATAAATGTGTACTTTGTGTAACCATCGGTGTGTGCCTGTCTGTGTCCAGGGCTGGACTTGCACACACTATTTAAGAGACATCAGTCCCTAGAAGGGCTGTTCCTGCATTGTTAATGTTAATATTTCTTTGCATCTGCTCAATTCTTTGGATTTTCCTTGATTTCTGGTGGATTCTTTGGTTTACTTCCTGGTTAAGTTACTCATTTCTGGACTAAAGGTTAGCCTTTAGTTTAACTGCTGTTGTCATACTTTTTTGGTTTTGAGCACCTCAGCTTTGTTTTTGCTTTGGAAGTTTCTCTTTTTTAATAATAAATCTTATTAAAAATCGTAGTTTAAAGCTTATCTACTTACTTTAAGGATTTAAAGGAATGTTTTTTAAATGTTACACCAGTCTACCTTTCTGGGTATTTTGACTTTAAAATTCTCAGCCCTACTTCTGGGTCTGTGCAGGCTGCCATGCTGTGTGTTGAGTTAGGGCCCAGACTGATCAACTCAGACCTGTGTGGTGGTACACGGCTGACCTTCTTTTCCAAGGCCTATCACTGTTTGGAGTTTTGTGAGTAGGTAGAAATCTCAACATTAGTGTGCTACTGAAATTTTCAAAGAGGTAAAAACTAAAGAAAACAAAAATATTGAGCATTTGATATTTGCTTTTGTTTACATTTTATAACCCCCAAAATGCTATTGATACTCCTCCCATGCTGTAATTGTGACCTTTTATTTACTGCTAAAATACTAGAAGAACCTGTTATGTCTGTTCTTGCATTTCTCTCAGCTGCCTTTTTGCATTTTCCAATTTGCTTTTTAACAATTGATCTCATGTTCTTTTAGTTTTTGTTGTTAGTGTTGTTATATATTCTGCTCTTTTTTCAGATGGATTACCTCATTGGACAACAGCCATTTTCCTTTAAGATTTTTATTGGTGATCTTTAGTGGCTTTGTTCAGCTTTTTTGAATAAACAACAAATGATGAGTATTTGTGTGGTAGAAAATATATAGGAAGGATTTCAAAATTGACCAGATGTTATAAATGCATTGGCAGAAGATATTTTTTACTTCAATTTATTTTTACATAGAGTCTCTGCCATCACATCACCTTAGAGAGTTGTACACATTTTCAAACAAACTACATTTAAAGTAAAACAATGTTTTCATTACTTGCATAATCTGAGTTTCATTTATTGGTCTATAGGAATGCAGTTGCCATTCACTCCATGTCTTTCTTGTTAACAGTAAGATGCTCTCCATCTTAATAAAAGGATAAATGCCTGTCTGTCCATCCAGTTGCTATGCCTGTGTCATTCTAACAGACAGGGTGTGCATCACAAACATTAACGCTGCCTTTAGAGCGCCTAATATTGCTTTTCACTTATTTGTATGGTGTTTTTCTCTCACATTGTGTCTTGTCACTTTTCAGCTTATCATGATGGTATTTATTAACCCAGCCACAGGGGATGCACAAACCAGTGTGTTTCTTCGTGCCGGTCCCAAGCCCAGATAAATGGGGAGGGTTACATCAGGAAGGGCATCCGGTGTAAAATTTTGCCAAACCAATATGCGGACAACAATACAAATTGCCATTTTCCCCGGGTTAACAATGACTGCCACCAGTACTGTTAGTCAACAGGGTGCTGATGGAAATTGGGCTACTGTTGGCCGAAGAAGAAGAAGAGGGGGGAGACGTGTCTGGAGGCAGGAGGAGAGGAGGAAAGTAAAGAGAGTGGAACTGAGGGTAGGAACTTTGAATGCTGGCAGTATGACTGGTAAGGGGAGAGAGTTCGCAGATATGATGGAGAGAAAGAAGGTTGATATATTGTGCATGCAAGAGACTAAATGAAAGGGGAGTATGGCCAGGTGGATCGGAGGTGGATTCAAATTGTCTATCATGGTGTGGATGGGAGGAGAAATGGCATAGGGGTTATTCTGAAGGAACAGTATGTCAAGAGTGTCCTGGAGGTGAAAAGAGTGTCAGACAGAGTAATGATTATGAAGCTGGAAATTGGAGGTGTGATGATGAATGTTGTTAGTGCATATGCACCGCAAGTTGGGTGTGCGATGGGTGAGAAAGAAGATTTTTGGAGTGAGTTGGATGAAATGATGAACAGTGTACCCAAGGGACAGAAAATGGTGATTGGAGCAGATTTCAATGGGCATGTTGGTGAAGGGAACAGTGGAAATGAGGAGGTGATGGGTAGGTATGGTGTCAAGGAGAGGAATGAAGAAGGTCAGAGGATAGTGGATTTTGCCAAAAGGATGGACATGGCTGTGGTGAATATGTATTTTAAGAAGAGGGAGGAACATAGGGTGATGTACAAGAGTGGAGGAAGATGCACACAGGTAGATTACATCCTATGCAGAAGAGTTGATCTGAAAGAGATTGAAGACTTCAAAGTGTTGACAGGTGAAAGTGTAGTTAAGCAGCATAGGTTGGTGGTCTGTAAGATGACATTGGAGATCAAGAAGAGGAAGAGAGTGAGGGCAGAGCCAAGGATCAAATGGTGGAAGTTGAAAAAGGAAGACTGCAAGGTTGAGTTTAGGGAGAAGGTGAGACAGGCACTGGGTGGTAGTGAAGATTTACCAGACAGTTGGGAAACTACAGCAGATGTAGTAGGTGCAGATAGTCAACAGTCTGAGAAATTAATGAATTTTTCACTTAAACAATGTTATGGGCACCTGAGGATCACCTTCCAGGATCAGACAAGGTATGTCATACCCCCAAAGGGGAAAAAGGGGTGCCAACACTAACAATGTCTGACGGAAGTGCTATCATTGGAGGCTCCACCATCGTCTGTGCCACCCCAGGACCATGAGAGGGCATCCGCCCTGCCTGGATTGGGGGCCACGGGGTCTGAGCATGGTGGAACCTCGGATGATAGCACTTCCGCAACACCTGGAGATGTTGGCGGAAGGAATACCGAGGACACTACAGCACTGCGAAACTACAGCAGATGTAGTAAGGGTGACAGCAAGAAGGGTGCTTGGCGTGACATCTGGACAGAGGAAGGAGGAAAAGGAAACCTTGTGGTGGAATGGGGAAGTACAGGAGAGTATACAGAGGAAGAGAATGGCAAAGAAGAAGTGGGATAGTCAGAGAGATGCAGAAAGTAGACAAGAGTACAAGGAGATAAGGCGCAAGGTGAAGAGAGAGGTGGCGAAGGCTAAAGAAAAAGCATATGATGAGTTGTATCAGAGGTTGGATACTAAGGAGGGAGAAAAGGACTTGTGCCAATTGGCTAGACAGAGGGACCAAGCTGGGAAAGATGTGCAGCAGGTTAGGGTAATAAAAGATAAAGATGGAAATGTACTCACAAGCGAGGAGAGTGTGTTGAGCAGATGGAAAGAGTACTTTGAGAGGTTGATGAATGAAAAGAACGAGAGAGAGAAGAGGTTGAATGATGTGGAGATAGTGAATCAGGAAGTGCAATGGATTAGCAAGGAGGAAGTAATGACAGCTATGAAGAAGATGAAGAATGTAAAAGCCGTTGGTCCAAATGACATACCTGTGGAAGCATGGAGGTGTCTAGGAGAGATGGCAGTGGAGTTTTTAACCAGATTGTTTAATGGAATCTTGGAAAGTGAGAGGATGCCTGAGGAGTGGAGAAGAAGTGTACTGGTGCCGATATTTAAGAATAAGGGGGATGTACAGGACTGTAGTAACTATAGGGGGATAAAATTGATGAGCCACAGCATGAAGTTATGGGAAAGAGTAGTGGAAGCTAGGTTAAGAAGTGAGGTGATGATAAGTGAGCAGCAGTATGGTTTCATGCCAAGAAAGAGCACCACAGATGCGATATTTGCCCAGAGGGTGTTGATGAAGAAGTATAGAGAAGGCCAGAAGGAGTTGCATTGCGTCTTTGTGGACCTGGAGAAAGCATATGACAGGGTGCCTTGAGAGGAGTTGTGGTATTGTATGAGGAAGTCGGTAGTCGCAGAGAAGTATGTAAGAGTTATACAGGATATGAGTCCCCGTGGACTATGATGTTTGCTGATGACATTGTGATCTGTAGCGATAGTAGGGAGTAGGTTGAGGAGACCCGGGAGAGGTTGAGATATGCTCTAGAGAGGAGAGGAATGAAAGTCAGTAGGAACAAGACAGAATACATGTGTGTAAATGAGAGGGAGGTCAGTGGAATGGTGAGGATGCAGGGAGTAGAGTTGGCGAAGGTGGATGAGTTTAAATACTTGGGTATTTGATTTGTGACAGACAGATATCAGCAAGATTGAAAGGGAAGGTCTACAGTGAGACCAGCTATGTTATATGGGTTGGAGACGGTGGCACTGACCAGAAAGCAGGAGACAGAGCTGGAGGTAGCAGAGTTAAAGATGCTAAGATTTGCAGTGGGTGTGACGAGGATGGACAGGATTAGAAATGAGTACATTAGACGGTCAGTTCAAGTTGGACGGTTCGGAGATAAAGTTAGTGGTAAGATTGTGTTGGTTTGGACATGTGCAGAGGAGAGATGCTGAGTATATTGGGAGAAGGATGCTAAGGATAGAGCTACTAGGGAAGAGAAAAGAGGAAGGCCTAAGAGAAGGTTTATGGATGTGGTGAGAGAGGACATGCAGGTGATGGGTGTAACAGAACAAGATGCAGAGGACAGAAAGATATGGGAAGAAGATGATCTGCTGTGGCAACATCTAACGGGAGCAGCCGAAAGAAGAAGAAGATGATGGAATTTATTGCAGATGATGTTCAACAAACTTAGAAATGTCTTGTACTCTTAAAAAATCAGCCTCCATTACTCCCCCCCCCCCCCCCCCCCCCCACCAACCTTCTTCTAATCCAGTTCTTTGCTGAGATTTTGTATACCTTATTTGTTTTTAGAATTCTGTAAAATAAACAGAGTAAATGTATTCTTTTTAAGAACCACTGTTAGGTATATACCATTACCGTTTCATATAACCTGCTAGAGAGTCGCAAGACTTGAACATTTTTAATTTTGATCTGTTTCATAAAACTTTTCAGTTTTTAAATTTTGCATTAACATTCCCAATTAATGAATGACTTGATTACAGATCTAGCCACAGGGATATACAATATGTTTATACGTAAACTCTACAAACACATGTGTTGGTATGGTTGATTGACCATTGTGTGTTAAACCGTCTATATTGAGACATCCTGGAATAGCATCTACCCAGTGACTAAACTATGTCTGTAGTGGTGACAGTTCATTTTAGGGTTAGATTAACGAAAAGGTACAATTTATAAAAACTCCTAAGAGATTAGGGGCTGTTTTTTAATTTCTTTAATGTTTACTTTACATTGCCGTTACATTTCTTCTCCAATGCTGTACTTTTTGTTTTTACTATCCAAATATTTTTTTCACCCCAATCCCCTTTATATTGTAAAACATTGTCTATAATACAAATGATAAAAACCATAAGTGGGTTCTGAAATTCACCAGGTTTATACAACTATACAATTTTTTGTTGCTTGTAATTTATTCTAGAATTGTTTGAAGACACAGTAGGATAATTGGATAGACTTTCTACACATCTCATTTTTCTCCGTAATTTCCAGTTCAATCAAATTCAATAGCCTTGGACCAGTTGTTACAGATTAAGTAACTTTGGGAATAAACTAATAAACAATATCCTGTTGCTTTGTCCCTCAAATAGGAATTTTTATAATTGTTTAGTCTAGGAAACATTAGGGAACATTATAGTAATGTTACTTTTCTGCAATCTTGTCTTTGCAAATTGATTAATATTATTAAAATGATGTTTGTTTGCTTACTGCATTGCCATTTTGTTTTCTAGTGGGTGCTACCATTTCAGAGCTCTTCAGATGCTTTCACATGACTCAATATTGCTAGAGCCAATGCTCCTTGTTTTTTGGTGTCTAAGACTATGGATTGTTTGCAAAAGACTGTTGACTTTATACATGCTAATATTCCTTAGTTCATTTTTTTCCTTGTGCATGGTTTTGACTATAATTCTTGGTTAGTTTTTGTTTAAGAAGCTTACAGCAGGTTATTTGGAATTCCCAGTGACAAATGTAGCTAGTCTTTAGGTACTTGCATATCTGCTTCTCCTTCTACTCATACTTGTGCCATGTCACTGTAAACACCAATGAGAACTGCATGTTAATGTAAGTTTCTGATTTCATTTTTTCCAAGAGAAATTCAATAACATCCTGTTTGTTTAAAATGCACATCATCACATAAGAGCCTTTTGAAGGCCATCTGCTCATGTGCTAGGAAATAAACGATCTTGTGGTACTGCTGTAGAAATTAGGACATTTGAAATTAACTACAGAATAAGTTATATATATTTCTCAGTTAACTGAAGTGCGGAAAGTGTTGCAACTTTCATATGGAGTATGGAACACTTGCATTTCATTTTCTAGTCTATAAAGTGCAGATTTTCATTCCCTAAAGTGTACTAGCTTTAACATTCAATTTCTAAAACTGTCATTGCTGCAGAATTCAGTACTAAAACATTTGTGCACATTACCAGCAGTCTAAAAGTTATTTTTACTGTCTGTAAGAAGGCTCAGAGGTCAAACTGGAATCTGTTCATCTCAGAATGGGGAAAGGAGTATCAAGTTGACTTGCACAGGTGAGAGAAATGAACCTGCAGAAGTCTGTGGGAACAGCAACGGACTACTGAGGACAACAGTTGTATGTTTATGACATAATGTCCCCCCCAAAAAAAGGATAATAAGAGTATAAGAAAAAAAACAGGACAGCATGAAGTGAGATATGATTTTGCATTTCTGATGCTTTCCTGGGCCAACACCCTTTGTATTCTCTTATCTGCTTTAGATTTCATATAATCTAAATGGTATAACACAAAAAAACTAGCTCAACCTTAGACATTTAAGAATCAGTGAGGTTCTAGTAACTGATATTAAACTCCCTTTTATTGAGTCAACTTAATTTCAAAAACTTGTCTGCATATTTGTGGAAAATGCCTACAAAGATTGCCCACATGTCTATCAAGTTCACTCCTCATGTGTCCATTGTGCTGACAGGAAGATGAGAAAAAATATATTAGCAAAATGTATTTCAGTTATGACCTTGCTTTCAAGGTATGTATATGCAATTCATTTGTGGAAACATGTGAAAAATTCCTCACATTTCCAAAACTTCCTATGCTGCTGGGGTAAGCTCCAACTTTCTACACCCTGAAAACTAGCAAGCAAGTAGATTCAGGAAATGAATGCATGGAATTTTCCAAAATTTTCTCAGAGTAATAATTAAAATTCCCACCTTCACTTCTATTGTACTGAGTGTTCCTAGATATAGTATATGCTCAGGTTGCATTAATGTGCAGAAGGATCACAGAAATGTTTTGTTTAGGGCTTCCCTAAAATACACTTTCCATCCACCTCTTCATTTTTTAGATAGATTGATATACATTTATTTGCATAGTATTGTATTGTATTTGTATATATATACTATTGTCTTTACACACAGCAGTATGAAAGTCAGGAACATGTACTCTTTTGTTATATCAAAAGTGGTCAAGTATTGGACTTTATTGAATTGCTCAAGGAGTTCAACCACATGTAGTGTTGGTTAAGTGTCAAATTGGATTAAGTCAATGGCAATCGGAAGGTTGCCGGTTCGAATCCTGTAAAATGCCAAAAGGGACTCTGCTTTGTTGGATCATTGAGCAAGGCCCTTAACCTGCAATTGCTAAGTGCTTTGAGTAGTGAGAAAAGTGCTATATAAATGCAAAGAATTATTATAATGGAAACCATTGGAAAAGTGTCAACTACCTTTTGGGACCAGGATGATAGGACATTCTTCTTATCTCAAGTTTCACTTCTACTCATTTTGCCTCCAGGAAGCAATACGGGTGTTCTAGATTGATAATCCCTGATTCAGTAACAATGTCATGTGCAATTCTTCCAGGTCGCTCATTCACCACTTCCAGGACAGACATGATAGCTGCTTCAAGCTCTTGTTATTTGGGCATCAAAGTGGTACCGAAATTAGGGGTTGTTTTCAGAACGGAGTAGGAACTAAGTTGTCTGGAGTAGGGATCAGGTTCCCTGTCATTCTACGGTTTCAACAAATTCATGTGGTAAACTCATTCCACTGGCTGGCATTTCAATTGTTTAACCAAATAGTTGATTGATCCATTCTTCTTCTTTTCTTCTATGGGCCTTGCCAATGCAACAATAATTTGTAGTGGTAAGTGGGAATAAGGACCATGACTTGGTCTTCGGGGTGGAACTCATGAGAGGTCGAGCCGTGATCATAGAAGCAAGCCTGAGTTGATTGCCCATGTTCCATGTTCTCTTTTAATACTGGCCATTTTTAGCAAGTCTATTGCGTAATTATGTGATATATTAAAAAATATTAGCAGAGGGGAGCATCTTTTCTTCCTAACCTTCTTTTAATATGTCCAATAATCCCTGGGGTTGACATCCATACAATAATTCAAACAAAAGCCAGTGGATGTTTGTGGAACCTCCCAGTAGGCAAATGGCAGAAAGGGGAGTAACTGACCATAGTTCCTTACATTCTTGCTGACCACATTGTGCGGCATTTCTACCATAACCAAGATATATTTATTGCCACCTGCACAGGGTTCAAGGGGTTCTGCAATATCGACCCCTTTGCACTCAAATGGAATATTGATGAGTGGGACAGGAATGAGAGGAGCGTGGTCCTTATAAGGAAACTGCTGCAATTGACACTCTGGATAGGAAGCACAAATTCCTGACCAATATAAACAAAATTTAAGAAACACGATTTAATTTATTTCTATGTTTTCTCGGTACCCAAGTGGACTTGTAGGTGATTGGTATATGCCAGTTTGCAGACTTGTAAGTTCATGGGACCAACAACAAGGACCTCATCTCACCCTCATGCTTAGCTACACAATACAATAAGTCATTACTAAGCACAAAGTGCAGACCAGGTGGCATTGGACAATCCATACATTGTCCATCGATCAGAACAACTGCTTTCTATGCAAACTGGAGAGAATCACCTATTCTATTGCTCTGTTTTGAACGAAGCCAGAGTTTGCCTGAATTGAAAATGTAACTTCAAGAGTGAGTCCAGGATGGCCTCAGGGGGCAGAGCGATGCTCCGTGATATCATGCCTTTCGTCTCCTTAGACATGTCCATGCTAGGCGGTATTACACTGTTTGCATCATATTGGGTGGCCATGTGACCTCATTCTGTTCTGACAGCGTGGCATGGAGATGGTTTGAGACAGATTATCACCATGTTTACCAAGGTCCAATGTTTTATTTGAGGTAGTTTATGATTTTTGATTTGTGACCAGTCTCACCCTAGTATCACTGGATAAGATGGGCTGCTCATGATGGCCAACATGATTTTAAAGCTTATCCCCTGTTAAATGATGATACAAGAAGCAGACCTATACCACTTTTTTTCCCCATGGATACAGGATAGACTGGTCGATCCAGATTCCCACTGTCACGAAAGCACATAATGGTGAGCAACAATAAAAATGTTACTGCCAGAATCTATAAGTATCATGATCTTGCGCCCATTTATTACCACCACCTCAGTGTAAGGAAGGAAAAGGGGATTGGTGGTGAAACAAAACCTTTCTCCTCACACCCAGCAGCAGTCTATCAGCTTTCTGAAGCTAGGGCAGTTGGGGATGGCATGGCCCAACTCCCCGCCTTTGTAGCAGCAGGAATGCATCGTGTGTTTCTCCTTGGATTTAACTGAGGGTTCCATCTCACGACAAATAAGCTCAGAAGTGGTAACATGTGTTATCTAGGACTTTTTCAGATCAGCAGACCATTCCAATCACTCGATTTGCGCGGATGCACAGTGTTGCTCGAGGGCTGTAATGAGGATGTCTAGTCTTAAACTTCTGTTTCTGGACTGGCTGGGCAAGGAACCTGGGGAGGACGTTCACAAGAAAGTCAGACCACTAGTTTGGTCAGCTTTTAAAATTTTTTTTCGTTTAATTTGGGAAGTAACCACCTTCACATCTTCTATAACTCTGTGATGGCCAGAGTTATATAAGATAACTATGATTGCTCATAGGGTTATCAAGGCTAAGTGATTTTATTTGCTGTTGTGTGCAAGCTCAGTAATGAGTGTCATTATGAACATAATTTCTCTGAGACACTAACACTGAGTGCTTTCAGCCAACGAATTATTCAGCAGAAGTGTGTCAAAAATAATACTGACTGGGGCTCCTTCAATAAGTCTTGCATAATGCCTCAGTGTGACTGTGACAGCCAAGTCAGAAGTTTTCTTTCTTTTGATTCTTCTTGCCTAATAGTCATTCTAGCGTGTGTTCAGACCAAAGTGTGTGTTCATATTTATTTATTTACTTACTTATACAGTATATCTAGTTGTGTATTTATTTATTTAAAGTGCTTCTGTAAAAAGCCAAATTTCTCCCTGGAGACAAATAAAGTTATATCTACCTATCTATAATTGCAGCTATATCCTGTTGCTTTGTCATCTTTGCAATTCTTCAAAACAGAAATAATATAAAGGCATGGGGTACCCAAAGGCAAGCCCTGTATAATTGAGATTGAAAAAAAAAACACCATTGACAAGCGTTGTAGAAAAATCTTTTCAAACAGGAATCTGGTTTTGACCAACTAAGATTGCAATTCTTCTGCTTAAAATTATCTCTGGCAGGAAGAAGCTAATCCTGGCAGATGGACACCAGAACTGACAAATACTAGCAAGTATATATTTTATATAGTATTGTATTATCGTGGGTTCTGTAGGACTTCCCAAGTCCATTACTAGATTGGTCCACTCTCCTTAAGATTATACAGATACACATACACATAGGGATCCTGTAGACAATGTCTCAGGTGAAAGCCTAATTGTTAACGCGCAATATTCTAGTAAGACCCCCCTCACATTCATATATAGACATCCTAATTTAAACAATGGTAATGCATTACACAATATTCAATAGGAATCTATACTTAAGAACTTACTGTCACTGACAAACATAGGGATGTCATCACAAAACAATTAAAAGTGGAACTCTTTTCGTTATTCATTATTACCATCCAAACAATATGCCTTGCTTTTACCGCAGTTGTCTTTCTTTTGAGGAGCAACCTCTTAGCCTTGATAACCCTATGAGCAAGTAATGTTGCTAACTCCTCATATATGTGTCTTAATTTTCAATTTATTATACAAGATACAGGAACAAAGTATAGGAAATGTAAAAGCAAAATGGTATTCATTAATGAATAATAAAATCTTATAAAATAAGATAAAATAGTAAATAAGACTGATAGTAAGAGTCTGGATATAGCCTTTAGATAAAATCTTACGGAGAATATCAAGGAGTGGAAGTTGTCCTGAGATAGCTTTTGATCTAGTGATCGGTGATATTCATAAGATGCTTTCGCTGACATTCAGATGAAATGGTCGCATGTCTCTCTGTCTCTTCTGCTGACAACGCCTTTGCTCTTTCTTGTCCTTTTTGTTGCAACATTTTTTGGTCCATCAGACAAGCCTTATTTATGTTAAAATTCCACATGGAGCTTTGAAACGTGATATTACACACATTTGATTGGCTGATTGTCTGCATGATGGATGACTTTGTTCAAAGTTTTTGATATTTTTATGCATCTCAGTTTCCCAAACAATAAAGCAATCAACACAGCCCATGGCATCACAGCTATTTCCTTGGTCATCTGCTTGTTTACATAGATGTTTTAAGGTGATAAATTACTGGTACAATTCAAGAAGAGAAAATGTTTTGTTGTTAATTGCTTCTAAGTTTAGTTAATCTTGTTCGTCATAGCAAAATAAACAAAAACATAATCCTCCATTATTTAAAACAACTTGCTGATTTGCTGATTTGACACACCGGGACATTCCACCCTTTTTTGGTCAGACAAACTAAACGTGAACTGTGGACTCTTTAAATCCTTGGATGTATGGATTGATAGTATGTTCTCATTCCTTTCTAGTCACCTCCACTGCCGGATACTCAGTCCCCCAAACAGATTTGACTCACCAAGGACATTTGAAGTACTTCACAGCTCCAACAATTAGAAGAAAAGACACATTTTATCAGATGATGTAGTTCTTACATTAGTATCCCATTAGATATATTGCAAAATTTGCCATTGCCATTTCATATTGATTCCTTAAAATTCCATTTATCCTTGGCTAGTTGAATCTAGTTTGACTTTTTAACTCCTGCTGTGTTCTATTATTTCTGTACTTCTTGTCTTTTTTATTTTTTTCCAGGTGATTGAGATGCTGTAAACAGGATGGAAGCTGGACTGCCAAAGTCTCAACGACCTATTCCAAGTTCAATTGAAAATTAGTGTTTGCCATATTGCTATCTTGCACCTAAGCTATTGTAGTTAACTTTTCATTCCACCACTGGACCCCCAAACATAAGTCCATCTATCTAAATTGCAATATTAGGAGTTTCTAGGCAAACAGCAGACATAATTTATGTCTTTGCATCTGATGAATAAATGAATGGTCATAGGAAGGAAACCCTTTCACAAATGAGGCTGTTTTGTCTTGGTAGAGTAATATATTGCTCTACTTTCCCCTTTTGTATTATTAATAAATAGCCTTTGTCAAAATTTTCTTCCTTTATTCCACTACTTTAAATTAATATTAAATTCCTTCTTCCGCTTCTTAGAGTCCTTCTTAATGTGGTCATTTTCCAAATTAACTGTGGCCTGCTGCAATGTACAATTCCATAGTTTCTTATACATTTTCCATAGTAAACCTTACAGTCCTGCACTCCATTTTAGACAATGTAGGAGCCCAGTTTGTCAAAAGGCCCAAAACTTGTTTAATCATAGTTGTTCTTGCAGCATTTTATTCAAGTTTTCTTTACCTTATTGTTTTTAACTTGTAGAACAGACTGTGTTCCTGTCTTGGGGATTCCTAACTGGGATCGTGAGCTATTTCATTGTGTGGTGAGTGTGGCAACGTGCTGTACCAGTGCATGCTCCTCAACCTGACCTGACCTGACATTTTTTTATTGAACTCAATTTATTCATCAAATAATTACATAACATAGCATCAAATCTAAAATTGTAATTTAGCTGATAATTACCAGATTAATTTAGCTTTAATGTTCAATGTTTATGGCTTCTGTTGAGTCCTGCATTTCGAACAATTCCTAATTATGGAGCCACAAAAGGCATACCAGCTGTGGAGTGATTTGAGGCGTGATGGTTAGCTCAGCTGTAGTTATAGTGGGACTAGCCTGGCGGGATCGCAAAACTTAGTGCCCTTTGCCACCCCTTCAAATGTAGCCAAGATTATAGTAAAACTTGAGTACAAATCTTTTTGCTGGAGCACCACTTCCACAGTCATAGACAATGTTGTGCAGGTACCTGCAGCACATCCTCCTGCCTCTAAGTGCATTAGATTATAGTCCTTAGGGCATCCAGTATTCCATTTAAGTGCATAAACCCCATCCAGGATGGTTACCACTGTAAGTAAAATTGTTACCCAATTCAGCAAAGTGGGCTACAGGAATCAAAACAAAATGCTATAATAAGGCATAATTTGTCTGTTGGGCCTTTTGGACAAAGTGATAATCTTATAGCCTTTTTGATTGTCTTATTCATTGTCCTCCCTTGGGACCTATGGAGTCCCAAAAATGTGTGCTAAACTGTCCTGTCTTGTCCTTAAAAACCAGCTTCCCTCTTTATGCAGTATTATATCCTTTTGGTAAAGAGCACTTAGCTTTTCTCAGTGTCCAGTTGTCTTGTCCTATCTCCAGTACTTGACAATGATGGTGTAGTACCATGGCATCCTTCAGCAAGATTCTGGTGCTTGCTTATAGGGTTCCAGTTTCAAAACTTTCTTGCAAACAAATTCAGTTAGAAATAGTTCATTCTGCTCCATATAGAAGTCTGTAGAAATAAATGCAAGAAAGAATTTGCCTGGCCTTCAGTCATAACGAACCTGATGTCCTCTTTGCCAGTAGCCATTGTTTCTCATTTTCTGGGCACTCTTCCAGGACTATTAATCCAGACCCAGTTACCGGGTGTAATTATTAACAGTGAAACAATGCCTTGTCCACCTAGCTAGAGTGATTGAAGTATCACAGTCACTTTTTGTTTTGATTAGCATGCTCCGCCAGCGTTGTGTTTCAATGACTGTGCTTACATGTCCTATCAAAACTTCTGTCTATGTTCCATAATGACTCCCAGAGCTAGTCACTTCACCAAAACAGACTTAACACGAAAGTATCACCTATCCTTCTCTCTACTTTGGTGTTCCTGTAACAAGACCCTGAAAAAACTGTTGAGGTGTTTGTATAAAACACAAGAGGCCTTTCTGAATTCCTTTTTAAAATCAAAGCAACAACTTTCAGCATAGCCCACTGAATGGATTTTTCCATCCCTTTTTTTCTATGTGCCAAGTGCCAGAAACTGAATGGTATGCCACTGCCTTCCATTTTCTTATTCCGCTACATGAATTTGCTGCTTGAAAAGCCAATAGGCCAATCTAAATAATACCAGAATGGCTGACTGTTGTTGCGGGAGTTTCACTACCCTATAGTCTATAACAGCTGTTCACCTTCAAAGTTATCAGGATCAATGTTACTTCTGTCCTAATGTCAATTAAAGTTAAAAATGTGCCCTTTCTCAAAACTATTGTCAGACTCTTACATGTCCTCCACTATCACTCCCCTTATCTTAGTGGCAGGGGCCAGCCTTTCAAACACTGGGTTTTCTTTTCACCCCTTCCCAAGACCAGGAAATTGCTTCTCCCTGTTGTGTTCTATGAGTGTATGCATGGCCTCACCAAGACGCACGCACGCATAAATCACTTCTGCTTGCATTTCTAGCACATGTAGCAACCTACCTGAATAAGTGCCACTTGCCTCATCAACAATCTGCTCTGCTATAAGTTGATCTCCCCTGTGTCGAGTAGAAACTGTGAACAGAACAGAAATGGCTTTCTTATCAGCAGTCAGATGTGAGAGGGCAGTGACCTGGCTTAAGGGCGACTGTTCTCCTGCATTATAGTTCAAGTCAGTGTGCAAATTAGTCTTCACAAATGAGCAGTCAGGTGCTCTTTTAAGAATTTTAGGACTGGTGTCACCATAGGAAAATGTTATCATTAGCTAATCAACAGTTTTAGTTAAGGTGAGGTTTATAGGCCACAAAGCAAATATTACATTGGAATTTTAATAATAGTTACTTATTTAACCATTGTACAGCAGCACCACTAGAGGTGTTTATAAAATGCATTAAGACTACCCTGCAGTAGTGTGAGCTACTTACTGTTTAAATGGTAATAACTTTGCAGGGGTTCTTATTTGCACACTGTATTATAAGGTTGCTCATCATGTCAGATGTTCCAGATCCCCAAGGTCAGCCCCCTGTACGCATTACTTACAATATTCCCAAATTATATAGTAGAATGTCTTTATTCGTTATTGAATGGAAATTAAACTGGGTTGAAACATCCAAACTCCGCAACTGATTGCACTATACAATATGCTCATGGGAAAAAATCTATACACTAGGCATAAGAGAATCAGGTGAATTCGGACATGTCTCACTTGTGTCCTTATACACAACACCGATTATAAACATCCAAAGAACCTTCTAAACTGGGACTTTGTTTTACTTTGTTTTAGTAAGAAGCAAAATTGTTATTGCAGACAATAGTCATAGCACAGGCATAATATTTCTATTTCTCCATCCTTATTTGGTTTCATGATTTTATCAAGTTTACTCTCCACGGAAGAGGCATTATGAGTTGAGTAATTGTGAAGCTGAGGTTGGAATACAAGAGGAGAACTGGAATTTGTGGAGAAAACCCCACACAGCCAGTTTGAGAAGGTTTGTAAACAGAAATGTGCTGTGATATTACATAGCTTTATCTCTGACGAATTATCCTCAAAACAGTAAAAAATCTAAAGGCAAACAATATGGGATTGTGTTGTAAACAGTGTGAAAAGTTCTGCACGCATACTGTAACTGAGCAACAGTAAAGCTGAGGTTAGTTTTAAAGTTATATATTATGTGAAACAACTTAGCAAAACCTGCGGTGGGCTGGCACCCTGCCCGGGATTTGTTGCTGCCTTGTGCCCTGTGCTAGCTGGGATTGACTCCAGCAGACCCCCATGACCCTGTGTTAGGATATAGCGGGTTGGACAATGACTGACTGACTTATCAGAACCTTTTTACTTTTACTTACCATGGGCACCTGTGTCAGTTCTTATGAGGGACCCTCCAAGGCTCTGCAAACCATTGCAATGAGTTGTTACAGTGGTCAGCACTGCCTTCTTACATCTCAAATGACTGGTATCTGTTTCCCGGTCAAGTCGCTGCACCTTACAGTTTGCCCAATCTCCATATGCTCTTGTGTGTGTGTGTGTGTGTGTGTGTGTTTTTTGTATTTTTTTTTGTGGGTATTCCATACCCTTTTCACAGTCTTTAAACTTTTTTAGGTGAATTAGTGAGTCAGCATTGCCCTTTTTTAAATGAATGTCGGTGTACAGGTGAGTGTGCCTTGTGACAGACCCATTGCTTACTTTGTAACCTGACTTTGTTATAATTCATTCTAAAACATGCGTGAAGTACAAGATTTTCAAACCTGAAGACTCTTGACATAAGGTGTTTTTCATTATCCTTGCTTAAATATGCCTAACATGTCATCTTTCCTGTAGTGTCATTAATTTAGTACTGTCATAAAAGTTTATTTATTTGTTTTGTTTTTGAAACATAATCTTGTAGGCTTTGGAAACCACTTTGAGACACTGACTGTTATAATGAGTAATAATTATCAAATAAATGTCTGATCTAAATGCTTCCTTTAAACCGTCTGTCAGAGCACGTTGGCATTGTCCTCAGCAGACTTCTATCAAAGAAACTCCTTCAGTACCATTCATTTAAATACTATAATAAGCGTTCAGTGATTAACTTTTTCAATGCTCTTTTCACTCTCCTGTTACAGTTACGCATTAACAAACATAAGTGTTGTGACCACCAGGGGGCGTTGCAGCACCCCAAGCCCCAGACACAACCTCACAGACACAAGTCCCCATGTGAATTAAAGGTTTATTTTTATAAACACCTTGTACAAAGGTTTGAACAAGGCATAAACAAACCATAACACACTTCTTTACTTCTCTTTCTTCCTTCACACCTCCAAGGTAAGCTTTGTCCTTCTTCCTCTCAATTCTGGATGAGGCTGAGTGGTCTCTTTTATCTTGGACCCTGGAGTACTTCTGGAGCTAGGGCATAGCCCGATGGAATTCCAGACAAATCGGAAATCTCACAAAGTAGGATTTCTTAATCCCTTCAGCTTCCCCTGGTGGCCCCCACAGAACTCCACAGAGCTGCATCATGGGACTACTGGTTCAAGCTTGCCCTGTAGGAGTCTGTGTGGGAATCCTAATCCAGGGGGGCTGCCACCTAGCATTTTGGGGAAGAAAATGTCCTGAATGTATTGTCTTCCCCGGTCCTTCCATTATACTGGCCTCTCGACCGGGTAAGGATCCCTGCTCAGTCCTGGCCAGGATGCCAGTTTCTGCATGCCATGCACTACAGCTACTGTTTTAGGGGCACCTCAGGTTCCCAAGATGTTGTTCCTTGTATTGTATAAGCTGGAAAGAATGTTGTTTCTCATCTTGCGTATGTCTGAGTTTTGTTACAGTAGGAAGTAAAGCTGCACTACATACAGTAAGTTAAAGTGTACACCATAGGAATCCAATATAATTTATTATTTGAAAGAAAACAAATTCACACTTTTGTAGCTATAATGGCCTTTTATTTGATTTTCTTATTAATTATCAAAATACAAAACATCTGAAAAGCAAATACTTAGTATTGTTTTTCATTTATTTGCATGGCTTCTTGCCCCCTTTCAAGCTTTCAAGAAGGTATTCATTGCACACTACTGCCAATGAAGCTAGAAATGTCATGTACTCTGTGAAATCAATTTCGCCGCTCTTGTCGCGATCCAGATCATTCATGAGTTTCTGTATTCCTTCTTTGTCTTTAGAGTTCTGCAAAATAAACAGAATGCATTTATTCTTTTTCAGAACCACTGGAAGGTAGGTTTTTACCATTAGTCTTTCATATAACCGGCTAGAGTGCTCCAACACTATCAGTATGTTTTAATTTTGATCTGTTTCATAATGCTATTCTGAAATTTTGCATTCACTTTCTTATTGAGTTAATAAAGATCACAGGTCCAGCCACAGAGATATACTTTACACACGTGCGTAACTTCCACAAATACACATTGTGAAATGGTCAATTGACCATTGTGTGCTAAACCTTCTACTAGATATTGAGGCATGCTGGATTAGCATCTCCCCAGTCACTGTCTATGGAGTAGAGACATTTTGACTTATGATTAGGTTAAAGAAAAATATGTCATTTATCAAAGTCATTGTCAATTTTTAAAAATCTCTGAGCTTCCCTTCCAAGTTAGATTCCCTGACATACTCCCTGTTTTTCCTCTTCTTTAAATATTTAGTTTACATTAACATTACTTTTCCTCATCAGTGCTCAGACAGTTTTCCTCTTGGGACATGTTCTTCATAAAAGGAAACCCTTTTATTACATATTTCTGGTACAGATCTCCTTTTTCCCCATAATCTCAAATCCAACAGCCTTTTACCAATGAGAAGCAACAGCTTTCATGTCTCCATGTAGCAGTATGAATTCTGCACACTTAGCAATTTCTTCAATAACCTCATCATCACGCCCAAACCTTTTCTCTGAGACTAACAATTCTTTAATGAAAGCAACATTTTAACTGCCTGTGAGTGTGTATTCCTTTTTTCCAGAAAAAAAAAACCTCCTACATCCTGTTGTTTAAAATTCACATCACCCTATGATGCAATTTTAAGTGGCTGCTACTTCTCTGCTAGGTAATGGATTATGCTCTGGACCTGCAGTAACATGTAGGACATTTCAAATTAACTACATTGAAAGTTGCAGGACTTTCTTATTTATTTTGAACTAAATGTAGAAGGTCTCACAAACTTTTTTGGGCAACTCTCATATATTGAAAACTGTTATTGCATTTACGAGGATGTAAAAATAGAAACTCTTATTCTCTAAACTGTACAGCTTTAACACCCAGTTGCTAAAACTGTAACTTCTGTAACACAGAGTACAAAATAAACTGGTATAAATGTATGATGCCCGATGTCCAAGTCAACGTGACACAATTTTTCGTTACTGATTTGGATTTCAGCCTACATGAACTTGTACTCGTGACAAAAGAGATGGATGCCCGAGTCAGTTAACTTAGCAGCCAAATCAGAAGTCAAAAGGCAGTTCTGGACACCATTTAGGAGGCCTCCATGTCAAACTGGAAATGTTCATCTCAAAACAGGGAATAAGTTGACTGGCAAAGGTGAGAGAAAGGCTCCTCCAGAGGCCAATATGAACAGCTGGAGGCAGGAGCTCCTACATGTACAAGGGGTCCCCTCAAAAGAAGATTATTTGAAAACTTGTCAAAACAGGGTGACCTGAGGTGAGCCGTAATTCTGCTTTTTTAACATATGTGCTGCGCCAATACCACTTCTGTTATGTTCTCTGTTTTGTGGTTGTATATAACTTAAATACTACAATGTCAAAAATGCTAGTTCTGTCTCAAATAGTTAGCATCCAGACAGCTCTTACTAAATAACGTCACTTAGATGCAGATTTACAGTTACACTTGGGAGCTGACAGCATGTTCTGTAAACTCTACTGAAGCAATTATTTCTTAAGCACATGTACATAACTATTGTTTGAGTTAGCCATTGCAAATCTGTCATTATTTTTCCATTTAGCACTTACCTGAAACACTTGTGGGAACTGTGCATCGATCAAGTCTTTAAACTCTCCTTTATTCAGTGAACATGCATTTCCATCCTTGCCTGCGTATTCGTGGAAAATGCCCACCATTAATGCAAGGGCATCTGGCAGAGTTGGTCTGTTTGCCATTATGCTGCCACACAATACAAAGAAACAGGTTAGCAAGATTTCCTTCAGGTATGACACTACCTGCAAGAACTTTAAGAGCTGAATGCCAGACCTTTTGCACCTTTTCAAAACTTCCTGTCCTTCTAAACGCTGCTGGGTTAGGCTGCAGCCCCCTGCACTCTTATCAGTTTCAGTGTACTGACTACACACTGTTGCTGCATTTGTGCTTTTGTTTAAATTCAGCTATTCTGTTAATGTAATGATAGAACCACGTTACTGGTAGCTGCTGCAGATTGTCACAAATATTTTTATTTTCTACCTGCCTGTTCAAGTCATTTCTGTAGCTGGAAAGTAAACAATTAAATAATCATTTAAGAAAAGCAAAACAAAAATAAAGTAAGAGCATGTTAGATGTAAGAGGTTTATTGCAATTTGGATCACTATGTTTTATTTTTAAGCTTAATTTCAAAGATCTTATTTGGATTAAGCTAGGCATATGCAGTTTTATTTCTTTATACTGAGAAAAATCTTTAAATAACACACTTTAAACAGCCAGATTTGTACAGTGTTGAAACATATTTTATAACAGCACTCTGCATTTCAAATCAAATAATCAAAGATGTTAGCTGAAATATTTTTAAATTAACTACCAAAATTGAAAACCTTCCTGCACTACTACCATAGAATGCTTGTACAGTAGTTAACGCGGTGTCTTGGGTGACTTTGGCGTGGATTCCAGTTTACTTTAGGCATAAGAATGAGCAGGCGTCTCTGCTGTTGGGCACTCGCCATTCAGACACATTTGGACCAAGAGCAGTGTTGTTTAGAACAGGTAAGATGCTTTAAGCCCCACTCATTCTACAACAAGTTCTGCCTCAGTCAGGCACACATTCATAAAAAAAACAGATAATTAACACAAATTAGACATATACGCAACCTGAATTCTTTACAAGTAGAAATATGACTCAGAAGTGCAACCGGACAGAAATGAAACCAGTTTTAAACTTATTGTTCTTGAAATGCCAATAGAATAATTCATTATTTAATTCATTAATTCATTACAATTGAATTAATATTTAATTAATTAAAATGCTCTAAAGAAAATATTGAACAGGTGTCAAAGAATATTTAAAGAAATCTACAATCATTTATCTGTTTTGGCCATTCTTGCAGGGAATAACACCTGTACATTCTGGATTGTACATGTATACCTGCATCGCATTTATTTTAAACTTATGCAAGTTGCACAACATTTGCTATATGAAGGAATTCAGTTATTAAATATGTGACTAGTAATCCATTGTCTTCATCAAATTTTGCAAGGAGTGCAGCTACCTTGTGGGGCACTCTGGGTACACTCACACGAATGTTTTACACAACACTTTACATGTTATATAAGACTCCACCCTAACTGTCAGGCATTGCCAGTAAATCTGTACAACTGTTGATTTGCAGAAGGAAGGCTGGACCCCCGGAGAATAGTGCCGTATTCTGTGATGATACTGTTAAAGTATGAAAGAGTCCTCAACTCACTTTACACACAAGAGTTAAACAACATTAATTACTCAACAAAGGAAAGGAAAGACAAAAAAAAAACCCCACAGTGATACTCCAAAAGCTACGGCATGTGAAAACAGATTTACCACAGCTGCGTCTTTGCTTTCTGGCTGCTAGTACACCTTTGAAATTAAAAATATTGCATATTTTCATTGCTCAGCCAAGACTTTTAATAGCAATTCTTGGGAGACTATGGAGGAGTAAGAAAGAAGTCAATACCCAAAAATGCAATTTTTATTTTCCTTCTAAATTAGATAATCTCATTGAAAACAAATTTCACATATTCAAAAAAACAAAAAAGGCTCTGTTGAGAAATGCAATTCCACTTACCTAAATATACGTAAGTCAGAAACAATCACAAGGGTGGTGAAAGGGTAAGCAGAAGGTTTTTCCTCACAAGGCTGGCTTTTATTCTCAAAGAAGACGCATTGCCCATCCCTTTACCCACCCCTTTGATCTGCCTGTGCTGGTGAAGTGAGGAGGGGCTTGTTGAACGAGTGACTAACACAAGAAGGGCGTTGGCTTCTTTGTACATTCAGTATGAATATAGTGAAGCACGAAGATCAAGAAGTTTAGAACAGGAGAGGCAGGAGGCTATAAAAGTAGAATCCTGCACCACCCATTCTTGAAAAATTCAATCAATCCACTTTCTAACTTATCCTGTCAGGCAGCTTACACTAATTCTGCCTGCTTTGAGATCAAAGCTGAAGCACACTGGAGACAGAGTGTCTGTCCATGCAGGGCATACTGAAATAATTTAGAGTTGCCAACTTACCTAAACATCCAAGTCTTTGAAAAGACCCATTCTGACAGTGCCCACAGTGCAATTTGAACCCAAAACTCTGAAAGTGAAAGACAGCAGCACTAACCACTGCATCATAGTCTTAGCAAAGGAGCAGTCAGATAATTCATTAAGTGCTTTAGCTTGAAGTCACAATAGGAAAATACTCTTGTCAGTTAAATCACAGTTTTGGATAAAGCAAGATTTAGCGGCCATAGATTAAATATTACTTTATAATTCTGAGATTGCCTGCTTATTTAGCCATTGTACAGCAGCACCATGATGTTTGCAACATGTTCTTTATGGCTGATGGACACGGGTTGCTGGACTTTTTGTTAAACCCATCATGACTGCCTGCATTAAAACAAACTACATGTAGAATGCATTGTAACAGCTTGGCAGGGGTACTTACTATAAGGTTGTGCACCATGTCAGCTATTCCAGACTCCAACGTCAGACCCCTGCATTCATATACCTACAGTATTCATAGATCATATGGTAAAAATTCTTTAACCATTGTAGAAATGAAAGTAAAATGAACTCCACGGTTTACTGAATGAATCATTCTACTTTGCAATGTGCTCATTGGAAAAAAAATCTGTACACTATACATAATAAATTGAGATAAATTCAGATATGGTTCAAATATTTGCTTACACACAGAACAGTTTATAAAGGTGAAGAGGAAAGATATTTCAAACTGGGACTTTGTCTTACTTAGTTACAGTAAGAAGAGAAAAAAATCATCGCAGGTCACCGTCATAGCACAGACTAAGGTGAGATACATGTTGCTGAAAATGACTTCTCCATCCATATCTTGAGTCAGAGTTTTTATGATTTTCTCAGGCACATCAGTTTTACCCTGCACAAAAGAGCTGTTAGGAGAAACTTAAATTTATGCTGGCGCCCATTAACACACTTACAAGTAAGAGAATTTCTTTGTCTGAACACATTTGCTCATAATCATATGCAAATAGTTCAATTAAAAGTATAACTCTCCATCCATCTTGAAATTCATTTCAACCAGGTGACATTCATGGGCTCAGAGTCATAAAATTAAACTCTCAATGGAGGAGCTCAGATTATTTAGAAATATATCTGTACAAATATATATGGTGTGGACTATGGCCGGCAGCTTATCCCGGCAAATATCCCCAAGCCGCCAGGTGGAGCCCTTCCTGCAGCATGGAGATGCCCCGCATTCCAGCAGGGCATCATGGACCTTGGAGTTTTCCTTCACAGCCCTGCTGGATACCATGGGGGCCACCAGAGGACGCTACGGGGGGGCTCAAGGATGTGTATTATACGTATAGCCTGGAAGTACTTCCATGTCATGAGGACGGAAGAAATAAAGTACTTCCGGGCTGAAGAAAAATGAGGAGTTTTTACCTGACCCGGAAGTGCTGAATAATCACATGGACTGAGGGATCAGAAGCACTTCCGGGTCATGGACTATAAAGGACTCTGGGAAATCCCAGATGGGCAAGCTGAGTCGGGAGGAAAGGTTGGAACGCATCTGGGAGTGGAGGATTGATTATTGATTTATTGTATTGATTAATTATTGAGTATTGTGGAGTGGAGGGTGCTTTGTGCACTGTATTGTCCAAATAAAATAATTATTGGACTTTTATCTGGTGTTCGGCGTCTGGTCCGAGGGTTCAAGGGAGCAATAGCGCCCCCTATCTGTCACAATGGCAATGCATTAGATTTTTGTTCTTGTTTCTCTGTTCTGTCAATTTGTGTTAATGCAGGCTGCTTTAGTGACATTTCTTCAGGATATATCTGTTTAGGGTACTTCATTTGGACCTAAATCCATTTAACATTTCTCAACATTGACTCTTAAGCAAATAAAATAAACTAGAGAGAAGAGCTTTTCTAGCAGGGCTTTGCTTTGGGCAAATTAAAACATTTTAGAATGTTAGAATGGCCCTCAAAGAGCTGCTCAAATTTTGTGTGGTTCTTAGGCTTCTGTATAAGGCACAGGAAGTGACTCAAAGTGCATGCGGTAGCAAAATGCAGACAAACCAAAGGAGGTAAATAGCAAAGAGCATATCCATTTGAATGAAACTCGTTAGATAAAATACAGCATATCCACCTTTTTTGTGGAAAATAGGTGGCTAGTTTTTCCAACAGCTAACAGTCTTAGACATTTTAGAGACAATAGACCAAAGCCAGACAGAGGAAGAAGGGCCAAAAAACAGGCAAAGGCTGGCATTGGACAGAAACCCATAAGGCTTGCATTTTAGTCCCCACTACGTATTTAATCTGTGATCTTGACACAGTTCTTTCACCTGCTGGCTTGTACACAAATCACATTTAAAGTATTAAACCAGCAGTCGTTTATTTCTATGCCTGTAAAGGACCTTGACATTTCATTGGTGGGTACGTGATAACACAATTTGAGTAAAGACATGCTCCACTGATTGCCAGGACAAGTGTTAGAACCCATGCTTTAACAGCACTTACAGATGTTCCAGCATCACAGTTATTACCGGACCCAATATTTACCCATAAATTTTCTAATTACCACTTTACGCTGCTGCAATTAGGACACTAAATCCACATACCGCACCTAGTGATGGTTGAATCTCTGTATGCACCAACTCCATCAAATCCTGTTTTCAAAGTGTTTCTTAACTCATTTCTTCCATGATTTTTATAGAAGGTTTTGGTGATGTCAACCATTACCTCAATAAAAGTATTGTGGTTGGTGTTGGTCAGTTGTGGTTTATAATGCGGGGCACTGGGGCACCACCACTCTCAAATATTTTAAAAACTCAGATTAATTAGGTGATGTGAAACAATCAACGTGCCTGGTGTCAGTGCATGTCAACTTCCATTAAAAATTGGTTCCAACTTGTATTTGTTTAATTTCTGTGTGAAAAAAAATCTGTGTGAATACCTATATTTCTGGAGTGAAGGACACCGGCCAAATGAGACTGTATGTAAGGCTTTTGGCAGGCAGGTGACCTGAGGTTGCCCTTTAATTGGTTGCCTTCAGATTTCTCCAGTTCTTGGGCTTTGATGCTCTTTGTTCCATGCTGTGTTGTGCAATTGTCTTCTTTCTTTTCATATTGTGCACAAAAAGAGATCTACTCTGGCATCTGAAAATGTGAACAAACTTGTGTGCTTTAGCAACTGGTTGAACGGTAAGTAGGTAAAATAATGATGACAGTGGCCTTGAGCAACATTATAGACATGTCCAAAATATGTGTTTTGCTTGTCATAATTTTGACAATAAATGGAATGTCTGAAATCCTCTGAGAATTATTTACAGTAAATCACAATACTGACATTGTTATATTTAAAGCTGATCGGACGATGTAGTAACTGTACATGTTTACATAATTCATAGAGGACTGTCATACTAAACACCATACTGTATAATTACAAAACATCCAAAGACTTTTCTTTTCATACATTGTGTGTTTTATTCCCTTAGTGTGCTTTAGTAATAGGCCTACTGTTTGTTAAGGTCATGTAGCTTAAGAAGGCCGAACTGTGCGAGAGCTTGAGAGAGAGAAAAATATTCATTTGACACTGCAGACTATTACTGGTGTCTATAGTTTAGGTCCTATCATGCCAGTTAAATGTTTGCTTGTTTGTTTTTTTTTTTTTCATCATTGTAAGGTCATACTTTTAGTTTTCTTCTTATATTAGCCAACTAGATTTTTATGAATTTCTTTTTTAATTTGTGTGCATCTTGCAACGTTGTGTGCATTACTGAGCAGGATTTTATTAGAGTATCCCCCTCGTTCAGCTGCTGAAGATTATGTTCTATAAAACTTCATATCTGGGTGAAATTTTATTCGCCCACTTTGTTTCATACATGCCCACCCGCCAACAAATTTCTGGCTACGCTACTACTACTGTTGCTATTAATAATAATAATAATAATAATAATAATAATTACTATTAATTAATAGTAATTAATTAATAGTACTTATTAATTAACTATTAATTAATTAATAGTAATTACTAAATGATATAGAGCTTTTCTCACTACTCAAAGTGCTCTGTGTGTAGACATCATTACAGTTTGTGTATGTGTTTTTTCTTTTCTTTTCTCCTGAGCTATGAAGTGCTGCTTTAGTTTGACCCTCCAAAAACTGTGCCCCCTCCCAAATTTGTTTTCACCAGCCGCCACTGGTGATGGTATCACCATGGACTGCACATTACCACAATTATTAAAACTGAGTCAGAGTCTGTGCTGACAGCATTAGGCACATGGCAGATACCAACCCCAGACAGAGCACCCCTGAACATTCATGCACACTAACTCATAATGGGCCAAGTTCCTGTTGTCGGTAAACCTAATGCACATCTTTGGGTTATAAAAGGTAAAATGGACTTTGTGGTGAAAAATCCACACTGGCAATCTGAGAAGGTACAAATGTCACCTCTTTGTATGAGAGACAACTGTTTGTAAATGGAAATGTGCTGTGAAATGTCATTGATTTACCTCTGGTGAATTATCCCAACCTCATCCAATATGGCATTGGATTGTAAACAATATTAAACTCCTGCAACTATTCTGTAGCTCAATAATAGTGAAGCCGAGGTTGGTTTAAACTTATATGTGTAGGATTTTTTATGATTAATAAATCTTTATAGATGATGTCTGTTGTTGTGTGGAGTTGCTGCTTTGTTGTTGCTTTGGGTTCATGTGGAAAAATCTTCATGCGTTGGAGGGCACTCTTTCTCTTTGCTGTATGATACCAGTCAGTGATGTGCTACTCCTTCCTCAGCTTGCTTTCTGCTGTCTTTGGCCCCTTCATAAGGAATCAGCATTGCTCATTCTGGCCCATGAGTTCCCTTCTTGAAGTAATGGCTTCTCAGCCTTGTCAAGCTACTGTCACAAACTGGGTCTCAGCTTCAGGTTCACAAAGGGAGGAAAAGTTCACCTTTCCAGCTTCTCGTGGAGAGGGTGGCTCATAACTTCTTAGGTTTCAGAGACCAGGTTTCAGAAGATCATTTTATGTATTTCCTCATCCCTGAGAGAATTCCAGAAAGGGTGCCCCAAGAGAATCCCCAGGGAGTTCAGCAAGTGTCGGGCAAATATCCCAAACAGCTTGATCAGGATGGTGCAAAGGCTTTTAAGGGAATGATAGAACCTTTTTCTGATTAAAGTATTTTCTAATAGGTGAGTTCTTTTGTCTATCTTAGATATCAGTGCAACTCTGATTTATACCTTTGTTATTAAATGAAGTCCAGAGAGATCCTGGTACAAGATGGAGTTCAGTCACTTAGTTTTGAATGCAAGTGGGGGAAGACACAGCTGGATGTCTGCGTCCCTGTTAAATCTGCTTTCTTAACAGGCCTGGTATGTCACAAAAGCCTAGCAGAATGCCCACTTTGTCCTTCATGTGTTATGTGATAGGACTGACCAAAGCCTTTTCATTTTTATTAGGGCAGCTGTGTCAGATCTCATGAAGAACCCTCCTAAACTGTACTAACTGCTTTAATGAGGTGTTACAGTGGTCAGCCTTACATCTCAAATGACTGCCATATGTCCCCTAGTCTAGTCACTATATATAGCTTGCACAATCTCCATATGCTCTTGTACGCTTTATCTGAGTATGCCGCTATCTTTTCACATTCTTTAAACTTTTTTAGGTGAATTAGCAAGAAAGCATTGACCATTTATAACTGACTGTTGGTGGATGGGTGAGCGTGCCCTGTGGCAGACCCAATGCTTGCTCTTGCCTTGCACCTAACACTGCTGGATGGATTCTATAGTGAAGTAAGAACCCATGATGGAAGCAGAAGTAAAAAAAATGCATGAACTATCTATCTATCTATCTTTTTCATGCTTGATTATTCATGATAAAATCTATTATTTCTTTATTATCCTTGCTTAAATGTTCCCATTATGCTTTCTTTCCTGTACTATCATTAATTTAGTACTATCTAGAAAGTTTATTAATTTAATGTTTTCTTGAATTCTTATCTTGAAAGCTTTGAAAACCACTTCAGCAATGAACTTTCTCAATGCTTTTTGCACTCTCTTAGTACAGTATATAGCAGTCTTATTGGCCAGTATAAGTGTCCTGTTTAGGCAAAGTGTCATTTTTATTTCTGGGATTAGGAAATTTCATTGCACGAAGACCAGTCTCTCAATGTCATATTCTCAAGAGCTCTGGGAGAAGATGTTAATCTCATTATCTCAGGTTCTTCAGATGTTGTTCCTTGTAATGCATAAGCTAGAAAGAATGTGTGAGTTTTGTTATCATAGGAGGAGGTAAAGCTGCACTAACATAACTTGATGTGCGCACCATAAGAGTCCAATATGATTTGTTATTTAACAGAAAACAAATTCACACTTCAGAAGTTATAATGGCCTTTTATTTGAATTTCTTATTAATGATTGTCAAAATACAAAACCTGCGGTGGGCTGGTGCCCTGCCTGGTGTTTGTTTCCTGCCTTGCGCAGTGGTAGCGCTGCTGCCTCACAGTTAGGAGACCTGGGTTTGCTTCCCGGGTCCTCCCTGCATGGAGTTTGCATGTTCTCCCCGTGTCTGTGTGGGTTTCCTCCCACAGTCCAAAGACATGCAGGTTAGGTGGATAGGCGATTCTAAATTGTCCCTAGTGTGTGCTTGGTGTGTGGGTGTGTGCGTGTGTGTGTGTGTGTAGGTGTGTGTGTGTGGGTGTGGGTGTGTACGTGTGTGTGTGTGTGTGTGTGTGCGTGTGTGTGCCCTGCGGTGAGCTGGCACCCTGCACAGGGTTTGTCCTGCCTTGCGCCCTGTGTTGGCTGGGAT
Organism: Erpetoichthys calabaricus; assembly: GCF_900747795.2. Classification (NCBI taxonomy): domain Eukaryota; kingdom Metazoa; phylum Chordata; class Cladistia; order Polypteriformes; family Polypteridae; genus Erpetoichthys; species Erpetoichthys calabaricus. The sequence continues at coordinate 88,433,140 of NC_041395.2, forward strand.
TGGCTCTAGCAGACCCCCTGTGACCCTGTAGTTAGGATGTAGTGGGTTGGATAATGGATGGATGGATGAAAATACAAAACAGCTGAGAAAGGAATACTTAGTATTGTTTTTCATTTATTTGCATGGCTTCTGGCACCCTTTCATGCTTTCAAGAAGGTATTCATTGCACACTACTGCCAATGAGGCTAGGAAGGTCATGTACTCTGAGAAATCAATTTCGCCACTCTTGTCACTATCCAGATCAATCATGAGTTTCTGTATTCCTTCTTTGTCTGTAGAATTCTGTAAAACAGACAGAGTAAATGTATTATTTTTTAGAATCACTGTTAGATATTTACCATTGGTGTTTCATATAACTATCTAGAGTACCCCAAGACTGTTACACATTATAATTTTGATCTGTTTCACAGCACTCTTCTGATATTTTGCATTCACAGTCCTATTGAGTTAATAACAATCACAGGTTCAGCAACAGAGATACACATTATATATGTTTGGGTGGCTTCCCTAAATGCACATTTTGAAATGGTCGATTGTGTGTTAAACCTTCTATACTGAGGCTTCCTGGAATTGTGTCTACCCAGTCACTATACTGTGTCTGTAGTGGGGACATTTCATTTTAGTGTTACGTTAAAGAAAAAAGTAAATGAATGAAAGTCAATGTCAATTTTGTTTTTGTATCTCAGAGCTTCCTTGAGAAATTAGGGAGTGTTCTTTCTTGTTTTAATGTTTACTTCCCATCGGTATTACTTTTCCTCATCAATGCTCCTCTTTTGCTTTTAAACATCCAAACTTTTTTTTCCTTTGAAATTCACCATTCATTTATCAGAAGAAAACATATTTCCCTTCACATTGTAATACCTCCTCCAAAATGCAAAACATAAAAATCAGAAGTGGTATCTCAAATATACCAGGTTTGTCCAGCCGCACTATTTTTATTCAAACTAGCAGTTGAACCAGAAGTCTTAAAAGCAGTTTTGGACACTATTTAGAAAGCCTTTAGGTCAAACTGGAAATGTTCATCTCAAAACAGGGAATAAGGAGCCATGTGTCCAGTTGACTTGCAGATGTGAGAGAAATGCTCCTCCAGAGGATGATATGAACTGCAAGTGAATGCTGGGGGCAAGAGTTCCTACATGTATGATAATTTGAAAACTAAAAAAACCAGGCTGACCTGAAGTGAGCCATAATTCTTCTTTCTTGACGTGTGTGCTGGGCTTATGCCCTTTATGTTCTCTTCTCTGTTTGTGGTAGTAAATAACTAATAATACAATGTCAAAAAGCTAGTTCTGGGCGGCATGGTGGCACAGTGGTAGTGCTGCTGCCTCGCAGTTAGGAGACCTGAGTTTGCTTCCCGGGTCCTCCCTGCATGGAGATTGAATGTCCTCCCCGTTTCTGGGTGGATTTCCTCCCACAGTCCAAAGACATGCAGGTTAGGTGCATTGGCGATCTTAAATTGTCCCTAGTGTGTGCTTGGTGTGTGGGTGTGTGTGCCCTGCGGTGGGCTGGTCTCTGCCTGGGGTTTATTTCCTGCCTTGCTCCCTGTGTTGGCTGGGATTGGCTCCAGTAGACCCTCGTGACCCTGTAGTTAGGATATAGCGGGTTGGATAATGGATGGATGGATGGAAAAAGCTAGTTCTATCCCAAAAAGTTAGGATCCAGAGAGTGTTTTAATAAACATCACTTCAACAGAGACTTACAGTTACACTTAGGAAATGACAGCATGTTCCGCAAACTCTATTAAATGGTTAAACTTTGAAGGCATTTATTTCTTGAGCACATTAAACATAAGTGTAGTTTTAGTTAGCCTTTGCAAAATAGTCATTGTTTTTCCATTTAGCACTTACCTCAAACACATGTGGGAACTGTGCATTTATCATTTCTTTAAACTCTCCTTTATTCAGTGAATGTGCATTTCCATCTTTGCTTGCGTATTCGTGGAAAATGTCCACCATGACTGCAAGGGCATCTGGCAGAGTTGCTTTGCTTTCCATTATGCTGCCACACAATACAAAGAAACAGGTTAGCAAGATTTCCTTCAGGTATGATGCTGCCGGCAAGGTGTGCAGATGCAAGACGTTTTAGAGGTGAATGCCAAGCCTTCGGCACCTTTTCAAAACTTCCTGTCCTTCTAAACGCCGCTGAGTTAGGCTGCAGCCCCCTGCACTCTTACCAGAGTCAAACAATGTAGTGACTTCACAGTGTCGTTGCATTTGTGTTTTTGTTTAATCTCTGATGTTTTCTTAATGTGAAATATACAACATTGTTATTGGCAGCTACTGCAGTTGGTCCCAGATATTTGTATTTTCTACCTGCCTACTGATTTTTCAGTGAATAGCTGGAAAATAAACAAATAGTTCTTTAGGAAAAGGAAAATAGCAAGAGCTTGTTAGATGTAAGAATTGTATTGTAGTTTGAATCACTGTTTTATTTCAAAACTTAATTTAAGAACTTTTATTGGGATAGTCTACTGCACTCATGTTAGTGTATGAAGATTTATTTCTTTAATCTTTAAATAACTGACACTTTAAACAGCGGTGAAACATATATTATAACAGCATGCTGCATTTCACGTCAAATAATCAAAGATGTAGGCTGAATTTATTTTTAAAATAATCACCAAAACTGAAAACCTTCTGGCACTGCTACTGCAGTAGTTAACATGGTATCTTGGGTGACGTTCTCCACCATGGATTCCAGTTTTCTTGTAAAGACACATGGTTAAGCTGATTGGGACACTGACCGAGTGTGCCACTTAATGGGCTTAATGGCTGCAGGGATACTAAGCCTTTTGGATGAGGAAGCTTCTGGTAACTAACGTGTAAATAAATGCAAATTCTAAATTATTCGGTATGAAGACCCTCAAATATATTGTTCACTCAAATTGCAGAAATGAAACACTGAGTGTGACTTTAGGCATATGTATGAGCAGGCGTCTCTGCTGTAAGGCACTTGCCTTTTGGACAGGTAAGCTGCTTTAAACACGACTCATACTACAAAAATTTCTGCCTCAGTCAGGCACACATTTGTAAAACAAAACAGATAATTAACAAAAATGAGACTTATAAGCAAACTGAATTCTTTCGACGAAGAAAGTGCCAGCTTAACAGAAACAAAAACAGCTTTACACATAAAGTTTTTGAAATGTCAATAGAGTCATTATTAAAATATTTTATAGAAAATATTGAACAGGTGTCAAAGAGCATTTCAAGAAATCTATAATTAATTATTTGTTATGGGCCAGGAAGCTTATTCTTGCAAGAAATAACAACTGCACATTCTGGTAGGTATGTGTATGCCCGTGTCACATTTTTTGTGCAAATTATGTACATTGCTTTACTTTTATACAGGACTCCACCCTAATTGTCAGGCAAACAGTAGAACCATTAATTGCGCAAGGAAGACTTGCCCACCTGGAGAATGTAGGGTGGTATTGTTTCAGTAGGAAGAAGTTCTCGGCTCACTTTACACCCAAAGAGTTAAGTAACAGTACCGTGTCAAACGAAAGAAAAAAAAAAACATACAGGCACACTAAAAACTGCAGCATGTTGAAACAGAATATTGCTTTTCTTTTTAATTGCTCAGCAAAAAAAAGCTTGTTTTGAAGTACAATTCCACTTACCTAAATATAAGCCAGAAACAATCACAAGGGTGGGTGAAAGGGTTAGTTGTAGGAATTTACCCACATAATTGGCTTTTATTCAAAAAGAACACCTCATCGCCCATCCCTTTACCCACCTCTTTGATTTGCCTGTGCTGGTGAAGCGAGGAGGGGCTTGTTGAACGAGTGACCAAGTGACTCACACAAGAAGGGTGTTGGCTTTTTAGTACATTGAGCATGAATATAATGAAGCATGCAGACCAAGAACTCCATTACAGGAGAGACTGAAGATTACAAAAGAAGAAGCAAACACCACCCATTTCAGAAAAACAAAAAAAAATCCCTCAACCCGCTTTCTACTTACCAGTCCAGGCAGCTCACACTAATCCTGGCTGCTTTGAGATCAATGCAGGAACAAACTGCAGACAGTGTGTGTCCATGCAGGGTATACTGTTACCCTGGGCTAATTTAGAGATGCCAACTAATAAGTCTTTGAGGTGAGAGAGGAGAAACCCATTGTGACAGTGCCCCCACTGCAATTTGAACCGAGAACTCTGGAAGTGAAAGACAGCAGCACTAACCACTGCGTCATCATGTTGGCCTTGGAATGCACCCAGTGCCAATATTCAAAACTAACCACACTTGCAGCACTTATTTTTTCCTCTTAACCTGGGTGGATCTTGAATTACGTGCCTAGTTGTACCTCCAGCATGTTTCAGTGCAATCTACATAACAAATTAATGCAGCTGCAGAACCGTGTATAAGTTCTGTTTTATTGCATGAGACAGACTGATTTATAGTCAGTGTGCAAATTAGTCTTAGCGAATGAGCAGTCAGAGGATTTATTATGAACTTTAGGCATGAAGTCATTATAGGAAAATACCCTCATCAGCTAAATCGCTGTGTTAGTTAAGACCAAGTTTAGAGGCTGTAGAGAAAATATTGCCTTGGAATTGTGGTTGCTTACTTTTTCAGCCATTGTACAGCAGCAAATTCTTCAATGCTAGTAGACCAGGGTTGTTAAACAGACTACCTGCATTGACACGATCTCTACATTGAGTGTGTATTGTTACAACGGGGGTCCTTATCTGCACACTGGATTGTAAGGCTGTGCAGCAGATCAGCTGTTCCAAGAGGTCAAGCCATTGAATGAATTATCTGCAATATTCCCAGCAATGTCTCCCAGTGGTCTGTGGGGGTCTTAATCTTAATCTGGCCTTGCCCAGAAAGTCTTATCCATCAACGTAAACCAGGTTGAAACACCAAAGCACTTCAATTAATGAGTTCATTTTTTTTTTTTTTTTTGGTTTTCATATGCACACACATCCACCCACACTATATAAATATGTATATAGATATCAATTTAGTAAATAGAACAAATAGTAAACTATAATATTGTAGCATCCCAGCCAGGTTGAAGGCCTTTTTGGAGTGACTGTTGGGTCCGATTGAGGGGCGGCGAAGTACAGCGCGGAGGACTGATAGCGGGAGTATGACTGACACGGAAAGGGGGGCAGTATCTGGGATGGGAGGGGGGTGGAGAGGTTCATTGGAGAAGGGGCGAGAATTTTGTGTATTGGGGTTTTCTGTTTTTGCTTTTCTTTAACAGCGTTTCTCAGGACCACAAATATGAGAGAAATATAGGAAATTGTAAACAGTTCAAAGTCAAAGACGTTCATTCTTTTTTTGCTGTTTACAACCCTGTGTTTTTTTTTCTACTTTATTGTTCAAGCAAACTGTTTTGTGAGCTTTACTTCGTCTGTCTGCTTTTTTCTTCTTTTCGAACCTGACGTGGAGGTCGCTACAATATGATTATGGAAAGAGGGAGAGTGAGTGAGAGAGAGAGACATACACTGTACAGAAGACAAGGAGTGACTTCAGTTAGGTTTTATTCTCTTTCTTATACAAAACACAGTTTATAAAGGTGCAAAGAAAAGAATTACTTTAAACATGGACTTTGTTCTCCTTAGTGGCAATGAGAAACGAAATAGTCATTGCAGGCCAAAGTCATTGCACAGACTAAGGTCAGATATTCACTGAAGTCCACTTCACCGTCCTTATCTTGGTCCAGACTTTTCATGATTTTATCAATTTCATCAGCTTTACCCTGCACAAAAGAAATATTATGAAAAGATGATATATGCTGCGGTCCATTAAGATGCTTATGTGAAAGACAATATCCTCATCTGATCCCATTTATATTAAGAATCACATACAAAAATAGCTTTTTTAAGAAAGTAAAGCTCATCCATCCATCTTGAAGCTCGTCATGCTCGGAGTCATGAACATGGAGGCACACAGTGAAATGCAAAGTAGACTTGTTCATACAGGCCCAACGTCAGTTTTGCTAGAGGAAACAAGTGTGTTACTTAATAACTGGTGGTTGGCCTCAACCAAAATTCAAACCAGAGGCAAATTTATATCTGATGTATAAAGAAGGAAATACTTAAGGCAGGTGGTGAAAAAATTCACAAATAAATGTTTACAAACATTGATGGTGATGCCCAAGATCTACAGTAGCTCTCATTGCTGTAATTCGTCAGTTTGTATTCATGCAGGCTGCTTCAAAAGAACTTCTTCAAGATGCAGCTGTTTTGCATAGTTAAACAGAGATGCAGATGCAATTGTGTCACCTTTGACTCTTAATAAAATTTTTAAAAAAGATGTAGGGATTAGCTTGGGACAATTCACACCATACTGCATTATTCTGCAAAGTTATCAAGTCTTAAGAATGGCTCACAAAGTGCTGGGCTTGCTTATACTCAGTTAAGCTGTGTGTACATCATAGGATTCTAACTCAAAATACATTGAGCAGCAATATGTATGGAAGCCAAAGCAGAAAACCTATATATTACAAAAGAGCGTATAGATCTGAACAGAGTCCCATTTCCCCATCTCAGAGCGGGTGACTATTAAGAGTTGTGTAAATCCTTTGTTGTGCAACACAGACTAGCATGTTTTCTGAGAGTTGCGTAAACAAAGATAACAATCATGAACACTTCTGACATGACAGAACAAGACTGGAGGGAGAATAAAAACCATTTAAAGCCTGGCATTGTGGCCCAAGGTACTACACTGAAACTCATAAGGCTGACAGTTCAATCCCCACCCCTGGTTTACTTTGTGATCCTGTGACAACACCTTAACTCGCATGCATGCTAATCATCATTGAGGTGTAAAATTAGCAGACGTGTCATTATTAGGTGCCTGCATACAGAATTTGATTAAAGATATACTACACTCATTTTAACTCTTTCAGGGCGGATGTCGACTTTTATCAACAGCAGGGGTTGAGGGAAGACATCAGGGGCAGAGTGCGATAATCAGCTGTAAATGTTGCCAATTACATTACAGGTAGACCCTCTTTGCTAGGAGGACTGTTAGACTTGTTGACTTGGCGCCGACATCAGAAGAGAGAGCAACACGAGCACGCAAAGCGAAATGTTCTGCACATTATTTATTTCTTTTTTGCTTTTCGGGTACTTGTGCTAAATCGGACTCAGGCTTATCAAACTCTGATTTTGATGCAAGTGATCTGGAAATTGAAAATAAAAGACAGGCAGCTGTTTTTTTTTTTTTTTGTTTTTTTCCAGAAAGTGCCTTTCAGCTTATGAGTGATGAGACAAACAAGTATGTAATATATATGTGAATTTACTTACGGTAGAGGCTCGTGGAACATAAAAAACAGTGAAATTTGCCATAAATAAATATTTTATGATGATTTACTGTATGTGAGCTTTTTAGAAAACTGAGATTTTTTTTTTTAAATATTCAGCCCTGGGAGAAAAGAAAAACAAAAATTAGCCCTAAAAGAGTTAAATGGTAGAACCCATGCTTTAATAGCACTTATGGATGTTCCAGTGTCACACTATTGCTAGTGGCTGCATTATTTCCCTATAGATATTCTACATGCAAATTCACACTGCTGCCTTTAAACACCTGCTCAATGTATATACAGTAGATAACTGAATGAACGTACCCCGCCTATTGCTGGTCCAAACTCTTCATTCAGCAAGTCAATCAGCTCCCCTTTACTTAGAGTATTCTTGTTTCCTTCCTTTCCCGCATATTTATGGAAGGCTTTGGTGACACAAGCCATTCCCTGGACCAGAGACATTGTAGATGGTGTTATCTAAAAGAAGATGGAAAAGAGAGGCAGTGAAAAGTCTCAAATGAACGTTACTCTGACTGCCAATGTAGTTCCACCAAATCCAAACACTTTTTGAACTCTTATTTTTGATTAAAGGCAAACATGAACTACACATTACCAGAATACATTAAAATGGTTAAACACAATGTAGCTCTCCTGTAGAAAGTGACCACAATACTCATTCACATATCAAACTTAATGAGAAATGAGACACCATTTTTATTTTAAGGTCACAGGGAGATGGTGTTAAGGATGTGGACAGAAACAGCAAGACCTGGAGAAGACACAGTGACCAGTTGGAATTCCTTCTATCTCCGGAGATGGTGTTAAGGATGTGGACAGAAACAGCAGGACCTGGAGAAGACACAGTGACCAGTTGGAACTCCTTCTATCTCCTGGCCTTACTCACTTTGATTCATGAGGAGCTGCACCGTATCCCAGGCAAGGTTGGAACCAATTCTGGTCAGGTTACCAGTAAAAGGAGAAATTCGCAGAAGGTCAATTTTGAGAGGCAAATCAGCTAAACCTACACAACTTTAGGATGTGGGTGAAACTACAATATCCAGAGAATACCTCAAATGGACACAGGGAGAATGTGCAAAACCACACGCTAGAAATAACAAAGCAAAATGTACAATAACCCAGATATTAATATATTGACAGCAGTATTAAACACACTTTGTATAATATCCAGGTTTAAAGTTACATATTATGTGAAGCATCTGGTCAAAACCTCTTTATTTGCCTCAGACACCCAAGTCAGATTTCATGAGAATGTTGGTACCTAAATGTGTGTATCTCCTATACCGTTTACCACTTTGGGGCTTCTGCTGCAAGAACCATATGGACTCATCCGGCACTCTGGTAGTAAGGTACAAAAAGCAGGAAGAAGTGGCTTGAAGTGTCTTTGATGGCTCATTGTTGATGGGAAGACAAAAGTCACACAACTCCAGCTATTCCAGCTCCGCTTCACTTGAGCCAACCATTGAAAACCAAACCAAAGTGTTTAAAAACGTAGACTTGGAATGTTTGCACATTGGTGTCCACAAGATATTTACTCTATTTAATATACACGAAGATATGGTTTCTCCTGCAAGTTTTCTTTGCAGTACTAACAGAGGATTTCAACCCATAGGCTCCTTCTTTGCCTGTACTACCCTGCAGTTATTTTTGTATATCAAGCAGCCTGTCAGACCACATAGCCTGATGAGGCTTTTGTGTATGGCAGAACTCCAAGTAATCCTCAGCTAGCCCTGCCTTTGGGGGGGATTGCAGCTAACACGTTCCGAAAAGCATATTTCTGGCCAGTGCATGTGAACTGCCATTTTAAGAAAAGGTTCACACCCATATTGGAGTGTTGTTGAAAAAAAAAAAAAATTGTCAGCTTTTTTAAGCAAAAAAAAAAGAAGACAATTCATGTCTGTCAAAAACCTGACAAACTTGCTTCAGTGAATCGACCAGGTCAGTACGAGAAGGTAGCCTTTCTGCTTTGCCACACCCTTCTTGAAACGAAGCAGAACAAGAATATAAAAAATCTAAACACTAGAGCCATTCTGGCAGCCTAAAAAAGGGAATCAATCAAATGAACATAATTTCACCAAAATAACATTGTCAAGTTTAGAGGGTCCTCGAAATACAACTGTCTGCTATACTACTGTCCTGGTGGTATTCTCGTGACAGTCTGCATCAGAATAAAAGAATAAAAAACCAACCTGACCTAGAACTGATACGCTTAAACCAGTAAATCTTTAAGCACTCCAAGAGATAGAACGTTGAGCAAAGCCTTTAAATACAAGCATTAGAAATCCTCTAACAATTTTTTAATTATTGTAAAACCTGTACTTTCAGAGCAGCATCATATACACACTAAGCTCAGTTTTAAAATTAATCTGTGTGGGAAGAGGAGTTTCCAAATGGCAGACCTTAGTGTTTCTTAGGTTTTGGAGATTTATTTTACATTAGATTACCAGTTCACTAATTCACTTACACAAATAAAAAATAAAATAAACCAATCAAATAGAAAGTGTGAATGTTTGGAACAGGATGTAAAAAAATATTTTAATCTAGTGTGTTAAATTCCTTGAGGCGTAATCTTGAATTTTACTGAGAAGAATATGGGGATTTACAAAACACACACCACACCCACCCATACACACACCACAAAAGCAAAATGGAGGAGATGCTGTTCTGAAGGGAATCATTAACCAGGCTGGCATGGATGATTAGGATTTAGCACTTGAAACAATTATTTCCAAAAAAATGTTTGTACACCAATATTTAATAAACACTCACAAGAAGGTACCTCAAGACAGTCATTTAAAGTTATTTCTTACCAGTTTTTATGTCTAAACTGTAAAACTGAAGTACAACTAATTATGCTATGAAGGTGTTTACATGCCACGGTTAGCGCCAGTGTGGGCCTGCAGGTACCAAGCCCCTTCACCCACTACAAGTTTGCCCCTTGACACAAATTCTTCATAAAATGAACTGGTTAAAAAATATCATTTGGTAAAATACTGTTCCTGGACATCAGTGAGCCGCTATTTGAACACGACGGCTGCAGAGATTCTATTCCCAGACCATCCAACTGCACTCTTGTCGTGGGGGCTTCCTTTAACAACTGCTTTTGAATGAGCCATAGTGTGGTTTTACTTTATCTAGGATGATGTGTTTTAATGTTCATTAATGTGTGTCAATGACTGCATGCTGTGGTAGGCTAAGCCTCATTCAAGTCATTCTTGATTATGTTTTAATTGTTTATAATGTACTGGTCAGTGTAACAGAACATTCAGCACTGTATGTGTGAGCCTGTGTGCTTACAGGTGCCCCCTTACACATGTTTTACTGAGAACTCTTCTTAGCTTTGGGTATGTTGATCTGTGATGCCAACCTGCAGTGCTGCATTGTGCTCTAGTCTGCTGGGTATGAATGCTCTGGCAGTACTTATTGTGAATTGAAAGTACTCTGTGTTTTATTAAACTAATCACGCAAGAACTACCCTCCATGAAAACTCCATGTGTTCTGGCAGTGGAACAGTGCATGCCTGCTCATGCTTATACCTATGCCCACCTTAGATCAAACAATGGCAGACTAAAGTGTGACGTCATCATCTCATTGCAAAAGTACAGATAAAAGTATACAGGTGAGTTGTAATTTAAAGAAATGCATTAAATGAATCCGAGATCTTTGCCAATTGAGATCCAGGAAGGCATTCCAGTATTTTGGGGGGGGGGGGTTGGGGGTTTAGAATGTGCCAGCTTAAGCCAGTTTGGGTTTGCAATGAACCGCAGTACATTCTCTGGCAGAAACCCTGAAAGGAATGTCGTCAACTACTAGGCACTCACACTCTCACAGCAGTCCAGTTTAGGGTGACCAGGCCTGCATCGCGACTTTGTGTTTTGCTTGACATGAAATCGTTTGCATCGACTTCTGTGTTTTGACTTTCTGCACGCAGTGGATTCCGAGCTAATCTGCACTGAGAATCAAGGCAAAGCTGGTTCGTGCTGTTAATTTACTGTAATCGGCTCTTAATTTTGCCAAGTATTATAGTATTAAGAATAACCACGCAGGCTCTGTAAACGTATTGTCCTTAAACGAACCGGCTGAAGTTTTAAGACAACGCACAAAATACTAGAATCCTCCAAGCGATCATTGTACGACCACCGTTGTGGTTTACCGTTCTAGATATTTTTAAACTTCTGTTCGAGGTCGGAAAGAGCAACCGTCAACAATAGAAAAGAGCAGATATGAGGCAAATAAAAATATTGCGTGCAGCGCTTCAGTAATAAAGTTTAATTCGTCAACCCATCTAGTGATAAAACAAAATGTTCATGGGATACAGATTACCAATAAAGGGAAGTGAAGATCGGGACTGCGGTGGCGCAGCGGTTACCCCAATAGCTCGAGCCTGGCTTTAAATGCTAGCCTGGCACGGCACTGCAGTGTGTTCGCTCTGGCTCTTTCTCCTAGTATTTTCTCACCACACCCCAAAAGGCACGACGGACTGATTGACTGGCAACTGGAAATGCGCCAGTGAGGTCGCCAGCGTCTGTGTGCCCTGTGATAAACCACAACTTCACTGTTGGTGCCCGATTTACTCTCGATGCTCTCGGCTACGCTGTCCACCAGGTAACCATATGTTGGAGTAATCAAACTGGTAAAATTATGAACGTTATTAAATAATAATGGCCGCACCATGAATTGATCCAGCGCGAGTTTTGCACTCAAGTGGTAGATCATCATCGGTTTAGTGTTTTTACCCGCTTGGTCTATGGAAAGTCGCTCATGAGCAACAGTCACTTGCTTAATTTGAAAACGTGAAACACGGCATGACAAATACTATAAAAATATCCGATCGCCGCTTAAGCAGGCAAAACAGATCTGCTGTATGCACCCCACTGACTTTACTCTTTCCCGATACCCACCCTTTCAAGCTAAGTTTGGGCTTTACTTCTACCTTCGTGTACTGTACGTTCACTCTGGGCGTAAAATGACAACTGTAATGCAATACTCTAAAAGAACGCTGCTCAACTAATTAAGAATTTTACAGTCTGTAATATCTGACACATCTCCGATCGCTTAATATACATCGGCAACCAGCCAATAGGCGTTATAGTAAAAATGAGCTTCAGGTTAACACTCAAAAAACTGTGCCCATCGCTGTTGTGATTCCTTGTCCTCACAATATGATCGAAAACAAGTTAGTCTAGTTTTCGCAAGCCTAGCCACGCCCTTATGCAGAGATTAGCTACGCAGTAGAATAAACACCCGAAGAGCCTAAAGGTGACCAATACAAGAAGTTTAAACAACTTTATAACGGGGTTACGTTTTTTGCTCACAGTCAACACACTCGCATAAAAGTTTTACAAGTAACGTCTTGCACAAGGCGGAGCAAAAAATCTCTTAGATAAACTAAGGAGTATATTTTCGAGTGAGGAATGAAGTCTGACACACCGATTTGACTGTTTAGTAATGAGAATACAATATAAATCCCGATTCGTATTTACCTGCGCGTTTTCGAATCCTACCCGCTTTCAAATGTATACGTGGTATCTTGGGTTACATCACACCGTTATGTTCATCAGTTCTCTAACCCGCAAGAACTTTTAAAAACATCAAAAAATCGAGAAACCCGATCTTACCTATTAGGTTGAAAGAATCCGAGAAAGAGAAGGACAAGAAAAGGCGCAAAACTGAACGGCCACGCAGAATAAATTGGTGAACCCCTCAGAAACCTCCCCCTGTAGCCCTTAAAGACAGCGACGCGCAGGTCCTCGGCCACTTCCCATTGGCTGGTTATGACTGCGGACTCTCTCTCTCTCTCTCTCTTTCTCTATCCGTCTGCCAGTTTTTGGAGTTTTAAAACTGACTTTTATTACTGAATTGTAATTACCACCATATACAAATATGACTCCAACGCCCCAGTGAAAACGGATGGACATTTTTTTAAAGTTGTATTTACGCAACATCCAGAAACGACACACGGATTTAATTAAGTCAACTGAAAAATGAGCCAAACGAGATGGTGTGTAGTTAAGAGTCATTTTATAGCCTTACAAAGATTGTATGTAGATCAGTATTGTTCTGTGATCGCTTGGACATTAGTGGGATCTCGTGATAATAAAATTAAAAAGAAAGATATGTCGTGATCTGGTGAAGTGGGTGTGGCACACTTCATATCCACCTGATCGAGGATGAGCAAATAGCGGAATATGGCTGGCTGGCACCACTCCGCCGCAACCACTTCAATGACGCTGCTTCTTTTGTTTAAGGCGTATCAGTTATATATACAGTGTTTGTATTAGATTAGAAAAGCTTTGGATATTATATATTACACTAGATTAGATAAATTTTGTTAATCCCAAGGGGAAATTCAACTGCATACAACAGAAACAAACATAAAAAAACAAGGACACAGACTCACAGCACAAGAAATACAGCCAATCAATCAACCAATTGATAAACAAATAAATGTACATCATTTAGATATGTAAAATGAACTTAACAACTACATCGGGAGGACGCATCGAACTGCCTGGCAGCAGTGGGTAGAAAAGACCCCCTCCCCCCCACCCCCCCACCCCCACTGCCCGTCCCGCGAAAAGACTCCCAGAGGCACTTATTAGCCAGTGGAATGAGTCTGTGACTAAAAGTGCACCAAGAGAGTGCCACCTGGAGGGGATGGAGGAGATTTTTCGTAATGGCATCTAAGTCTGTCCCCATCCTCTTTTCTGCAACAGCCTCCAGTGTTTCCAGGGTTCAGCCTGTGATGGGGCAGGCTTTCCTGATACGTTTGTTCAGGTATTCTGCATCTTTTCAGCTCAAGTTGCTTCCTCAGGAGACTAGTGTAAAACACCACACTGCTTCTATGGACTGGTAGAACATTTCCAGTACCTTACTGCATTCATCAAAAGACCTGAGTCTCCTTAGCAAGTACAATCTGTTCTGGCCCTTCATGTGCAAAGCCACTTGTACAACGTCAGATGTGAACCTCCAGGTACTTTTAGCTCTGCATCACTTCCACATCCTCCCACTAAATGGTGACTGGTCTCAGAGGTCACGGAAGTCCTCCACAAGCTCTTTGTCTTGCTGATGTTGAGTTGCAGGTTGCTGCTGCTGCACTACAAGATAAAGACCTCCACAACCTTCCTTTACTCTGACTCATCTCCATTATTAATGTAGCCCATGATGGATGCATCATCTGAAAATTTCTGTGCATAGCAAGCACAGGTATTGTGCTGGAAATCTGCTCTGTAGAGGGTGAACAGGAAGAGAGACAGGACAGTTCCCTGAAGTTCTCTAGTATTACACACAGTCATTTCTGACACACTGTTCCCCAGCCTCACAAACTGCCATCTGTTGGACAGGAAGTCCATGATCCTGGAGATTGTGGGGATGATCAAGATGCAAAGTCTTGAGCTTTTTCCTCAGTTCACGATTCAGAACTGCGTTAAAGACACTGGAGATGTTTATACATGTCAGATAGCCAAACTGGAGAGAATCCAGATGTTCTTAAACCAGAGGACGGAGATGTTTGAGGACCAGCCTCTCAAAGGTCTTCATGATGTATGAAGTAAGAGCAATTGGCCTGAAGAGTTTAAAATCACTGGAATGCTCTTTTTTGGCACTGGGACCACACAGGATGTTTTTCCATAGATGGGGAAACTTCTGCAAATTTAGGGGAAGGGAGAACAGGTACTGAAGTACCTCACAGAGCTGGCTGGCACATGTTTTCAGCACCCTGCGGCTGATTCCATCTAGAAAATATTTTATATACATTAGATGTATGACTTGAGCTGAAACAGGTCAAGGGCATTTGTAAGATTTGATGGTGAATCTTTAACCCCGTTTATGGGTATCTAGGTTAAATCAAATGGTGGGGCACCCCTGGGGTAACGTTTGATGATGCATATATAATATTTTTAGAGGTGATGATGAGTCTTCATGTTTCCCTGGGTAGATAAATAAAAATGGATGAAAAAGTCAGGGGCCTGGCAACATATATTCGTGATTAGGCCTTTAAAGCTCCTCCATACTGATGTTACTACTTCAGGACCTTTTTCAGTTCTCCTCATTCTGGAGCCTGGATGCCTCCTCAACTCTGCTCTTACTAACTATTATCATTAACTGCATTTTATTATTTTTGATTTCACATAAGTAATACCTGAAAAGAAATAATTATGCATGTGTAGTCCTTGTCTGCACAGAAGGCAGTTGATTCAGCATCATATCATGCTTTCTCGGACCAATCCAGGGTCACGGTGGTCCAGAGCTTATCCCAATAGCACTGGGCATGAAGCAGTCCACTCATGCACACATCTATATTCACCCTTGGGTCAAGTTGGATCCACCACCTAACCCGTGTGAGGAAACCAAAGTGCTGCCAGTGTAATATCCCATGAAGCCAGAGGGAGAATGTCCAGGCTGGGATTTTGGATCTGTGAGGTAGAAACTCTTACCAGTACACTTCTTGATTTAAAACCAACTGATTTATGGCTAAGCTCCAGCAACACCCACAATGGTGAAGTTGTGTGAAGGACCAAAAAGTGACCAATGAGAAAAGACTGAATTCTGTTGATTCCTCTGCACTCAAGAAACAGATCACTGTGCTTTTTATTTTTTCTATATGCCCATTCAAAATAGTAAAATTAAGGCCTAATCTTTCCAAATTTCAGCAGTCCACTCTTAAACCTTCTTTGTTTAATTAAAAGTTTGCAGATGACCAGAGACTCTCAGGTAAAATTGTCCAGATTTGAACAGTCACTTTAAGTCTGATTTGAATTACTTCTTCCTTTTTTACTTTCTCGTATATGAATTATGGGGAAAGTATTGTAATCGTCTGATTATTCGATGTCGAGATTTTGATGAATCTCGATGTTTTAGATCTCCCTGACTTTCTCATATATGAAGTATAGGGAAAGTATTGTAATCGTATAAAATTCCATTTCAAGATTTTGATGAAAATACCATTTTTGGAATTATGTCTGTGTGTCTGTGTGTGTGTGTGTGTGTGTGTGTGTGTGTATGTAAGCACGATAACTTGAGGACGCTTTCACTTAGGTCAACCAAATTTTGCATACAAATATTAGGTACAAAATATAGATCTCTATCAACTTTTGGACTATTTCAGTTAATCGGAAGTGATACTTTATCTTTTATTCATGGAGCTTCAGAGTCTGATTTATTCAACTTTACTTTTATAATAATTGTTTAATATATTATTCATTGATTTGATTTGTTGTTGATGGTTCGTTAATGTACATAATATAAAAATATAATCATTGTCTTGTGGTTTACTCCTCAAATATCCCTCTCCATATCTGAGTATATGAGAAAGTCCAGGGGAGACCACTCCCGTGTTTTTCCTGTAATTGTTTTGAAGATTTAATCACAGTCTTGAGTCTTCTCTTTCTTAAGTTTCTGAAGCCATATTATTCACTATGTGCCACAGAGGCTTATAAGGATCTTCAACCTACAAATGACAGCAAGCCTAAAAACAAGCTTTAAATATTGGAGAACAGAAGTATAATTGTTTAAAACCACACAATCTAAAAAAAGCTACTTTTAATATATACTTTCCACCTCCAAAGCTTATTTGACCCATTACATAGTTAGGTGGCGCTGGTGTCTAAGCAGGTTGTGATGACTGCAAGGCAGAAAGCAACCCTGGAGAGGATGCCCATGTACTGAGGGGCATACTCACTGGCATTCCAGCACAACCATCCAGATTGGAGCGCCCCATTAATCTAAACCATGATGATGATGGGATATAGTAGGAAACTGGAGTACCTGGAGAAAATCCATATGGACATGGGGAGTATGTGCCAACCCTTCAAACAGCACTGTCCATAGAGGGAACTGAAACCTGGTGCTTTTGTATGTGAGGCAGCAGCGTGATTCTGTAGCCAGAAGGGGACGGCTAATGAAACAAAATGGATAGTCATAATACACACATGCAAAACAAAACTCAAGTTGCCCAAATTTTTCATGAAAGGCAAAAATCCACACTGCTTGATAAGCAAAAAGAAGAAAGTGAATAGTTCATTAAATTATCATTTCAATTTAAAAAAATAAACAGAAGCAGCTACTGGTGGAGAAGTTGCTTTGCATGAAAACCTAAAGGAACTGCTGTAATCCAAAACCTGGACTGGGGCTTTGATTTCATAATAAGCACTGAAAAAACAAATTTAAACTACTGTATTTTTTATTAACAAGCTACATTACCTGTATCATTCATCTAAAAATATTTGATATTTGATATGTTTTGTTGTACATGTAGCCTCTGTGTTTATCCTACTCCTTTTCTCAGTATCTTTGTGTGTCTCAGCCTCTCATGCCAGACAGTTCCCCTGTAGCCGTGTTCCTGTAAAGCTTGCTTCTCAGACTCTATCATTTCAAGGCGACTTGCTCATCTCCTGTCTGCTTTTTAACAATCACCAATGATAGACGGGCCTTCATTACCCGCTGTGAAAACATCATTCATATTCTTGAGAACGCTACGGGTCTTTGAAGGTGGCTTGGATTGTGCCTTGTTAGTAGTTAGTGGTCTTACATCGCTTGGTATGTTATCATTAAAATGCTCAGTTTAAACACAATTTTTTGTAAAAATAATAAACAAAAAATCATTGCATTCAGATATTGAACTTTGCACTTCTAATGTTTTGTGTCATCTACACTACCACTGAGTGAGCGACAAAGGTAAACTGACCAATCAGATTGCTCCGAGCGATCAGGCACACACAACCCTGCACAAGCACAGACAGTAGAGTTTTATTATACAGAAGATCAGTCTTCAGCATTTGTCAAACAGAGATTTTTTTTCCACTAAAAAAGCAGATGATTTTTAAAGATTTTGTTATACTTTTCAACTTTATTACATAGGTAATTTAACTGAAATGCATGGTGGCACAGTGTGCAGTATTTGAATGCCATCCTCAGTCCATCTGTGTTGATTTTTCCATTGGGTACTCCAGTTTGCTTCCCACATTTTCCAAGATATGCGTATAAAGTGATGTGGCAGTGTGTGATTGTGGGCGTAGGTCTTAGTGTGGCTTCAATGAAGTGATATCCAGTGCCCTGCCCTGAGCCAAGCACTACCAGGACAAGTTCCAGGTGTCCATGACTTTGAATTGGATTAAGCAGTTTACTTACTGCTAGAGAGAGGCACATGCAGATCAAATACTTTGTCTCTTCTTGTCCGAAACCTACTAGGACAGGCCTGCTCATGCCTTCTTTTAATTGAAGATAAAGTGCACACCCACTGCTCCCAGCGTGTGCTTAACAGATGGTGGTTTTAGGAAGATGTACCTTCAGCATATATGCCATAAGTAAGATTCTGAAACTATCAAATATTTTTTATATGCCTGAAGGGTAACCTACACTCTCTCTGA
Organism: Erpetoichthys calabaricus; assembly: GCF_900747795.2. Taxonomy (NCBI): domain Eukaryota; kingdom Metazoa; phylum Chordata; class Cladistia; order Polypteriformes; family Polypteridae; genus Erpetoichthys; species Erpetoichthys calabaricus. The sequence continues at coordinate 88,451,780 of NC_041395.2, forward strand.
CATAGCAGAGGTATAGTCAGATGCCTAAATAATATATGATACTATTACAGAAAGGCAAAGCAATGCTTAAGGAACAGAATTACAGCAACCAGTCACGTTCTGTTAAAATAAGGAGACGTATGCATCTGTATTTGCTTTACACATTCCTATGGAAACAAATGCTTTTTTGCAAGTATACACAGTATATGCAGTAATTGTATGGAATATATATACTGTATATATTTATATACAGTACATGATATCCTATTGTTAACTCTCTCACATTAAGTTATTTAAGTTAAGTCATTTAGTTATTATTATTATTATTATTATTAATGATTTTTGAATTTATAAAGGTATGTATTGAAACTGTCCTTTAATATTCATCTCAAGGCACAGTCATAGAAGTTGAGCATCTACATAAGCATTTCACTGTATATTGTACTTAATATGTAATTTGAATGTGACAAATAAAATTGGATTTGATTGATTTGATTATCTTATATATAAACGTCTATGCGTGGAAGTGTGTGGGTCTGTCTGTGTGGCCCGGAAGTGAGATGTGGGCCCGGAAGTGAGATGTAAGGGCTCCACTTCCGAGGAAACAGAAACTCGCTTAGCCGCTAATACACAAGCGAGGGAAGCACATCGGCAAAATGGTATCCCTTTTACTTTTCCTCCCGCCGCTAATACACAAGTGAGGCAATAACGTTGGTAAAACGTAACATCCGATGAAAGAGACAGTTGCTTAGCTGCTAGTACACAAGTGAGGCAAGCACGTTAGCAAAAACGAAACCTCTGAAGAAAGAGTCACTCACTTAGTGGCTAATACACAAGCGAGGCGAGCATGTCAGCAAAACAAAACCTCCTAGGAGAGAGACGACCAGAGTAGTTCCTTTTAATTACCTGATATCTTTTTTTTTCTGACAATTTCTGTAGTTTCTAGGACCCCGGGCTTTTTATAGCACGGGCTTACACAGCGAGTATGTATATATGTATATAGGACAGCAGGGATGGACAGGCGTCCCAGCCAGGATGAAACCCTTTCCCTGTTTCAGGCCGGAGGCTAGCACAGCATGCCAATATCGATAGACTACCACTCCGGCAGGGTTGGATAGAAGACTCTTACCCAACTGGGAGGCCAGTATAATAGAAGGATCAGGGGAGATGGCCTTTCAAGACTGTATGCTCCCCTAATATGCTAGGTGGCAGTGCACCCAGACACATCTGCACAGGGCATACTGGGAACCGTAATCCCATCGGGCAGCCCTGCTGGGTTCTATGGGTGCCACCAGGGGAGCTGCAGGAAATGGCTGTCCATACTTTGTGGGAATACTGCCTGAGCCAGAAGTGCTTTCATCGGACAATGTCCTGGCACCAGAAGAACTCCCAGGTCCGTCACAAAAGGGACGTTCTCATCTCAGTTGAGGAGTGGGATTCGGGTGGAAGAGAACAAGACCTGCCTGGAGGAGTGAATGAAGGTGTAAATTAAAGGAAAATAAAAGTGAAGGAAAGAAATGAAAGGGTGTTGGTTATTGTGAGACGTGTAAAAGGGCCTATACTTGGTACAATGTCGTCTCAGGTTTGGGGGTCCTAGTGGCCACAATATGTGCTGTATATTGCATTTCTTGCTGGTTTTGTATTGTTGTCAATGTTCTGAGGAGACATGTAAGTAAGAAATGTGAATTTTGTACTTATGAATGAACCCAGACAATCTTCTCTTCTTAATGGGGTGCCAGTTCTTTTAAAGGTGTCACCCTCCAGGTTCCTCCCAGGTATGTAATTCCACTGCAGGCCAACAAGGGTCACTGCCACTAACTGTGTTGTCTTCCTTTGCCTCCACATTGCCGAGTGACCAACTGCTTCTCCCTCTTCCAGTCCTAGGACTATAAAAATAGAGCCACCGGGAAGGAGGTGTCACTTGCTGATAGAAAACCTGAAGAGACAGAGCTACTTCAGACTCAAAGTGAGCGAGGAAGCCTTTAATAGGCAGTGATGTTGTCAGACAGAAGGCCAGAAGGTGATCCATTTTGTTTGTATTTGAACCATCCCCTGCTATTTAATTTAAAGTCTGGAAGTAAACAGCGATGACCAGGTTGGCTCTTCAATATTTACCTTATCTTTCGACCCATCAGGACACACACACACACACACGCGCACACAGACATGCACACACGCACACACACGCACACACACACACACACACACACACACACACGCAAGCTTAATCTAAACACTAAACTAAATTGCATGTTTATAGGATGTGAGCTAAAAGATGGACTACCTGGTGTATGGCTGCTCAATTCCCAGCCCTTTAAACACTCTTAAAAATGGTTCCTAATTGGCTGTGTGGTTTCTTGTGGAACCATTGCTTGACTAGGCGTCATTTCATTTTGTGAAAGGTTCTTTACATATGAAAATGATTCTTTGGGCTTTAAAAATGTTCCTAATATGTGGACAAAGCAGAAATCTTTATTATTTAGAAGGCTACCCAGCAAGATTCAACAGATGAAGAAAATCTGGGCTTAATTTGTTATTGTATGTAGCGAGAGTCCTTTTAAAATCAGGAACCCATTGGTATTTCATAAATCTGTTATCAACTATTCATGGTTATTTACAGAGCCTGTTATGTTTCTAAAGAAACAAAGGTTCTTTTGGAAAGCAAAAATGGTTCCCCTTTGACTTCACCCTGTAGAACCACTTTGGCACCTTTATTTTTAAGAATGTACAGTACCTGGGATTCTATTAGCCCTTATTACTAGATATGTTGGCCCCCTGCATCATTTATTATAAACTTTGTGGAAAAATAGAAAAGCTTGAAGCATATGTGACTGAAGTGGATGTGTCACTGAAAGAAAATACAAGTTTTATTATTAACAACAAAAAACAAAAGTGCAGCTAGCATGTTCTGTATCAGTGATTTGCATGTGTTTGCTTTTTCTGTCATTGCTGTCACAGTTTTAAGTACAAACTATTTAATGTTGTTATGTACTGTTAAACTGTTAACATCTGGGCAGACTTGTGTAATTCAGTTAAAATGAAGAGAGACATGTTTGAATATGAGTCAGCATTATTGCACAGCGGATAGCAAATCCTGTGCTGGGTATCTCTGGGAAGTTTGTGTGTTCTTCCTGTGTCTCTGTGGGTTTTCCTTTATGTCCTCTGGCTTTACTGCACATCTCCATAAATATGCTAGATAGGATACTTGGTAAGTATGAATATCTGTGTGAATGGATGTAATAAGTGTATATGTTTAATATGTCACTGTGCTCTGTACAAATATTTTATAAATCTACTTTTCTTTCTACTCACAACTACAGCTAATACAAAGCCAGATTTAGAACAGGGGCTCATCATTTAGAACTGCTAGGCAAAGCATAAGACAAGACAGATAAAGACAGCTGGGGAAACAAGCACTATTTTTTGTCTGTAGAGTCAGCATGAAATTGTATCCTCTCTTTGCCTTGTTTGGAATTGTATTATTCACCTAAGTGGGGGCCTGCACATGAAGAAAGGGTATAAAGTGTTGGAACATTACCTGGCACACCATTGAAGCCGACGGATGGTTGGGAGATAACGTCACCCAATCCAGAAAATCCTTCCAATGCAGCAACGAAAATGGCAGGCTCTATACATTGGGCCCCCACTCCCGAACTGGGTTCTTGTCATGGCTTCCTTCGTCTGTTATGCCGTGTAAGCCATCATTAAAGAAAGCTAAGCTATTTCTCCTATGTGTCTTCTTATCTTCTCGTCTTTTTATATTATATCTATATAGTTTCGGGTTATGCAACATGCCGCAATTACAAAATAACTTATTCCAACAAGGGAGCTAGCGCCCCCTGCAGGATACAATGGACACTGGCTCCCTATCCATGGCTGTTTCCTGACTTGCACCCAGTACTGCCAGAATAGACTCTCGCCCCACCATGACCTTGAATTGGATTAAGAAGGCTTGAGAATGCTATGTTTGAGATGGAGGTGAAACAGTCATTTACTCATAGCTCCAGTCCTGGGTTTGAATCCTGGTCTAGCTCTCATTCTTACCATGTCTGAATAGGTTTTCATCTGGATACTCTGGAATTCCAGACACGTACAGGTCAGGTTATTTGGCTTCTCATTAAGGGTCCAGTACAGGTAAGTGCATTTGTACTTGTGCACTCTGATGGATTTGTATCCCTTCTAGTGAGGGTTCCTCTCTAGTCTCCAGAACAACAGAACAGAAAACACTTTGATGTTTGAATGTAAATTGTTTATTGACTTTATATACTCTTTTTTTTGTCAAATTGCAGCTTGGTAGTTAATGGCTTCCAGAGACATAACACACATTTTATTTCATGAAGTGAAAAAGTATTGGATTTTTAAATTCTTTGATCTGTACAATGAAATCATTAAAAAGGGGTGTGTGGTATTTGGGTTTAGTTGAGTTTACAACATAGAGTGGAAAAAAATGTGAAATGAATAAAACGCAGTAAAACTGAATGAAAAAAAAGATTAAGCATTAAACATCAGTCTACGCATTGTGTTCATGTCTGAATTAAGTTTGTTAAAAATTGCTATAAAAGGATTTTTAACCAATTAGAATTTCCATTAAATGCTATGATTTTGCCTATTTATTGGTTGGTTTCATGTCTTTTTAATTATTGTCTGAGTGTATTTCATTAGCTAGCACATCAATAACAAAGTAACAAAGTCACTTTTGTCATTATTAGCTGAAATTGGCTGTTTGGGTGCCCTGTACCCTTTAAACGAAGCACCTGAAAGAGTGGGACCATGCAGGTGGGTGGGTGGGAAAACAGAACTCAAGAACTCAAGTCTGCTTATAATAAGCACATTTGGCTGCACATTTTAATTTACTTTTTTTAACAGTTTCCAGTGTTGAGCACGTTTCTTATTTTTTGAACCCATGCCTACAGTTGAGTACATATTTACATGGCTGCTACAAGAGACAATTTTATTTAATTTTTGATTTCCATAATCTATAACTTAAATCTGGGCGGCACGGTGGCGCAGTGGTAGCGCTGCTGCCTCGCAGTTAGGAGACCCGGGTTCGCTTCCCGGGTCCTCCCTGTGTGGAGTTTGCATGTTCTCCCCGTGTCTGCGTGGGTTTCCTCCGGGTGCTCCGGTTTCCTGCCACAGTCCAAAGACATGCAGGTTAGGTGGATTGGCGATTCTAAATTAGCCCTAGTGTGTGTTTGGTGTGTGGGTGTATTTGTGTGTGTCCTGTGGTGGGTTGGCACCCTGCCCAGGGTTGTTTCCTGCCTTGTGCCCTGTGTTGGCTGGGATTGGCTCCAGCAGACCCCCGTGACCCTGTGTTTGGATTCAGCGGGATGGAAAATGGATGGATGGATAACTTAAATCTTCATCTCCTCTGATCTGATGTGCCAGATTTACAGTAAGCACAGCTTTTGATACTATTGACAAGTGCATTCTACTAAAAAGACTTCAGAATATAGTCAGATTCTGTTTTTAGAGGGCTTACTCTGCAACATGTGCAGAGGTCTGAAGGCAGAACTACCTCATCTCTGTCTCATCATTTGAATCTTTAATTAAAGGCAATAAAAAGGACCACTGAAAATAATTTGTCAATGACTGCGAGCTCTGGTGGAGCACCAGTCAATTTCAGGGGCCTTCAGCATACACCCATACCTTACCATTTTAACATCACTAAATGGCTTGACTCCATATCTTTAGTATATGGAAGGAAACCAAGAAACAGACAAAGTGTACATGCAGACCTCACATAGAATGTCCCAATGGGAAGGAGGAACTTTGTTCAATAGACAATGAAAAAGGACTGAACCACCCAAGAAAAAGCCATTCCCAACACTGGCACTGCAATATGGAAGGTGATGGCTTGTCCCTAAAGGGTGTTCTCTGGATTTCCTTGGAAGAATTCTCTTTTAAGCAAAATTAATTAGGAACTCAATTCAGTATCATTATAAATTTAATATCTCAGGTTATTAAGGCCTGTGTGCTGAGCAACTTTGTGGTGTCCTCTGTCACCTCTCCAGTCTGTCCCTAAGGCACCAGAAAAAGCCGCTGTGTGGAAAACATCCTGCAGTGTTCCTGTTCCAAATAAGGCAGGCACCTCTTCACCTAGTGACTACAGACCAGTGGCACTTACGTCTCAGATCATGAAGAGCTTTGATTGGCAGATCCTGGGCTAAATGACTCTTCTCATGAAAGACCACCTTGACCCACTGTAGTTTGCCTATTGAACAAAGATTGGAGTGGAAGATGCAGTCAGCTATCTGATCCACAAGGCTTATTTTCACCTGGACAAAGCTGGCAGCACTGTGAGGATGTTGTGATGTGAAATTTTGCATACAACATAATAAATATTTTGTACTAGCCGATGCCGGACGTAGCATACGGCGGTGTAAGAATAGGAACGGAAAACGGTGAGAAAGGAATTCAGAAATCAAGAAGAAATAAATACTTCTTGGAAAACGCAGTGTGCATGTAAAATTTCCGACCAAGCAGGATTACATGTGAAAGTGATAAATAAATCAGGATTTCCGAATTTACGTACTATGGCCATGACATCCTGATAGTTTTGTTGCATGTATCTTGGACTTCCTGGAAATGTGGACAGTAATATGATAATTTTGCATACACAAACATTGTTATTTTCAGCGTTTGCTTGCAGTGCGTCTGTATTCAAACATTGTATTGTTCCACGCGCAGATCTTGTTGATACAATCTGAGATAGTTGAGACACGCGCCCTCTGTTTTAACATACGCATCTATGACATACTGTTGGAATAGTTTGCCACTGGAGTGCAAAATATTAAATGTATTCCTCATTGCTAATCTGTACACGTAAAATTGGCATTGAGTAAGCCTTATTCGCTTGGCGGTTCTTTTATCAGGAACATGTTGTAAATCTTTGTGCCAGCCAATGTCTCCGTAATGGAATAAAAGTGGGTAAACCATAGGATCGCAATTCATATTGAGCGTGGAAATCTGTTTACAGGAGTAGCATATGGGATAGATGCAAATGTCCCTTTCGGCAGGCGTTTCGTCATCTTCTTCGACGAAAATCGCTGCAACATAGGTGTGACATGTCGGGGCATTGTATCGTCGTAAATCCTGCCTATAGGGTTTCCTTGAAAACCATTCGTACAGATGCTGTTGGATTGGACTGAGCAATTTCATGCATGTGTTTGTATGATTTAGCGAAGGGGTTGATGGTTCTGAGCATGGAATCTAGCTGGAGAAGTTCATTTTCGCTGCATGCAGAATTTGCTTTATTTTGTAAGCGTATTTTAGTAGCTTGCGCTGTGCCAAAAACATACAATTGTTCATATCCTGAAGAGGTAGAAGTGTTAGCGTATAGTGGAGAGATTTGGTGATAAATTTGCCCGTGTATTTTAAAACAGTATGGTCTGTGGCTAGGAGGCTGAGTTATCTGTACACCCATGGAAGCAAACGCTAGAGAAGGGTTGTATTCTCGAATGTGTTCACGATAATTTTTAACTTCTGATGTTTGCTGCGTAAGAAGCTGTTGTAAAGACACAGGTGGCTCCCGCAAGGGTGGCAAAGCTACTTTACCGCTGTGGCAGCACCTTGAGTACTTGTTGGATGTATTATGCTCAGTAGGCCAGTATAGTGCATGACATGGAAGACGATGAATAGGAGTCGAGAAATTCCATGTCGGCTGCATGTGGGCGGGACCGGTTTTGAAGTGAAAGCAGGACAAACCAGAAGAGAAATATATATGAGATGTCTTTATTTGTAACTTAGACAAAGCAATGTAATATCAGTGTTACATTATTGATAATAACAGCGATGGTTTGATGGTTTAAGAAACCCCTTTTAGGAATGAGTCTCTTTGTAATTTTACGACAGGGTTGGGGGGAAGTGCCTCAAACCAGTTTGGCAAGTGTTTCTCTGAAGTCTCTCAACCCCCCCACAAAGCCAGGCTGCCTAACTGCCAAGCTTTACCTTAACATATGGTTTGGGGGGGTAGGTGTGAAGATGTTCTATCCCCCCATTGGTCTGAAGTATGGCTGTTTGGAACTGGCTTGTGTCAGAAGCCTTTAAGTACTATGACGTCCTATATGTCGGACCTTACTCTTATTCTATGTTAATTAGTGTTGTCTTATTTTAATTCTTACTTTGTCTTTTTTTCTCTTTTCTTCATCATGTAAAGCACTTTGAGCTACATTATTTGTATGAAAATGTGATCTATAAATAAATGTTGTTGTTGTTATTGGCTCTACAGGTTGGACAGAAAACCTCTAACTTTTGCTTGCTGTACCCAGCTCTCTCTCTCTCTCTCTTACCAAACTGATGAATGACCATCACACCATGAACTGAAAAAGACAACACAATCAAGAGCACAGCACGACAGCCATATTGAGACAGGCATGCGGCCTGTTCTGAAGAAAGCTGACCACAAATAATGCCTTAACTAGAGACATTTTAAGTAACTAACAAGTCTGTGTGCTGCCTGAACTACACATCACCATTTAATCAGGTTGTATGGTTGCCAATATTCAAATGTACTTTGCATATTGTTATTATTTATGAATGCTACCAATAAAACATTTTTTAAAATGTAACTTAACTCCTGCTTGTGTTTTACTACACCTAAATGCCTGGGGTTATAGATATAGGAGGGAAGGTCGGGAGAAGTTATATACTATAATACCTTATAAACAGTGGTAAGTCTGTGAGATTTGAGGCGTTCTGACAGAGGTTACATATTAAAAATACAATAGGGAAAAGTAGAGCAATATATTTAATAAAAATAATAATAATACATTTTATTTATATAGCGCCTTTCCCATGCTCAAGGCACTTACAGAATATAATGAAGAACGGCAGCGTATACAGTATATAGCATTGTACAAACCAGATAAATAAATAAAGAAGATTAAGACAGTGAATTCTGAAAAAAAAAACAGACACCATAATTGATGGTCTAGCACACACACACAGGTTACATTAGCATCTTGACAGAGAAGTAAACTGAGAGAAGAGTAATAAAGTCAAATAGAGCTAAAAGCCTTCCTGAACAGATGAGTTTTGAGTTGTTTTTTAAAACAATTCAAGGAGTCAGCTCAACTGATTAATTTCGGTAGGTCATTCCAGAGTTTGGGCGCTATACAGCTGAAGGCCCTGTCACCTATGGAGTGTAGATTAGTGTGGGGCACAACAAGATTGCCAGAATCAGAGGACCTTAGTGGTCGGGCAGGCACATAGTGATGGAAAGACATATATTACTCTACCAAGACAAAACAGAGGATTACGTCGATTTCTTCAATATATTCAATAACATCCAGCCATCTCTGTTAAGCAGAAAGCTCAGAGATATGCAGGTGGATGAGCCTATTGTGTCCAGGATAATGGACTATCCTTTGGACAGACTGCAGTTTCTGATATGGATGTGAGCAACACTGGAGCACCACAAGGAACAGTCCTGTCTCCTTTTCTCTTCACTCTGTACACCTCTGACTACAAATATAACATCAGGTCAACTCACTTACAAAAATTCTCAGATGGTTCTGGACTTACAGGTTGTTTTGATAAAGGGTATGAGACAGAGTATAGGAGTCAGGTAGAGAGGTTTGTTTTTTTGGTTCAGTAAGAATTGTCTGCATCTTAACATCATCGAAATCAAGGAACTGGTTATTGACTTTTGCTGCATCAAAGAGCCTATATGTCCAGTCACTATGCATGGAATGTAATTAGAGGTGGCCCATTCCTGCAAGTACTGTACTTGGGGGGGTCCACATTAATGACAGGTTAGACTGGTCTCGGAACACAGATGATGTATATAAGAAAGGGCAGAGTAGGTTCTTTGTCCTTAGGAGACTGTGTTCCTTTAATAATAATAATAATTCATTACATTTATATAGCGCTTTTCTCAGTAGTCAAAGCGCTATCCTGTGGAAAGTGACATCCTTCACATCTTCTATAACTCTGTGATGACCAGTGCAATTTTCTATACTGTGGTTTTCTTGGTTGGTAACATCACTTCAAGAGAGGCTCACTGAATCAACAAGCTAATTAAAAAGGGCGAGCTCAGTTATAGGACACACTCTGGAACCCTGGAGGTCGTAGCGAGGAAAGAATTAAAACAAAACTGCGTGCCATTATGAACAAGGCTGTACATCCTCTCTCTGACACACAAACACTGAAGACTTTCAGCCAATGAATCATTCAGCAGAAATGTGTCAAGAAAAGCAATTGGGGCTCTTTAACAGCAATACACCTGCATAATGCCTCTCTATGACTGTGACTGCTCTGTTTTATCTTATTACTATGTAAACCTGCTAAGATTAATCTGAGATTAATTCATAACAATACATAAATAATATGGTATCCTCTACAGGGCAATAAGGTAACTACATGTGTGAATACAGGGACAACATGCAAACACTATGGAGAGAATATGCACCCACTATGCAAAAAGTTATGGGAACTGGTAAAAAAACCACACCTTGGAGCAGAGAGGTGGCTGCAGTTAAATGTCAAATATAAAGTTATTGTTACAGTACGTATGAAAATATCCTGCAATCTACTCAGGTATAATTTTATGCCGAAGCTGTTACTGTATATCATAAAGAAGGAATGAAGACACAGAGATTCATACTTAAAGCTGATGATCAGCATAATGGATGATAATTTGGATGATAAATTGGACTGGACTGCAAATTGGATGATAAATTAGACTGGACTGCCAATGCTGATTCCCTGTGCAAGAGAGGACAGAGCCGGCTATACTTCCTTAGAAGACTGGCGTCCTTCAACATTTGCAATAAGATGCTGTAGATGTTCTATCAGATGGTTGTGGTGAGCACCCTCTTCTACGTGGTGGTGAGCTGGGGAGGCAGCATAAAGAAGAGGGAAGCCTCACGCCTGGACAAACTGGTGAGGAAGGCGGACTCTATTGTAGGCATGGAGCTGGACAGTTTGACATCTGTGGCAGAGTGACGGGCATTCAGCAGGCTCCTATCAATTATGGAGAATCCACTGCATCCACTGAACAGTATCATCTCCAGACAGAGGAGCAGCTTCAGCACAGACTGCTGTCACTGTCCTGCTCCACTGACAGACTGAGGAGATCCTTCCTCCCCCAAACTATGCGACTCTTCAATTCCACCCCCGGTTGGGGGGAACATTAACATTATTCAAAGTTATTGTCTGTTTTTACCTGCATTTTTATTACTCTTTAATTTAATATTGTTTTTTGTATCAGTATGCTGCTGCTGGAGTATGTGAATTTCCCCTTCGGATTAATAAAGTATCTATCTATCTATCTATCTATCTATCTATCTATCTATCTATCTATCTATCTATCTATCTATCTATCTATCTATCTATCTATCTATCTATCTATCTATCTATCTATCTATCTATCTATCTATCTATTTATCTATCTATCTATCTATCTATCTATCTATCTATCTATCTATCTATCTATCTATCTATCTATCTATCTATCTATCTATCTATCTATCTATCTATCTATTAGAAACACTGATGTCTTTGTATAACAATTCCATAAAGATGTTTTGTGGTCGTACAGGTCTTTATGAAGGGTGCCCAGGGATCTGTTATGACCACAGAGAGTCAGAACCTCAGTTTCAAGTCTCATCCAAAGGATGACGCCATTTTTACAGCACAGTGTCCCCATTCCTGCACTGGGGCATTGGGATTCACATTCAGACCACATGGTAAGCACCCAATGCTGGCCTCACCAACACCCCTTTCAGCAGCATCCCAAGCTTTTCCTAGATGGTCTCCCATGCAAGTAGTGGCCCGGGAGTTGTCATGTTTCAATGGTGTGTAAGACAGAGGACACTCTCATTTCTCTCCCTTCATATTCCAGACAAATCTATTTTCTGTATATTACTTCTACAGTTACCTTTCTTTAGATGCTGCGAAAAACAGCATTACTTAAAACTATAGTAGGAGATCCCGGGTCTTTATGTCATCCATTATGACCTCTAAGTAAATTTTGAAGTCAAATTGTTCATATCTACGTGTGCATTGGTTTGAGATGGTTATTCAATATGGGGTGGTATGCCACGGCAGGCCACTCCTGACTTAGAGTAGTCTGTTGCTATTATAAGAACATCCAAATTAAAATCAGCTTGAGTTGGGTTTTTTTTTTGTGAATACATTTTTATTACAAAGAATAAAAGAAATACAAAAAGCAGGATGTGTGAATTTATAAGATAAGCTCCACTGACAAACCCTGTGAGGAACAATAATAGACATAAATAGTGCAAGAGACTAAATGGAGCCTGCACGACTAATCAAAAAAGGACAGCAGGCTGGACTAAAGAAGAAAGGCAACATGGAGGATGATTTTCTATCATCACTATCCAGTAAATAGTCAATTGACCACAAGCTTGGTGACTGAAAACCATTTCCTAAAATTGGGATTTTCAGTGAGAAAAGCCCGTACCAGTCTGACAAGGATGATAGCCAGAGAAAATCTCTGCTGGACTAGGTTGCGAGAGTGCGTGGAAAGGTTCAGCAGAAGGAAAATATGAGAAGGAATTTGAACAGAGAGGACTGAAGAGAAGAAATTTGAAACAGCAAACCAATAGGATTTGACAGTGGGGCCATCCCAACACATTAAACATTTACATACCTCATGCACTTCAGAAGAGGTCATTCACCTGAAGTTAATCATTTTTGGGCCTGGCCAGTACTTTCATGGGAGACCATCTAGGAAAAGCTTGGGTTGCTACTTGAAGAAGCGTTGGTGAGACCAGCAGGGGGTGCCTACAATGTGGTCTGAATGTAGATCCCAATGCCCCAGTGCAGGGGTGGGGACACTGTGCTATAAAAATGGCCCCATCCTTCGGATAAGGCTTAAAACCGAGGTTCTGACTCTCTGTGGTCATAAAAGATCTCTGGGCACCCTTTGTAAAGAGTACAGTGTTTCCCAATGTCCTGGCTAAATTGCCCACCTCTGCCTACTCATTCTGGCTCCCTACTCACCCCCTGTCTCTAATTAGCTATCTCTCTTACCACTTCACAGCTAATGTGTGGTGAGTGCACCTTCGCAAAAATGTCTGCCGTTGCATCATCCATGGTAGATGCTGCACATTGTTGATGGTTGATGTGGCTTCCTACTCACAATGTAAAAGTAATGAGAAAAGCAGTATATACATGTAAAGAATTATTATTATTATTATTATTATTGAAGAAGCAGAAGTGACAAAGGGAACCAGTGGATAAAAAAAATTGCAAAACGTTTTAGTAGGGTAAGATTAAAGAGATGGACAAAGTTCATCTGAGTATGCTGAAGATTGTGGGATGATTCCTAGGGGATTGAGTGATATTCTTAAAGATGGATGATGGAAGATCATGTTGGCATAATGAGCACAAATGATGAGGGTTTTGTGCAGGGAGCAAATGGAGTGGCAACTGTTTTTCAATTTGATGAGAAAGAATGAGCAAAGACAAAAAGCAGATGCTTTTGCATAACCTCCTGACCACTTTCATGGTAATTTCATAATAGTTGGAGAATTATTCATTTTCTGTGATAATGATTTCTTATTAAAGTGGCTCTGAAGAGACCTCAGATATGTTGAAGATTTGGCAGGCTCACCACTTGAAACAAGCAGAACATGATTTACTGAGGGCTATCTGGTTTTTCCCCTAACTGAAGGGTTGGGTTTATTCAGTCAAAACGCCTTCAGTTCAAATGAGGACAAACAGAAATGTGTTAGACCAATGAGTCCCGGGACTCCTTTCACAAAGCAAATCACAATGCTTCCAGTGATCAAATGATTTTTGGATTCTAAATAATGAAATGTTTAGGCAACAACCCCAAATGCAGTACTAAAGCACTTGGAGTGCACACAGCCTTGAAAATGCATTTGCAGAGTCTGTTTTGCTCTCAGGGCCTATAAACAGCTCAGCTAAATGAAAGCATGTGGGGACAGAATGCTAATGCCATTCCAAAGCAGGACGGGAAAAACAGAGTGGAAAGTTCCCGAAAGTCACCAGCTAAACACGTGTGAAGCTGCCTACGGCAGAGGGCCGTATCCCGAGGAGACTTCCCTCCTACAGATTGCGGCAGCCTGCCAGAAGAGGTGGGTGCATGAGTGACTCACGATACTACTCTCGAGTTCAGAGACCATTTTGTGAAAAGAAAAGAAAGAGCAGGAAGTAGCTTTTGTCTGAGCCAAATGGTTGCCTTTGCTGGATAATAGCCACTTACGTCCGGTACCTGGGATTTTGTTTGCAGCTGTGGTGTTAAAGCTGCTTTGATCACTGTTTTTTTTTTGTTTTTATGTGAGAGTACAGCCTAACAAAAAAAAAAGGCTTAAATGTTTCCACATAATAAGCAAGTCTGAGATCCAACTTAAAAAAAAGATTTGAGTTTTATTACTTTATGAGTGCATTTTTTTCTTTACAGTGTTGTGAGAAGCCTTCATCACAGCATTGGAACCACTCCTGGATGGCATTTCAGGGAACACTCACTGATAAATCCAGCACAAAATGAAATGGGGAGAACATGCAAACTCCACACAGTCACGACTCACCAGAAAACTGAGGCAGGTTCTTATAGCTGGGAGACAGCAGACCACCATGCTGCACTACTGCAATTATTCTCTCAAGTGGGCACAAATTCATCATCCACCTGAAATCAACATGACAACAGAAAGGCCACTTAATGTGTGTCAGGAGGAGGAGGATGAGGTTAGGAACACATGCTGATAGAGCGCATTACCGCATCCACCACACAACAAATCAACTCAGGATCCATATTAGGACCGGAGTGCAGCCATGCAACGGGTGACACCTCAGCACCACACTAGTTCAGATGGAATGGAGTCAGTGTGAGGTGAACCATACAAGGTCCTAAGATTCAACTCAGTTCATTTATGGCAACATACCAGCCAATCATACATGAACTGTGTGCTTGCTTCAGCCCAATGCTCATGTATGATGTAAGCAGAGAACTTCAAAGGAACAGCATGTGTGCAAAGAGTCTGTTTTGAGACTTGTACAAGAAGGGCAATAGATCTGTGGGCGTGACAGGAATATTGGCAGTGCTGTTAAGAGGCAGATTGAGCCAGAGAGAGAACGTCACTGGAGAACACATCATGGGGATCCTGTCGGGTGCATCTCTCACGTCAAGGGGCTGCAAGTCAGGAAAAAAGAAAATAAAGTGGCTGCAAAAATCCAGCGTGTTGTATCTTTAATTTTGGAGCTTCTCACAATACATTACAGTACAGTGAAACATATTTGGTGTTTCTCACTTCACAATGGGAGCTGCTCTTTCTGTCAGGAGGCTCAAGCTAATCTTTTTAATAGCAGCAAGGACAATGGCTGTAGACAACACCAAGAAGATGGAGCACATAAGCTTTTTGTTTCAGTAACAAACAATTGAGCCATGTAGATGAAGCAGAAACCTTGACAACCTTTGAATTATCAGGATGAGATATTGGGACAGCCTAGCTATTTGCTAAATAAATGAGCCTAATGGACTGAATGGCCTTCTCGCCCTCCTCAGATTTCTTATGTTTCTTATTGCTAAATAGACCATCCTGAAAAGACAAACCCTGCTGCTTTATAGAAGATAACATTCATTTAAGTTCTTTGTGTCTATAGATGAGTGCCCATTTCTCAGTAAAGTGGATTGCTCTTTACAAGGGCATCATTTATAAAGCTTGGGTATGCACGAAAAAGAGGCTTGAAAGGTGCATGCGCACCTCCCTACACAAACATCAAAGTCTATAAAAGAAAACCTGAGGTGGGAACATGCGTATATTTATGGGAACTGTGATCCAAGGGTACACAACAATTTGGAGAAACTGGGAAATGAGGACACCGTTGACCTGGCAAGGAAATATAGTTAAATGATGACTTACATGAGCTGTTATTATAATGTGCATTGACATGATAAACATATTACACCCAAAAACGATGATGCGCAGACTGTATTTTAGTTCCCTTTTAAGTGGGCCAATATTGTGGACTTATGAACATTTTGGTTTTTCATCAGTTTATATCAGCTACCTGTCGTCACTTCTTTAGAAACTGGCCAAATGGTCAGGAATGTCTCAGCCGGCCTGCTGTGTGACCGGCAATTTGTTACATCCAGTGTTCATATGGTGTTAGTGTACATACAAAAAAAAAACAAATCATATTTTTGCCAAAATTCAAAGTCAATTTGCAGCAGTGTTTGGTTGTCCGAGCAAAATTGGAGCAGTTTACTGCAATAAGGGCATCTAGTGCTACTTTTGTTAAACATAAGCCATGATAGTCCATTAATGAACAAGTCATCCAAGATGTGACTGGCAAATGTCATGTCTCAATAGACAGGCTGAACCCGTGATTCATTTATTTTGAGGGAAAGTAACTATGAGAGACGTGATGGTGCTGTATGTGGTGGCTTGCTTGCTTGTAAGGTAACTGGCTGAACCTTCACTGTTTTATATGGCCTGTATTATTCATTTCAACAACAATCATGTCATTAAATATGTCACGTGATAGTGACAACTACTCAGATGATGGTGCCTTACATCTTTCCCAGAGCACAGTGCTGTAGCACTTCATGTCTTGTGCTCTCAGTTGCAGAGCACAACCAGATACTCCTTTACGCAGAAGATGGGGTCTCACAAGTATATAGGTCTTCATCCCAGAGTCTCCACTCTGGAGCACCAAGTAGATGTGGTGGACTCCAATGGGCGGTCCATGTAGGTGGAGCTGACTCCAATGGGCACCAACAGATTCTATCTGCAGATCTCCAGAGCTCCATCCGGTTACACTATGGTTAAGATTAAGGCTTCGGGAGGGTCATCGGACTGAAATAATGCTAAGTACTGTTATGTAAGTTAACTCCACCCACTTGGAGCTCTAGGGTGTAGGCTCAGGGTTGCTGAAATACCAGACTCAGGTCTCAACATATCAGATGGGGTGGATTTACCAGCCAATGAAGTTCTGCAGCATCGTGATTGCATAAGTATGAGGTGGTTAGCATGCTCCATATATGGATGTTTCAGGGTGGCATTCGAAAAAGCAGTCATGTACCCATATTTAAAAAGGGATTATTATTTATAAACGGTAAACTGCATGGTAATGTGTGTACAGCAGATTTTATAAATCTGATTTTTTTCCTAGAGTACGCATGTACTTGAATCCACACAAAGTTTATAAATGAGGCTCAAGTATCTTGGGATCTTTTTCAAGAGTGATGGTAAAAGGTGACCTGAGATTGACTAGCAGTTTGGAGCAGTGGCAGATGTTTTGTGGCTACTGTACTGGTCTACGGTGGTGAAGCAGGTGTTGAGGTTAAAGGCAAAGCTCTCAGTTTACTGGTCTTCCCTGTCTTCACCTATGTTCTTAAACTGAGGCTAATAACAGAAAGAATAAGATTGTGAGTAAAAGCTGCAGAAATAAAGCTTCTTTGCAGGGCTGTTGTGCTGACACTCCATGATAGGGTTAGAACTTCAGTAATTCAGGAGAGCTTTAGAGTAGAGTCCCTGCTCCTCTCCACTGGCTTGGGAATGCCTGGGAATTCCTCAGGAAGAGCTAAAATCTGTAGCTGGGGTTCAACAAAGACTGGGATGACATGCTTGGCCTGCTGCTGCCACGACACTCACCGGCTTCAGATGATAAGATTAGGTGAGATGAAACTAGAAACTGTGTACATACTCTTGATAAAAAATTGCAAAACGTTTGGGCAGGGTAAGATAAAAGAGATGGACAAAGTTCATCTAAGTATGCTGAAGATTAACTCTTACAAGGTTAAGAGTCAGAGTAGAGAACTTCTTTTCCCTCTTTGCTTCTAAAGTGGTGGAGGATGTTGCAGATGAAACCTAACATCATTTCCAGCCAACTTCCGGAAATGCCACCCCTTATCGTATGATTGCTATTTAAGGGAACCCCCAAATCACAAAGCACTCTTGCCAGGCTAAAGCACCTAATCATTTTATTGGGCCAAAGGATCCCTGGAACTTTATCATCATAGCTCTTTTCTTTGCAGATAGCTGAACATCATTAAACAAGGTATGCATCTTAGGCCCCAACTGCTTGGCTGTTCCTCTTCTCATTTGTTACAAACTGAAGTGGTGCTCATTTGTATATGAGATCTGTAGGAAAGGATGGGGTAGTGCTGTTGTTTAAGCATTAGAAAAAACGGTCTGGACTGCACCCTAACAAAACAGAAAACGCACTAATTTATTGCCTGGTCACATTCATTTATATGGACACTCTTCTGCATGATAGCTGATGTCCTTTGTATTTGCTGGGTGGATACTGTAACATTTTTTATCTATGGAACAGAAAGCAAAAAGAGTAGGAGTAAATTACATTATAATCCAGATAGTTAGGGGTTACTGTCCATTTAAATAATACTTGCATGGTTTTGGGTCTCTTTTGGAAGTCAGCACCACATGGTGGGCCCAATATACAAAAGACTATTCCAAATAAGTTCCTGGAGATCTAGCACTGGAGCCACAAAGCTCAAAGATTTGGCAAGGGTGTGAAGGAAAGTAGTTAGGAGGAGTTTGGAAATAGTTTAGTGATGAGTATGCAGGCCATGGGTTGCCTGGAATGTCTGGTTTTGTTTGTATTTAGTGCATCTCTGACATTCCTTTGCTGTTCTCCTATGTGTGTTGACTTTACATGAGCCAAGCCACAGAGCGGCAGACATCTGCAGTCAATCTCAGCAGCTTCCATCCATGAATGTGGATCATATATGTTTGGGTTTCTACTATTCCTAGGAAAGCAGCAAAGTTGTCATTACTGAATGATCATAATTGTAATCATGCTCATATTTTGAAATCAGATTTCAAGTTAGCCAATGCCATCATAGAGCAATGTTTGCACAGAAAAGCACACAAAATTCCTGATTTGAAGTAAAAAAGCCTCCTCATTGTTTATTAAAATGTATACAAGAAGAAAAAAAGTTATTTCAATTCCTCAGGTGTGTAGATTTTTATAATCGTTCATGCATTACAGTTGTTGCTTGGTGATGTTAGAGACTAACATAAAAAGTGATTGGGTGAAGGTGAATTGCTGTAGTGTAACAATAACAGTGATGTATTTAGGGAATCACAGAAATGTGCCAATATTAAATATTCTATCTAGCAACCAATCCTTGGCAGCAGTGGCAGAGCAATGCTTTTGAATGTAGGAGCTTGAACTTGATAGTGGGCCTATCTCAAGTAGCAACAATCTTCGTGCATGCCAGGCACATAACGCACACAAATTCCATGATCTATAAGAGCAGTTACAACATAAGGGGTAAACACAATGTGCAGATCAGTGGGGTTGCTTTCTTAAGTGTTAGGCCTGAAGGAGGGTGCTAAGATAGCATTGTTGACACGAGTAAATTGTGATGGGCCACTGACCCTGTAGCACTCATTGCTTGATGCACGTTCATCTCTGTCTCTCTTATCATTATAGCTTTCATCTGCATCCATTGCACTATTTTGGTGTGTTGATTACGTGATCTCTTTCTTCATTGGACAATCTGTCTCACTCTGCCTATTCACTTTGCTCTTCTTAATGCCCCTTTCATTGTAACTTTGACCAAGAATAGTTGTCAATTAGCATGAAGCAAATAAGTGCGTGAGCATAAAGTGGAAGTATAGAGAGCTGTTTCTTGCTGTTTTTAATGTGTGCTTACCCATTTCCTAGCAGGATAGGATGTGGGGAGGTGATAGTGTTGTGGCAACGTGATGTGTTTTACGCTCTCCACATGTGCCCTTTTTAAACCTCACACACACACACACACATATATATATATATATATATATATATATATATATATATATATATATATATATATATATATATATATATATATATATATATATATATATATATATATACCTGCGATGGGTTGGCACCCTGCCCAGGATTGTTTCCTGCCTTGTGCCCTGTGTTGGCTGGGATTGGCTCCAGCAGACCCCCGTGACCCTGTGTTCGGATTCAGCGGGTTGGAAAATGGATGAATTTTGAATATATATATATATATATATTTCCCATTGGGATTAATAAAGTATCTATCTATCTATCTATCTATCTATCTATCTATCTATCTATCTATCTATCTATCTATCTATCTATCTATCTATCTATCTATCTATCTATCTATCTATATATATATAGTGGATGCTAGAGGTGCTGTTGCCTTGTTAAACCCACCAGACAGATGTCCAAGACACACTTATAAAAAGCACCAAGAAGCACCACACTCGCCACAATTCTACTATAATAATAACCAATAATCAATAATCACAATCCTCCACTCCTCCCAGCAGCTCCGTCACTCTGCCACACAACTCTGTCTCTCCTTGCTGGGTCTACAGCAGTCCTTTAAATAGTCCATGACCCAGAAGTATTCCTCCCGGGTTAAACGCCACATCATCCATTCTCAAGTAGCCTGGAAGTACTGCTGGCTTCTGTCCTCATGACTCCAAGGTACTTCTGGGTTGTTGTAACAGTAGGAGTCCCCAGGTTCTTTGTGAGCTCCCCCTGACGGCACCCACAGCACCCAAAAGGGCTGAGGAAACGAACTCCATGACCCAGGATCCCTTGAGGGAATCCGGGGAACTGTTGCCGTCCAAGGGAGCTGCCACCTAGTGTCCCGGGCGAGGCAGTGTCCTGAAAAGGCTGCCTTCTTCCATTTTTTTCTTTCACGGACGTCCCGGCCGGACTGAACTACTGGCTGTCCATCACAATATATAGTCAGAAACTCCACACAGAGTCATAGAAAGGTTTGGGGCAGCCACCTGTATATTTGGTATCCTGGCTGCAAGGTCGCAAAATGTTTTACAACACTGATGTACACAAAACCGATTCCAAAACAGAACTGAGGGAATAAGGAAAAGGTGCAGGCTTTTAAAGGGGAAGACAGGAAGTGAAGTCAGAGGGGTCGGGCTCATAAGGGTCTTCAGCTATAGGCTCGAGCCCGGACGTGACATCAAAGGGGCCGGAGCCGACAAGGTCTTCCTACATAGGCTCGGACCTGGAAGTGACGTCAACAAGGCCAGGTGGAATCTCCCATGGATCGGTCTGCAGGAAAGCGAGAGAAAGAATCAGTGCACTCTGCCACATCCCGGTCTGACTCGGAATTGCCCTTACTCAAGCCCTTTAGCAGCCTCCCTTGCACACGTGTGTGACAATATATAAACATGAAAGACCTGTGTGTGCATGGAGTAGTCCACTCTGCTCAAGCTCAACCACAGCCATTAGATTGTACATGCTTGCACTTTTAAATTTTTTCGGCACCAGCATGCACCTCACTTCTCACTACGAAAGACCTGTGTGCAGCAAACACTTCCACTTAACAAGAACGTAGTGCTAATGACCCTGATGAAGAGATACAACATTGAAATGAAACAAACTCCACAGCTCAACAACATGCAAGTGAAACACTTCGGCAACGGAGGGCAAGGCTTGAAGTTTCCACTAAAAACATTGTCTATCTGGAGGTATTTTTTTGTGACAAAAATTAATAGGACTCATATGCCAGCGATACGGCTAAGATATGGTATTGCCAGTGTCTTCTTACGAAAGCCAGTGGGGCAGCAAGCACAGGTGGGTCCAAGTCCTCTGCACTAGTAATTCTTAAGAGTTAGCTGACGTCTCTCCAAGTTCATAGTAAAACTGCTAAGGAGTCTTTGGGTTGTTTTTTGTCCCAAAGAGCACACATACAGCTAGTTTATTATAGTGTATATATGAAGCTTTACATTTGGATTAGCTTTGCCACTCATCTAAGACATGTTGAAATCTAAGTAATAAATGTAGACCTTGTGCTAACATTTGCAGTGCACCATGCAATGCATATGTCTCTGTTGTATGCCATTTGGTATGGGATTTGTAAAAGCAGTGCTAATGCTTGTGATGTGCCATCTACTGGAATGACAAATGCTATGCATTTTATTGCTAAACATGTCTGTGATGCGCCATCTATCGGAATGACAGAGATGCAGAAACTGGACAGACGCACAGATGGACACACAGACACTTTTTATTTTGTTGTCACATTTGTGGTTTCCTTCATCAGTGTGGGGCGTGAGGAAAATGTCCCCCCCATTTTAGATTTGCCAGTTAAACAAACCTGTATTCATTTATATGGACAAAGAAAACAGACTTCTTGCAGGACACCCATGTTGATATGAACATGCAAGCTTCCCAAAGATTCTGCCCAGGAAGAAAAATTGAACCCAGGTCCCTGAATGTACGAGGAAAATGGAATATCAACCCAGAAGACGAAAATGTGTAGAAAATCTAATTATTTAGACTTTCATATTTCTGTTAGCAATTGTAACATTTGTTTAGACTAACATCTGTTGACAGATATTTTAAAATGTTTTTTCTTGATATGTAAGCCTGAAATTAAAACAAAAACTGGAGAAAATGTGCATTGTTCATTTAAAATCCAGGTCGTTTTGAAAACTGCTGAAGTCTGAATATTTTTAAAAGGCTTAAAATGCCTTCTTTGTACTCGGTTCCTTTATCATGAAAACAGTTTTAAGGAAGCAAGTCTATCACATCCAAAAAGGAAAAAAAAGGAATTGCAGCCTTTTTTTATTTCTATCAATTTTTCCTAATGCACACTTAGGTTGAGCAGATAAAAAGGCAGAGTTTGTGGCTACAGATCTTTGCCTGGTGTCTTTCGACTTCTGTAATTAAGAGGAGAGGTATTTGCTAGTTGATGTGACAAGATGAAAGTGATTTTGTTTTGCACGATACCAAGGCCTGAGGAAATTCTTGTGTGGCAGCCAACGCCCCAACACCCCCCCACCCCCCCACCCCCACCCACCGTACGTAGAAGCGGAAGAGGCAAAACTTCCTGCGCAGGCCTCACTGCGAGCTTGGCATGAAGGCAGGGTGTGGCTGCCAGCACAAATGCTAATGAAATGTTAAACTCCTCCATGTTGTTTGCAGATCTTCTTTAATCTGCTGCTAAGATGCAAGCAGCCATTTTTTCACATGCATATTTTTTTGCTTGACATTAAGTAAAGTTCTTCTACTATGTGGCACACTATTGTTTTCACTGTGGATAATCTTTTTTTCATTTTTGTTTTTTATGTTAAAGATGAACTCCTGAGTGCAGCTAATTGACTTAGTTTGTTCTTTTACTGTCCTGCCCAGTATTTTTCAAATTCAGTTTCCCCCTTCTTCGGCTTTCATATTACACCTCCAAAAGTCTCTGTGCTCAGTTCTCCAGCTTGTGATATAAGAGCAGAAATGCTAAAAGTGAGTCCTTCTTCCTGCAAGAGAACTATTGAAATACTGCAATACAGTCTTCAGACATTCCTGCCAATTGGTGACATTAGTGTCATCAGTTCCTTTGCAGATTCTCCTCATTATACCTCCATTGCTGATTTCCTAATATAACTGGCACACCGCATGACTGGGACCGAAAGAGAGAACACTCTTCTTTCTCCAAGCTCTCTGGCTGAGTAGCAGAGGCTTCTTATGAAGCCAGACCCAGGAAGACATGGCACATAAGAAGCACTTCTGGGTCAGTTGGATTTTAATATGGGGATAGGGAAGTCACCTTCAAGTGGCTTCAGAGATTTTCCATTCAGCCCTGTGGGAGGTCAAACTAAAACAATGCCAGAGATATGCTGCCACACATCGTACTTGGAGAACATGTTGCCCAGGCAGGCAGCTCCCCACTGCCCATCCAATCTTCTGTCAACAAAACACCCTCTGTTGTGTTGCCAGTCCCATCACAAATGGAAATTTAAACTAGCAATGCATTCATTTTATCGCTAGAAGCTGAGACTACTCTTGAAAAATGAATGATCTATTCAAGTCTGGAATCTACTTTTCCCCACTATAGATTAACAGGGAACCTGAAAAAATTCCAGTGTCCACCCCAGTAGTGGCTGAAGCAGAGCCACACAGTGTAAGGGATGTCCCGTTGTTAATCAGCTAGTTACAATCTCTTAAGGTGGCACTCTGCTGTGGGGGCTACTGGAGTGTTGATGATCTGTCAGTAGATAGATAGATAGATAGATAGATAGATAGATAGATAGATAGATAGATAGATAGATAGATAGATAGATAGATAGATAGATAGATAGATAGATAGATAGATACTTTATTAATCCGAAGGGGAAAATTCACTCCAGCAGCAGCATACTGATACAAAAAACAATATTAAATTAAAGAGTAGTAAAAATGCAGGTAAAAACAGACAATAACTTTGAATAGTGTTAATGTTTATCCCACCCCCACCCCCCCAGGTGGATTTGAAGAGTCACATAGTTTGGGGGAGGAAGGATCTCCTCAGTCTGTCAGTGGAGCAGGTCAGTGACAGCAGTCTGTCGCTGAAGCTGCTCCTTTGTCTGGAGATGATACTGTTCAATGGATGCAGTGGATTCTCCATAATTGATAGGAGCCTGCTCAGCGCCCGTCACTCTGCCACAGATGTCAAACTGTCCAGCTCCATGCCTACAATAGAGCCTGCCTTCCTCATCAGTTTGTCCAGGCGTGAGGCGTCCTTCTTCTTAATGCTGCCTCCCCAGCACACCACCGCGTAGAAGAGGGCGCTCGCCACAACCGTCTGATAGAACATCTGCAGCATCTTATTGCAGATGTTGAAGGACACAAGTCTTCTAAGGAAGTATAGCCGGCTCTGTCCTCTCTTACACAGAGCATCAGTATTGGCAGTCCAGTCCAATTTATCATCCAGCTGCACTCCCAGGTATTTATAGGTCTGCACCCTCTGCACACAGTCACCTCTGATGATCACGGGGTCCAGGAGGGGTCTGGGCCTCCTAAAATCCACCACCAGCTCCTTGGTTTTGCTAGTGTTCAGGTGTAGGTGGTTTGAGTCGCACCATTTAACAAAGTCATTGATGAGGTTCCTATACTCCTCCTCCTGCCCACTCCTGATGCAGCCCACAACTTGTCTCCTGACTTGTCTATCTTAGCTGTTTCTGAGCATACACGTGCTACACTGTGCACAGAAAAATCTCTTGCCCATGAACAGCTCTGGGCGATGCTAAGTTTTTTTCAACAATACAGACCTACGAACGCTCAAAGTGAATGTCTGATTATATTGCTTTATATTATTTTTTGCATACTAGCGATGTTTGGCCCCAATGTCTGATGGCCTACACAGTCCAGCAATAACACAAGTCACAAAAATGATGCCAAAAATAATAATCATCAAAATGTAGCTTAGAAGAGACATGGAAACATTAATTTAAATGATCAAAATGCAACAGGACTGTAGTTATTGAGTGAATATGTATATATATGAATATGAATATGTAGTTATTGAGTGAAAGCTAATTTAACCCAAACTATGATCGTCTCCCAAATGGACATTCATTAAAACATGTTTGAAAACTTAGCAAATATCACCCTCTGTTGCTCAGTACCATTTGCGAGACTCACTCTGGACATACTAAAGCAGTTTTTTTTTTTTGGATAGGTAGATTGCATTATTTACATACATGAGATATGGCAAATAGGAATCTTTATGCACAATTCCTATTTAAAGATAATCATTATATTCTCAATTTCACTAAAAGTTGTTATTTAATTAACTTAAATGACAAGTACAGTATATATTATTGTAATGTCTTAGATAAATATATATATATATATATATATATGCACAATATATATGCTGTATACTACTATATAGTTTGTGGATTTCTAGCTACAAATATATATACTGTATATATAGTTATAGTTTTAGCCATAGTTTTAGCAATACCGTAAGTGTTTCTACATCCAACTTCTTTAAATAAACGTTTAAATAAAAACTACTAATACAGCCCGATTCCTATTCATTTTCTGCAATGGCGCCTCTCAAGAGTATATTTTTCTGAGTCTTGCAAAACAGATGTTGCTTTAAGTCGACATTCCCAAATTGTGAATTTGAGGTCCTAAATGCTGTACTTTGCTGTTCCCAGCCCTGGAGCCTCATGCATAATGCCATGCATAGAATTCACACTATAACATGGCGTACAGACAAAAGTGGAAATGTGCTTACGCACAAAAAAATCCAGATGCATAAATATGTGCAAACGCCAACTTCCATGTTCTTCCGCTACATAAATCCCAGTCAGCGTGAAAAGTAACGCACGTGCACACACCTGCTGTCCCGCCCCAACTCCTCCCAGAATTACGCCTCTTTGAATAGGCAAATCAATATAAATAGCCCTTAAGATCAGCCTTCTGTGAAAAGACAATGGCAAAAGCGCAGGGGAAAATAGAAGAATTTCAGCGAATACCAAGTGGAAGCAAGGAAAAACGTACTATTTGTTGGTTTAAACAGTGATATAATCAACAAAAGGAAGTTGATCGAGTGACATAGAGTGTCGGAGAAACTCGAAAGCTCAAGTTCACAAAGTCGCACAGTGCCCGAAATAAAAAAGAAGTTGTCACATATCAAAGTCGCCGTGAAAAGGCGAGTTGTAGCCCACCATCTGAGTGTCATATGAAAGCTTATTGGGGTACAGAGAAAAACAAATAGGCACACAGTGGGAAAACAGCACGAAATGTCAACTTTAATCTCGAAATTTCCACTTTAATCACATAGTTTATTTTGTCATTAAAGTAGAAAATCATAAACTTCATCTTAAAATCTTTAATTTACTAGTTTCTCAAATCCCATTGTAACTAAAGTAGCACGTTAAATATTTTGTTTTGTATTTGATCTTCTATGTGCTCTATGTTTGTGAATCACTAAGTACTTCTTAAAAGGGCTTTCTCTTCCTCTGACAGGACACAGAATCCATTACATTTGTAATATTACAGCTCTCTGAATAATTAAAATACTGAGATGTATACATGATATAATTTTCATGATGATAGGAGTTAAAGCATGTAATTAAAAATGAGAACACGGCGGCGCAGTGATAGTGACGAGCTGGCGCCTTGTCCACAGATTGTTCCTGCCTCCCGCAAGATGCTTGCTGTGTCGTGCGCGACATTAAATGAAATAATTTATTGCAGCAGTCCTGAGAATGCCGATTCTTCAAAACTTTTAAGGAACATTGAATATCTTCGTAGTACATGTTTAATTATTCTATCCATCTGTCTTTCTGCAGGGTCGCGGCAGTCCCAGCAAGAATACAGCGCGAGACAGGAACAATCTGTGAACGGAGCGCCAGTTCCTTGCTAGCGCTGCGGCACTGTGTCCTCACATGTTTAATTACAACGTATTAACAATATAGATTATTTAAATGAAGTTAGTTTTATCTGTATAATATAATAAACATATTTTGCTGCATTTCATCAAAAATGATATCGTCATCATATGTAAATATGCACTTTATAAAGTGGCGCAGGTTGTACAATATTATAACTGTAGTGCAAGTTCACAGTGAGGTAATTGTACTAATAAGTACAAACAGTTCTACAAGGAGCACTTGATGGACTGATTGAGTGCGTTTATAGTTCTTGGGATGAAACTGTTTGTGAAGTGCGAGGTCCGTACAGGAAAGGCTCTGAAGCGTTTGTCGGATGAGAGCAGTTCAAATAGCGAATGGCTGAGGCAGCGTGTGCTTGATTCTGTATATTGATAATTCTCTTTACGATCAGCTGCTCCAAATGGTGCAGTGAGAGTAACAATGCTAAAGCAGCTGTGGTATTTAGAATAGTTTGACCATTCTGTGGACCATAATATTGTTACAGGTTAATTACAATCAGATTCCTTAAACTAATAAACAATATGCGGTTAATTTCAGTGTATTTATAAAGCCGTGTCATCGATGTGGATCTAAAAAAGAAAGGGGAACCACACTGGAACAGTAGCACTGCTTTGACGCTGGGGGCCGCCAGTTTGCAAAACCGAGTAGAGAACTTGCATACGCCAGGGTTTGAGCTACTGTGAAAATGTGCGTGGCTTTACGCCAAGTTTAGGTTTTATACATTGCGATTTGAGCTTGGAAACAAGCTTACGCAACATTTTTGTGCGTACGCACCGTTTATACATGAGGCCTCTGGTTCCAGGTCTCAATGTTCAGGTCTGGCAGTGATGATTCCTCTCAAACCAAAGGGGCGCCATTTACAACTTCGCCTAGGACAGCAAAAACCCTTGAACTGGCTCTGTCTATCCTATTCCCCTAGACTGATCAAAGTAACATCAAGTCATCATGTTAAAGGTCCCTAAAGTCCAACACACTACTACTAATATATTCCAGTTTTTTGCATGAAGAAAGCACTCCTAACATTCATACAAAATCCGCCGTTAATAAGTTTACAGTTGCATCCCCTGTTCTTGTTAAACTTGTTTTACATAACAGACTGGCTCCGCTGCACTAATTCCTTTCATAATTTTAAACACTTTAATCAGGTCATGATATAATCTTCTTTTGCTTAAACTGAAAAGGCTCAGCTCCTTTATTTTCTCCTCACAGCTCATGTCTCTCATTCCTAGAACCAGTCTAATTGTTCTTCTGTAGGCTTTCTCTGCCACTCCTATATCTTTTTTTGTAATATGGAAAGGCTATGGCTGGCATAAAAATACTTTAATTAAATGCCCAGTGTGATAGTAGTAGAGCCCGACAGCTCACTAGCTTATCTGTATAGTGAAAGTAAAGTGTTTTAGATAATTTTACATATAGTTTTTTGAGGAGTATGCAGGCCATTGGGCACCAGAAGTCACTGAGTTACTTTTTTTACAGTATATTTGCCGTTTCTTTGTTCTCCCCTTTGGGTATATACTTCATGTTTGTCTGGAAAATATCCTTCCATTCATTTTCTGAACATACTTTTTTCATTATGGACAAGGCCAAGTTAAAATGTATTATTCCTGAATGGGAAATTCAGTCAGTCATGCTTGTTATCAAAAACATCAGACATAATAAAAAGAAGGCATTCATTACGAGGGAGTTGCTGGCCCTCACTCCTCGCGCATCCATCATCCTGGGTTCAAATCCT
This sequence comes from Erpetoichthys calabaricus, assembly GCF_900747795.2. Lineage (NCBI taxonomy): Eukaryota > Metazoa > Chordata > Cladistia > Polypteriformes > Polypteridae > Erpetoichthys > Erpetoichthys calabaricus. The sequence goes on from NC_041395.2 coordinate 88,480,610, forward strand.
AGAGCTGGTCATTGTCTGTGTGGTCTTTGCTGATTGTTCTTGTTGCTGTCTGGGTGTTCTGTCTCATCATCTCCTAAGTCTTGTAGGCCAGGTTAACTACAATGCGTGTTAGGCTATAGCTTGCCTGATGTCCTGTGCTATACGAATAGGCCTCAATCCCAAGTGATCAAGTATTAGACAAAGCTGGTTGAAGAATGTTGTGTTATGAGTTAAGCTGAAAGGAAAACATATTCAACCTCACATATGTTAAAATTCTTGAGCTATTTTTTGCTATTAAATAACAAAGGTACAAGAGTCCATCCCAACAAGCCTGGATACAAGCAGGAACCAAAGAGTGCCAGTCCATTGTTGCCCACTCTTAAACACGTGACACTCACTGTTATTTACACTGGGAAAACTTAGTGTTGGCACCTAACGCATCTGAGGGATGGGGGCAGAAGCTGGAATACCTCTTTTTCACCCAAATTTTTTGTATTATGTAATCTCAGCGAATTGGAGACTCTGCATCTTTTGGATTAAGGCTGATTTCAGTCCTGGATAAGATAATGGCCTATTGTAAGGCAATTGATTTAGAGAAACCCACCTGAGTTTCCAGTTAGTCCCTGATATGTATGTCCACAGGACAGGGTTTCTTCAACCTTTTTTTCTTGTAATCCAGTTTAGCTCTTCTTTGTGACTTTGAGAATTATTCCATGGAGATTGTTGGATTTAGGTTTGTCTCCTTTTCAAGAATGGTCATCATAACAGAGCAGTGTCTATTGCTTAATTAACCTGCGACGACCCACTGAAACACTTTGCAAACCATATGTGACCCATTCCCATTAAATACAATGGTGACTCATACCCTAAATGACCCAACAGTGGCAACCCATAATTTAAGAAACTCTACTATAGGATGTGAGAAGAACCTGAGGTACCACTAACAGGTTATCTGTACACTTTTTAAACCCACATTTTCCATTGTGGCCCAGGTCTTTTCTGTGAGCCCAGGATGTAAGAGAGAATTCAACCCTGAACAGCCACAGTGCACACTATCACATAAGGCCAACTCCAAGTTGACAGTTCAGCTGATCTTTTGGAGGTGAGAAGAAAACCAGAGCACCAGAAGAAAAATGCACTGGTGGATTCTCCATAAAATGTGTTCATTCCTTGCTTTCCTAATTCTCAAGACAAAAGGAAAAAAAAATCTTTTTTTATGTAGGAGGTGGTGCTCAGAAAACCAAAAATGCAACTCTTTATAATTTCTTTGAGGTCAGTCATTTTGGGTGCTTTCTTAAGGTTTTTGATCCTTCTTTTCTTTGACCTTGTACTTGCTTTTCCCCACAGGGGTGCTTAGAGATGTCTCTCGGATAAAGGCCCTGTCCTTTTGTAAAGATTCGAGTGAACTGCCAACCACTTTGGCCTGTGACCTTTTAAAACCACTGCTGCAGCGTAAGCAGAAAGGTGTGGTCCTCTGATCGCCTTGGGAGCATTCCTTGCTGGTTTCTGCTTCCAATTCTTGGCCTCACACTTCTGGTATATTCCACCTTAATTAAATAAGGTGTCTGCATGTCTACCTGTCTGACTGTCCAGTTGCTATGTCTCCCTCATTACAAAATTTGGCACAACACAAACATTTTCAGTAATAAAATGCATTTCATTTGTTGTTCCAATCACAAAAATTAACACTGCTTTTACAAATCCCATGTTTAATGGGATATAACAGAGACATATGCATTGCAAACGTTAACGCTGAGGTCTACATTGATTATTTAGATTTCAGCTTGTCTTAAACGGATAGCACAGCTTGTCCTACAATAAGACAACAACAGCCCATATGGTTATTTAAAAGGGTGCTGTATTGTGACACCATTGTGTTTTGGCAGATTCTCCACTTTTAGTTTTGAACCAAGTCTAACTTTTTCATTAATAAGATGAATTGCCAGTCTGAAATTTTTTTTTCTGTTTTTCTATCACTTTCTCCCTCACCTCACCATTTTCTGTTCATGTGCCAGTGTTTTCTTAGTGATCCCCTGCTGGGGCTCTGCCATGCTCTACTTTATTTATTACAGCTTTGCACAGTGGGTTTTGTGGATAAATGCAGAATGCTTTCTTCTTGTTTCAGTCAGCATCATTGCTGGCAGTTACAGACTGGAACAATAGTTTGCTTTTGTTCAGGAACAGAACAAAATAGAAACGTGTTTTAAATATTTTATGAAGCATACTAGTGGACCCCGGGGCAGGGGCACAATGTTTTTTTTTTCATTTAATCTAATTCAGTTTAAAAGAAAGCTCTATTTTAAAAAGCATAAAACCTTTCAAGATCATTCATGTTTAGCCTTGTACATTCTGTGAAAACCAAAAGGCAGTAAAACAAGCTGCATATGGAAAACAATATGTTAAAATTATCAAAGAGCAGTAAGAGCAATGGAGACATGTTAGCTGGCGGCTTCTCAGCCATATGCAGCGAAGCTAACACTGGCATTAAAAGGGCAGGCTGGATGGCAAGCAGGACATTTATTTTCAAGAGAAGGGGAAGGTGACTTTTTTAAATATTTCATTTTAGGCTAAAATCATTTTATTTTTGTGGTTCGTGTTAAGCCCTATGAAAATGTACAGTACATTTTAGCAATGTTGGGATTTGTGTTAGTTTGCTCTTACAAGGCTACAGGATGGCTGACATCCAATGCACTGGAATTTATAGTGCCACCTAGCTGATACTGTTTCATTTTTTGCTTTTTTGTCACAAATCACAAGACTTTGTATATTTAGTGTCACTTTGAGCTTGTGCTGTTTACTATTTAAGATTCAAGCAATAGAACAAACTAAACAGATGGCAGTCATCATCCTGAGCAAAATATACTGATGTATGTAGACCTTTTTGAAATAATTATAGTAACAAGTAGAAACAGTAGATACAACAAGAGACAAATGACTCACATTTTAGACGCCCTGTTGGTTTTCCTGCAGGCTGTAAATATAATCTGACTTAACAGAAGGATGGAGGAGTATGCAGTGATCCAAATGTGGCACAACTATACCAGAGACTGTCTCATTGAAAAGTGTGTGGAATGTATCGAGATCATAGCAGGAAACCCCAGTAGACAATCAAATGATTACAGGCAGTTATTAGGAAGAACTGATGACTACAATGCTTGCATGGAGTGTTATCCTACTATGAAAAAAAGTATATTAAAAATTATGGGCTGCAGGGTGGTGCTGTTATCTGACAGCTCCTGAGTTCTACGTTCAATCCATTCCTGCTCACTGTTTCTGTGTAATTGGACTATTCTTCAAATCAAGTTCAAGGAGGTTTATTCCAGTACTCCAGTTTCCTCCCACATCCTTAAGGTGTGAAGGTCAGGTAGATTGGTGACTCTGATTCAATGCATTTATGAGTGTGACTGTGCCTTGTATTGGGCTGTCACTTCATTCAGACGCAGCTCCTACAGTACTTGGCAGTTGGTATTGCTGGGATAGGCTGTGACTCGCTACTGTGATATAAGTGGATTTGAAAAAAGAAAATGAATGAATGAAAAATTTCTCCTAAATGATACATGCATTTTAAAACACTCTCTTTTACACTACCGACTGCACAAGAGCAAACCTTTACCTCCAGGGATTGAATTGTTCAGCAAAGAGTTTTTTCACAGTGATTTTGCAGGGTTCACCAGTGATCTCATTTGGTGAAATTTTCCCATAAAATTCACCACGTGATCAGCTTAGATTAACTTTTTTTTCCCATTGGCCCATGATACTTTGTGACATCACAGAGTTCTTGTACCCATGTTGGATAAGGATGTCATTACCTGATCTGTGCTACTTGCCCAATTTGCATTATGCATGCACTGAACTTTCATGCACGTATTCTGTAAGCACATGGCACTGCTTCATCTGAATTATATATATGCCTGCACAATATCACTACCCAATCAACACTCCAGTTGATTTTGCATCTGGATTTGCATCCCACATGCTTTAAAAAAAGCATATTCATTTGAAGGGTACATTAGCTGACCATAATAAAAAATATTATGAAAATATTTTGTTTTGTGTAGATTCATTGTACTTCTGTCTTCACTGCTGCATTATGTATGTTATGCTCCACTCTATGTAGCACAGATCAGGTAGTGACAGGAACAGCCCCCTGAGTACATAACAACAACTTTTATTTCTATAGCACATTTTCATTCACAGAATGTAACTCAAAGGGCTTTACAAAATGTCAAAGAAATAGTTATAAGAAGAGCAAAACAAATTAGAATTAGTGAAGAACTATAAGAAATAAAACACAAAAATTATATCAATACAGACTTACATAAAATAGATACGTTGTATAGTTAGTAGATTGGTAGAGTCCTTATATAGTATAGTAATCTAAGCCTCTGAAGTTGTGTCCAATGATAAGGTCAAATGGCCAGGGATGACACAAAAAATAATAATATCAAAACTCCAGACAGGCTGGAGAAAAAACAAAATAAATAAATCAATAAATCTGCAAGTGTTCCAAGGCCAAAAGACTACCTGGCTCCCATGAGCTACCTGACATGATTGATTGATGTCCTTTAATAGTTATTTCTATGCATTTACATATATAAAAATGAAATATCCTTTCTCTTAAACACCTGACAAACAAAATACAAGGACTGTGTAAAAAACAATAAACAATAAAATATGTATAAGCCTAAAATACTCTTTCACATAGACTTCACTTTAACCATTATGGTTTAATAGTCTGACTGTGGAGAGAAAAACAAAAAACTGTTCAATAACATTGTAGACCTTACACAGATGCTCCTATACCGTCTCCCTGTCTGCATAAGGGAAAACAAACAGTGGGAGGATGTGAGGGATCATTGATGATGCTGGAAGTTCTGCAAATGCAGTGCTAATTATATATGTCCAGCAAAGATGACAATGAGGCACCAATGATCTTTTCTGCAGGTCTCACTATCCTATTCAATCTGTGTCTTTTATCCACTCTGCTCTTGCCAAACCAGAAGGTGATACAATATGTGAGTATACTTTCAATGGTTCCTCTGTTAAAGATGGTTATGGCTGGAGTGAGGAGGTCCACTTACTTCAGTCTTCATGAAAATGACTAAATGTCATTAAGTCATTGCACAATGTTTCCAGACTTCCAACACAGCTATTGAACCCGTTCCTCTCTTTAAGGGTGGTGGTAGTTGTGTCACACCTCAAAAGCAAGAGCTAGAAAACAAAAATGGAGAACCTGAAGAGACTTTTAACCGGGAGAGATGATTCACGTTCAGGCAGAACTTTGGTCTGACAAGACAACCCCATAGTCACCACAGACATTTTGGAGTGTCACATAAGAACTCTCAACTTTTTGTTTTAAAACTCAAATGTGTGAAAGTATTTTACCATTGTGGTTCTAAAATGCTCTCAATCAGCTGGAAAGATCATGAGCATTTCTGCAAAGAAGAATGGGCAATCCCACCTCTTGGCATTCAACATTAATGTATATCTACACAGAATTGGCTAAGAAACAAAACACTGTACCAGCTGTAAGAACAAGAGGACACAATAACAAGATATGGGGGATATCTCGTATAATTAATTTCTCAAAAAATAAAACACGATTCAAAGAATTGAGGTAATGTCTTTTCAGATGGGACTATGAGAGTGAACTGACTCAAATATGGCACAGTCTCCAGTTATGTTGACTGCAGGTGGGCAGTACCAGAAGTGACGTTGGAGCTGGAAAAGCTGTTGATCTTCTGGTGAGCAGAGGGAGGAAAAGAGAAGGCACCAATTCCTAGAGCGATGGAGAAACCCTTAAACTGACCCTAGGCTCATGTGCATGACACAGCACAGTGCATTTCAGAAGGCCAGAAAGTAACGTATACGTACCAGAACATTTACTGTAATAATTATTCAAAGGAGTTGTCACTTATGTCTACTTGGGAGACAACTCGAAAGCTTATCTAACGATAGTTCCACCTCGAGTTGAGGGTTGGCACTGTTGCCTAATGCTTCTTCCCCTTTCTCTACTACAGATCAGATGACTGGCAGTCTCTAGTGACGCCACTTCCAGGTCACAGTCTGGGATCCGCCTCTTCCAGTCTGGCTACTTCTTAAAAGGGCACCGCTGCCATCTTTGAATCAGTCACTATCTTGACTCCAGTTGTTGTTCTATGTGTTGTTTTTATATTTTTTTGATCATTTGCCATCCAGTTATTTGGGGTTTGCCTTTGACGTCCTCTAGGTGTCTTTATCTTGTCACCCATTATATTTTACAGCATTTATATTTACTGATTTTTCAATTAATTGTTCCACTGTGATCCTAAGGCATCCATAACCATGCAGAAGACATCATCCTGGGTGGCACAGTGTTCTGTATATCACTCAGAATTACAAAATTGCTTATTAACCAAGTAGTGGAAATCATGCTGATCTTAAACAGTCTAAAAACTTGTAACTTATTTTCACAGTGGTGGTTTCCAATGTCCAATGACTTATGGACCATGCTCTTCTGACAGTGGGCAATGAATTTCAGCAGGGCATGTGCTCTTGCACAGCGAGTTCAGATCACCACATGCTCCTCTATGTTTACCTGTGTTTCAATATATCTCACCATATTCAAAATATTATATGTAACAGAAGATGTTCAATCACACACTCTGATGAATTGAATCAAACCACAAAAAACATTTTAACAACAATATCTATTCAGACAGGTCGTGCAAATTCTGTGTTTAACGTGAGTAGACATTACTGCTTTACATTATATGATTTGATTGAACAATCTAAGGAAACAAAATCACTTCATTCATTAAAAACTAAGTGATTGTGATTGTTCAGGGTGGTAAATATTTTTTCTAAAAACTTAATGAGCTGGCAACTTATAGATGGATAGGTAGATAGAACTTATGAGGATATTAGTGCAGGTTAGGAAGTGAGGAAAATGTTTATGCATTCATTGTCGAACCCACTTAATGCTGTTCAAGGTCACGGGAGATTGCAACCTATTCTGGCAACAAAAGGTGCAAGGCCAACTCAAGATGAAGTACCAGTCCTTCACACGACACACACATCATCTTACTCGAATCAAGTCACTATAAACCTGTGACAAACACATTTAGATCAAAATGATAGAAACAGATTAATTTTTGCCCAACGTAAAACCCCATTATAAGTTAAGTCTAGTATGATGCAGAGTATAATACCATTGATTCATGCATACTTTTCTTTAAAGATGTTCTTTCCATTACAGAATCTTGCAGAAATTGAGCAAATCCCAGCATAATGGGCACAAATCAAGGAAAAATTTTGACTGAGATGCCAGCTCATCCCAGGACACACTTATATTTAAAGTTGTTTCCCAAGCACATCGGCTGCCTTTCCTGTACAGGAGGGGTTCCCACACTTATTTGCCCCATTTAACCCGTGGCAAGTTCTCAAAAAAAGATTTCCCCATATCCTGTTTTGTTCAGTAATTTGAGTTTATACTTCTACCATAATAAAGCAATTGACAAAGGTGAAATTATAAGGTACTGTTTTTAACATTTTTATTTTAAGTTCAAATCACAGTAATAGTTATAACACATAATTATGCTATTTCACTAATTTAAAAACAACTAATGATGAGCAGATACTGACATACCAGAATGAAAGACATCAGTCAATGAGAACTCATCAACCAATGAGGTGCTTGTTCTTGCTTTTGACATACAATTTTGGATATTTTTGCAGCAGTGGTCCTCAAGTCTCATGTTGTCTTTGGTAACTAATCAAGATCATTGCGATTTCAGCTTTTTACGCAAAGTTACTGTAATCAGAAGTTTAATATGTCACTGTGCTCTGTGCAAATATTTTAAATCCACTTTTCTTTCTGCTCACATGTACAGCTAACACAAGGCCAGATTTAGCACACAGAAGTTCACCATATAAAAACTGCTAGGCAAGCATTAGAAGACAAGACAGGGACAACAGCGAAATGGCCATTTCTGTGTGTCAAAGTCAGCATGAAACTGTATCCTCTGTGCCTTTTTTGGGAATGGCATGATTCACCGAATTGCACATGTAGGAAGAGTATAAAGCCTTGGAACATTGCATGGCACACCTTTGAAGCCAACGGATGGATGGGAGATAACGTCATCTGATTCGGAAAATCCTCCCAACGCAGCGACAAAAATGGTAGACTCTATACATCCGGCTTCCTCTATCCGAAGGTCTTGTCATGGCTTCCTCGTCTGTTATGCCGCATAAACCGTCATTAAAGAAAGCTAAGTTATTTCTCCTATGTGATTTCTTACCGCCGTATCACTAAGGGAGGGGTATCGCCTTTTAATATTATATCTCTGTAGTTTCAGGTTATGTAACACGCAGCAATTACAAAAGAATTTATTCCAACCAGGGAGCTAGCGCCCCCTGCTGGATACAGTTACCCTCTGGGTAGGCAAAATTGCCCCCTGTTTGGAAACTCCTGCTATACAGTCTTAAGTTTATTCCTTCAGAATGCGAAAGATCTGCTAATGCTGACTATGTGCTTGAATGTCTTTATGAAACACCCACATGCTCTGCATATGAAAAAAGGGAAGACACAGCAAATTCCTCAAGGACCCTGCACCACCATGCCATCTTAAAGCAACACCAGTTCAACACAACACAAAATGCAATGATATATTAAGTATAAGAAACCAAAAAGGTGAAAAAAGGTAGAAAAACAAATCAGTGGTGTCCTGTGATCTGATGCGTCATAACCCCTCCAAGCATGAGTTCAGGTGAGAGTTGGTTTTATTTTACTTGCTATTGCAGTTGGTAGCTGGCCATGTCAGTAAGATGTGGGTTTTATCTGATTTCCTGAGCACCAGCAGATTGATCGCAGTTCTAGATGAAGACAAGCCACCCACAGCTGCTGCGGAGATGGCATGATGGCTACAGGATGTGGTGAATGGAAATTGTTTTTAAATTTCAGATGTATTTTTTGGCACCTCAGACTAAATAAACCCACTTGTTTCTAAATCAAGATATTTTTAATTAGTATGCAGTTTTTTTAAAAGGCCGAAGCTGATCATGGAGGTCAGTATATTAGAGAAAAATCTTGTTTGCTGTACAGTTTTTAGATACATGTATAAAAAGCTGCCTTCTTTTTATCCAGATAATGTAGGTTTGCTTTATACTATTAATTGTCTTGCGACCAAATGTGACCTCAAGAGCAGAGATTTCATGGTCTTATTTTCATAGACCTTATAATCTTTTATTATTTAGCCAAAAATTGGAAACCCTCTGAGGCCTGTGATCTTGGTGGGATGTAGGTGCTTGTCCACCCAAGTGAGCTTTGGAGCTATAATGTTGGGTATGCTTGTGCTTTGGCATTTAAAAACATCTGAAGTGAACGGCTAGAATACGAAATAACCCCAAGAGACAGTGGCCATGAGCATTCGATTGTGAAACATGAACGCCTTGCATCAGGAATATCCAGAATCCACACAGATAAGCTGAGTAGCTGAGCATGCCCCAAACACGGGAATCAAGAATTTTGTTTGGGGATGCTTTCTCAGCTCTTGTTGGTTATTGATTGAAACTGACCGTGGGCATTTTCACAAGCACAAGGGTTGCCTTTCTTGTACAGTCTGAGCTTACTCTGGAGAATGAAAAAGTTCTGATAATACTGAAAGGACAACTTTGTAACTATGTATTAAACAATTTTTCGTGAGTATTTTCTCTTTTTTAAATTTGTGTTTGACAGGATACCAACTACTGACTCTCCTACTGAGAATTCAATGATTGATACCTGGGAGGTCATGATTGAGAAAAATGGTCTTTGTGTTCTGAACTTCTAGGAGAATCATAGATTGTCACATATGTGAACCTCAGACAAGTACACTTTTGACTAAATGTCAGCGTATAACCTCATAATAGTGTTACAAGATCCTTTGGACACCATCTGTGTCCCTAGCATTAGGAACTTACTTGATGTGACCAATAAATCTGAATCTCATCTCACCGCTTCAATTACATCTTCCTATTTCTCTTACTCAGCTTTCTTTTATGCAGAAACACCCATATGCCTTAAGTCCCTCTCATGTGGGCTGATGGACTCATTTCAGTTAAATTCATGCTGAAAGTATAAACAAAGTGCTGACTAAACACAACAAAAACATGTCCATGCAACTGAGTTGACTATCAAATCTTCCTGTGTGTTGTTTATTCGCCCAGTTATGCTGCTAGTTTAGAAAGTCATACATTCCATCACCCCAGAATATTGGTCACATGCTTCTGTTTTAGAAACTTTATCAGATATCTGAAAGCTTTGAACTGTTTTTAAAGCCCTGGAATGTGACTCTTGACTTTGTGAGTTTCTCTGTCCAACAGTGAGTCTGTGAGTCTCCTTTGGCATTAATGTTCAGACTGCACCTTAAAGTCCACATTCTATCTATGGTTCTATAGATCTGCTCTCCCTGTCTGGATAGTAACAACAACAACAACATTTATTTGTATAGCATATTTTCATAAACAACTGAGGCTCATCAAAATTCAGGATGTCATAAATTCTCTGTTTTTCCTCCGGGCGCTCCGGTTTCCTTCCACAGTCCAAAGACATGCAGGTTAGGTGGATTGGTGATTATAAATTGGCCCTAGTGTGTGCTTGGTGTGTGGGTGTGTTTGTGTGTGTCCTGCGGTGAATTGGCACACTGCCCAGGATTGGTTCCCTGCCTTGTGCTCTGTGTTGGCTGGGATTAGCTCCAGCAGACCCCCGTGACCCTGTGTTCGGATTCAGCGGGTTGGAAAATGGATGGATGGATAAATTCTCTATAAAGTAGGAAAGTCTCTGGTCCAGATGTCTACCTAGCAGAAATTTATAAAGAACTGTCCGTTACTTTAGCCCAGTTAATGGTAGCTACGCCTGGAGTACCTAGAGAAGGTAATATCCTACTCCATACTTTGCATGAGGGATTGATTAGATAGATAGATAGATAGATAGATAGATAGATAGATAGATAGATAGATAGATAGATAGATAGATAGATAGATAGATAGATAGATAGATAGATAGATAGATAGATAGATAGATAGATAGATAGATAGATAGATAGATAGATAGATAGATAGATAGATAGATAGATACTTTATTAATCCCAAGGGGAAATTCACATACTCCAGCAGCACCTTACTGATACAAAAAACAATATTAAATTAAAGATTGATAATAATGCAGGTAAAAACAGACAATAACTTTATATATTGTTAACGTTTACCCCCCCGGGTGGAATTGAAGAGTCGCATAGTTTGGGGGAGGAACGATCTCCTCAGTCTGTCAGTGGAGCAGGACAGTGACAGCAGTCTGTCTCTGAAGCTGCTCTTCTGTCTGGAGATGACACTGTTTAGTGGATGCAGTGGATTTTCCATAATTGATAGGAGCCTGCTTAGCGCCCGTCGCTCTGCCACAGATGTCAAACTGTCTAGCTCCATGCCAACGATAGAGCCTGCCTTCCTCACCAGTTTGTCCAGGCGTGAGGCGTCTTTCTTCTTAATGCTGCCTCCCCAGCACACCATCTCATAGAAGAGGGTGCTCGCCACAACCGTCTGATAGAACATCTGCAGCATCTTATTGCAGATGTTGAAGGACGCCAGCCTTCTAAGGAAGTATAACCAGCTCTGTCCTTTCTTACACAGAGCATCAGTATTGGCAGTCCAGTCTAATTTATCATCCAGCTGCACTCCCAGGTATTTATAGGTCTGCACCCTCTGCACACAGTCACCTCTGATGATCACAGGGTCCATGAGGGGTCTGGGCCTCCTAAAATCCACCACCAGCCCCTTGGTTTTGCTGGGGTTCAGGTGTAGGTGGTTTGAGTCGCACCATTTAACAAAGTCATTGATTAGGTCCCTATACTCCTCCTCCTGCCCACTCCTGATGCAGCCAAGATAGCAGTGTCATCAGCGAACTTTTGCATGTGGCAGGACTCCGAGTTGTATTGGAAGTCCGATGTATATAGCCTGAACAGGATCGGAGAAAGTACAGTCCCTTGTGGCGCTCCTGTGTTGCTGACCACAATGTCAGACGTGCAGTTCCCAAGTCGCACATACTGAAGTCTGTCTTTAAGATAGTCCACGATCCATGCCACCAGGTATGAATCTACTCCCATCTCTGTCAGCTTGTCCCTAAGGAGCAGAGGTTGGATTGTGTTGAAGGCACTAGAGAAGTCTAGAAACATAATTCTTACAGCACCACTGCCTCTGTCCAAGTGAGAGAGGGATCGGTGTAGCATATAGATGATGGCATCCTCCGCTCCCACCTTCTCCTGATATGCAAACTGCAGAGGGTCGAGGGCGTGTTGAACCTGTGGCCTCAGGTGGTGAAACAGCAGCCTCTACATGGTCTTCATCACATGTGATGTCAGAGCAACAGGCCAGAAGTTATTCAGCTGACTAGGACGTGATACCTTTGGGACTGGGGTGATGCAAGATGTTTTCCAAAGCCTCGGGACTCTCCCCTGTTCCAGGCTCACGTTGAAAATGCGCTGTAGAGGACCTTCAGCAGTTGTGGCGATACTCCATCTGGACCCGCTGCTTTGCTGGCATGACTACTGTCTTTCTAAACAATAATCATCTTCAAACCAATTTTGTTTATTGAATAACAATGCGACAGAATTGGTGGAACTTTAATTGAATAGAATATAGAAATTGTTTCTCTCAATGATATCACAGGATCATACTGGTTTTGCCAATGGCAGGAATTTACTGTCTGTTCTGATTTTGAGGTGTTTGTACATGCATAGTTTTTCTTTAAAACTTTTATTTTCAATTTATAATTAATTATTGTTGTTATTTGTTTAATTATTGCACCGCCATTTTGTGTTTTTACTTGAGGGCAACATTGTTTTGCGCATCACTGGTAATGGTTAGTGATGAGTAAACAGGCAAGTTTCGATTTGCACAAGGTTTTTCAAAACTGACACTAAAAATTAGTTTGGCATATGATTTTGCAAAACAGCAAACTCATTAAAAAGAATTTTTGGGTTGTTTTAAAGATTGTAAGAAGAGAACTATTGATCCCTAAAGACTACTTCGGTTCTTTTCCATAGCTGCGTTATACATGTAATCTGTTTAACACGTGTCAAATCAATTCTATTTATGCCACTTGTTCCCACCATAGTGGAGGAACACAATACATTTTTTACAAATGTGACATGCTACATATTTTCTGCACAAAGACACACCAAAACATCTTTAGGATTGCAACTACAAAAACTGGCACCATGATTAGCAATGTGGGGATTGTCTGGAAGCTCAACAAAATGTCTGCATGTCACAGGAAATTGTTTGGGTTAAATAGTAATTGACAGGAAGACGTATGTGAAATTAAGGCATGTAAATGTTTCTGGACAGGACTAAACACCTTTCATCTTGTGTCAATGACACATTCATTGGAAAATAAAAACACAATTTATTTCCCAATTTTTTGTGAAGACAAACACTAAGTTAATTTTGAACAAATCATTTCCCTCATCACTAGTAATGATGCTCCATTGCTACCACTCGGCAGACGGAAATTGTGATATGTGATCAGGATGCCATTCTTGAAAATGACTGCGTCCTATCTGGAGCAAGTTTTCAGATACTATGCAAAACATGAATTTCTTGTGTTTAGCTAGTAGCAAAATAAATATAGTTTTCTGCCAGAGATGAAACTGCAGATCACAAAAGCACAGAAGAGGCCCGAAATATCAGAATGGGCCAAAGTCAAAATCGAAAAGTCAAGTTGTCAAAAATATCAAAACCCAATATAGTAACCAAAAATCAAAATCAAAATAATGATGAAAAAGAGGCAAACCTAGAATCAAATAAAAATAAATCATACTCTAGTATTTTTAAAATAAATCAGGAATTTAGACACATTGCAGATGGCTACACCATCTTGTATGTGTTTGCGATGACGTCATATCATCTTGTCCCTGAGAATCACATGACAGCAGCCAAGATGCTACAGAAAATGGCAGCTGCAATGATGAGAAGTGAACAACAAAAGGTTGGTGAAAAACTTAAAGATACAAGTGAAAAAAGTGAATTCTACAAGTAAATGAAACCCATAATTCTACCTCTTAGGGAATCAGAATTTTCACAAGGCTTTCGACTTTGATTTTTGGTTTGCATATGGGGATTTGGTATTTTGGTACTCATTGTTATTTTAGCTTTGACCCCAGCCCGTTTTTGACTAATGTTCTCTCTTCTTTACTTGTTCTTGGAGTTATTTTTTCCCCAACTTTAACCCTCTCTCACTTTACAGTGGTGGAACAAAGTCAAACCTTCAGTGCTTGATGTAGTTAATACCACTTCAGAATCTGAGCTTCCAAAGATCTTGTTATTTCAGGATGTCAAAAAAAAGCTTAAAAGATTATATAGAGAACATCTCTTTCCTGCAGCACATAAATTTGAGTTTTGCTTGCATCAAGTTATACCATTTTGGCCCTGAAGCCTATAAGCATGTAAATAATGTAATTTCCAACAACTTCACTTTAGTGTGCACAAATTATAGGGCTGTTCTTTATCACCAATACTTTTTGTAACTGTCATTTAACCACTGTCAATCCATCTTTGGCAAGAGCTAGAAATTAAGGGATATATAAGGGAAATAACAGACCAAAAAGTGTCACTCTTATTTAAACTATACAGTTCTCTACATTAATAATCTGCAATCATTATTAAGATTGTATCAAATCTACTAGGTATAAATCTGCTTTGCACAAATTTAATTTCAGTAAAAGTGTGCTCTTTCCAGTCAACTCACTTATACACAATATTACATTAAAGCTGTTTTGCTGATTTTATTAGGACAGTTTACGTATGCGGGAGTCAGAGTCACAAGAAAATGTAGAGAACTCTTTAAACTCAATTTTTGCAACATGATGGAAAGCACCAAACAAGATTTTAGTAAGAGGGTCAACACTTTCTTTGGCTAGGAGTATTAATATTGTTAAAGTGTCTATCCTTCCAAAACTCATTTTTCTTTTAGACATTTCCCACATACTGTATACTAATATATCCACTTTAAAAAAGCTTGACTAAGTTGTAAGATCCTTCATATAGAAAGAAGAAAAGCCATATATTAAAACAGCGGTTCTCAAACTGTGGGGCATGCCCCCCTAGGGGGGCGTAAAGTAACAAAAAAGGGGGCGTGAATGTTGCCATACATGGCGTAATTTCGTTATTCATAGGAAAATGTTAAACTTGTAGCGGTGTATTGGCAGCAAAAAAATATAGGAATAAATTTTATTAGGGTTTCAAAAAAATGTTTTGGGGGCGCGATTAAAACTGTTATGAAAACTCGGGTCGCAAATACATAAAGGCTGAGAAACGCTGTATTAAAAACATGAAACTACAGAAATGGAAATTAGAGAGTGAGTTGGCAGTACCTGACTTTGAAATGTACTACTTGGTTGCAAATATGTATACATTAAGACACTGGAAGGATATGGAAAATAAAGGAAATGCACCATACCTGCTTGGTTAGATAGATAGATAGATAGATAGATAGATAGATAGATAGATAGATAGATAGATAGATAGATAGATAGATAGATAGATAGATAGATAGATAGATAGATAGAGTGCATCCGGAAAGTATTCACAGCACATCACTTTTTCCACATTTTGTTATGTTACAGCCTTATCCCAAAATGGATTAAATTAATTTTTTTTCCTCAGAATTCTACACACAACACCCCATAATGACAACGTGAAAAAAGTTTACTTGAGATTTTTGCAAATTTATTAAAAATAAAAAAATTGAGAAAGCACATGTACATAAGTATTCACAGCCTTTGCCATGAAGCTCAAAATTGAGCTCAGGTGCATCCTGTTTGCCCTGAAAATCCTTGAGATGTTTCTGCAGCTTAATTGGAGTCCACCTGTGGTAAATTCAGTTGACTGGACATGATTTGGAAAGGCACACACCTGTCTATATAAGGTCCCACAGTTGACAGTTCATGTCAGAGCACAAACCAAGCATGAAGTCAAAGGAATGGTCTGTAGACCTCCAAGACAGGATTGTCTTGAGGCACAAATCTGGGGAATGTTACAAAAAAATTTCTGCTACATTGAAGGTCCCAATGAGCACAGTGGCCTCCATCATCCATAAGTGGAAGAAGTTCGAAACCACCAGGACTCTTCTTAGAGCTGGCTGGCCATCTAAACTGAGCGATCGGGGGAGAAGGGCCTTAGTCAGGGAGGTGACCAAGAACCCGATGGTCACTCTTTCAGAGCTCCAGAGGTCCTCTGTGGAGAGAGGAGAACCTTCCAGAAGGACAACCATCTTTGCAGCAATCAACCAATCAGGCCTATATGGTAGAGTGGTCAGACGGAAGCCACTCCTTAGTAAAAGGCACATGGCCATCCTTAAATTCTGACCCATCTTCCCTGCACTCTATAGCATGATGCTGCCATCAACTTGCTTAACGGTTCTGATGGTATTAGGCAGTTGATGAGCTGTACCTGGTCTTCACCCGGCATTGTGACTGGAATTCTGCCCAAACACTTCAATTTTTGTCTCATCAGGCAAGAGAATCTTCTTCCTCATGCTTTAAGAGTCCTTTAAATTCTTTTCATATGCCTTGTCTAGCCACTATACCATAAACGCCTAATTGATGATTCTCCCATCTGTGCAGAGAACCTCTGAAGCTCTTTTAGAGTGACCATTGGGATCTTAGTCACTTTCTTGACCAAGGTCCTTCTTGCCAAGGTACTCTGTTTGGATGGACAACCCACTCTAGGAAGCATTTTGGTGGTTCCAAACCTCTTCCATTTCAAAATTCTTGAGGTCACTGTGCTACTGGAAACACTCAGCTTTAGAAATGGTCTTATACCCATGCCTTGATTTATGCCTTACCTTGATTTGATCTAAGAGTTCCTTGGACTTCTTAGTTTGGTTTTGTCCTGACATGCAGTGTGAATTGTGGGACTTTTATATACACAGGTGTGTGCTTTTACAGCGATGTCCAGTCAATTCAGTTTGTCCCACGTGGACTCCAATCAACTTCTATAGAAATGTCAGCAATAATTAGAGCAAACAGGATGCACCTGATCACAATTTGGAGTGTCACAGCAGAGGGCCTGAATACTTACAACAATTGAGACATTTCAGTTTTGGATTTTTAATACATTTGCAAACCTTTATGAAAACATGTTTTCATTTTGTCATTATTGGTTATTGAGTGTAAAATGGTGGGAAAAAATGGCAAATGTATCTATTTAAATTAAATCTACAACAAAATAAAGTCTGCAGAAAATGAAGGGGTCTTAAATACTTTCTGAATTCACAGTTGATAAATAGAGTTTGTCCTAAAAGGAAATTTAGCATTTCAAAGAATCTCAAGAAATATTATAACAAAAAAAAAACTCCCATTAAATACACACAAAGAATTGCAAAAATGGAGAAACCTTCTGACTTGACTAAACGTCTCAGTGAGGCATTATAAAGGCGTATTTGCAGTAGGGATGAGATAGTATATAAATAGTAGTATTTCTGGATGCACTACTTTTGAATAATGTGTTTTCTAAAATTACTCAATGATAGTTTGTCAAAGAAAGGATTTAAAGACTTTAAAAACTTTAAAAAGAAAGACTTGCTCAGATTCCTCACTATATGACTTGCTTTGTGCTTTTGTTATCATTAATGACTGACAATTTACTACAATCCAGTTTTGTACCACTAGCCCAAAACATGGCACCAATATAAGAAACACTTTAATGCAGAGATGTTGCTCTCTGCAGCTCCATAGTACGATAATCTTATATTGCCGCCCTCTTTAACTTGTTCAGTGTTTAACAGCTAAAAGTCATTAGGTATTTGGACTTCCAGAAGTCTTTACATAAGATGTGTTCACACACTTTGATCAACATTGTGATAAATATGAAATAATTTCAACACTTCATTAGTCCTACTTACAAATCATATTAGAGCAATAAAACAATTGAACAATCTAGACGAAAGCAGGCCATTCAGCCCAACAAAGCTCGCCAGTCCTATCCAGTTAATTCTTCAAAAAGAACATCAAGTCTAGTTTTGAAAGTACCTAAAGTCCTGCTTTCTACCCCAATACTTGGTAGCTTATTATTCTGCATGTCTATGGTTCACCGTGTAAAGAAAAACTTCCTAACGTTTGTGTGAAATTTACCCTTAACAAGTTTCAAACTGTGTCGTCATGTTCTTGATGAACTTGTGAATTTCCCATTGGGATTAATAAAGTATCTATCTATCTATCTATCTATCTATCTATCTATCTATCTATCTATCTATCTATCTATCTATCTATCTATCTATCTATCTATCTATCTATCTATCTATCTATCTATCTATCTATCTATCTATCTATCTATCTATCTATCTATCTATCTATCTATCTATCTATCTATCTATCTATCTATCTATCTAACTCATTTTAAATTAACAGTCTTGATCCATTGTACTAATTCTCTTAATAATTTTAACCACTTCAATCATGTCACCTCTTAATCTTCTTTTGCTTAAACTGAAAAGGCTCAGCTCTTTAAATTGTTTCTCATAATTCAACCCCTGTAGCCCTGGAATCAGCCTAGTCGCTCTTCTTTGGACCTTTTCTAGTGCTGCTATGTCCTTTTTGTAGCCTGGAGACCAAAACTGAACACAGTACTCCAGATGAGGCCTCACCAGTGCATTTTAAAGCCTAAGCATAACCTCGTTTGTCTTGTACTCCACACATCGTGCTATATAACCTAACATTCTGTTATCCTTCTTAATGGCTTCTGAACACTGTCGGGAAGTCGATAGTGTAGAGTCCACTACGACTCCTAAATTCTTCTCAAAAGGTGTACTTTCAATTTTCAGACCTCCCATTGTATATTCAAACCTAACATTTTTACTTCCTACATGTAATACTTTACATTTACAAACACTAAACTTCATCTGCCACAAATTTGCCCAAGCCTGTATGTTGTCCAAGTCCTTCTGTAATTATTCAACAGACTCTAGATTATCTTCCAATCCACCTATGTTGGTATCATTTGCAAATGTAACCAGCTTGCTACATATATTCCTATCCAATTCATATATATACTAGGGGGTTCCCTCCCTTCTGCTCGTTTTGCTCGCCAACACCCCTGTCCTGCGCTACGCGACAGCCACTTTGCGTCTCTGATGCTCGTGTTGCAAAGAGGGGGGCTAAACACACCCCAAGGAGACACGGTTGCTCCTCCGAAATCCCCTCTTAAATGGTGAAACAATAGGAAACAAATAGTTTTTTTTTACCTCCTCTTTGCTCAATCAGCTACTGACTTGCTGCTGCCTTGCCGCTTGATCTGCATCTTGTGCAGCGCTTCGAACATTTAAAAGCCCTTGGAGCAGCTGTCCTACTCTTCGTCTTTTATATCCGGCCCCGGGCGTGGTTAAATCTCTTGGCACAAAGTCTCGTCTCGTGGAACATGAGTTCTTGATATTTTTTTGTTTATTTTAAAAATGGAATAAGAATCTGAAAATCCAAATACATCACAGTAAAGTTTGATAAATTCTGAAAAGAATGATACCAAACATTTATATGTAGGTTTTAAAATAAGCCAGATTTAAAGCATGACAAAAAACATGACATGAAATCATTGCACTTTTAGGCTTATGATTTTATATATATATAAAGTAGATATACTGTATATATGTCAAATAGCAGCAGCCCTAGCAACAACCCCTGTGGGGCACCATTCTTAATATCAGCCAGTTCTGATAAGGTTCCTTGCCCCATATCTCTCTGCTTCCTGTGTCTGAGCCAATTTTGCACCCATCTATAAAGTACACCCTGAACTCCCATTTCTTTTAGTTTGATGCCCAACCTCTCATGCTGACACCTTATCAAATGTTTTCTGAAAGTCCAGATAAAATACTTTGTTAAAAGAAACCTGCCGGACATCTCTAATCTTATATCACCATCCTTAATTGAATAAATTTTAACTAATTATCAGGAGAATATTGACATTATTTCTATGCTTTATCAATTAATGCCATGTTGCTCACTTCTAGATGATTAAAGACAAAGCTGGGAAACAAACCTCTCTATTAATATCTAAGACAAAGATTAGGACTCAGTTATTCATTATAAACAGTACATTCTCCATCCATCTGTGCAAAACATGTGATAATTCATCTTAAAATTAGGCATTATTCACATCTTTCTTTCAAATTGTCCAAAATACATCAGGAACAAAACTCTAATCGTGAATAATGTTATCTAGCATCAGCCTAGTTAGGTCATATGTTTTGGAAATGTTCTAAATTAAGGTAATTTTGGAGAAAGATATTAGCTTATCTATCATGTAGTGCTTACAATTTTGCCTAATCTTTTGACAGAGTTTGGAGTTACACTGGATGGCCAGAGATTATGTAGCATTACGCCCGATCATTTCCTTTACTACATTGTTAGTGTGTTGACTGATTTTGCTTAACTGGAAGAACCCTAGAGAACTCAATGAGAATGAAATATATTAGGTGTAATACAAGAAAAATCAAATTTACTTTATGTGGAACAGTGTAAAAATTAGAAGTTGTCAAGGACTTATATAAAATAGACATGGGCTCCTGTCTTTGTTTCTATTTTACTTTCAGTTTTTAATATATGTGAAGAACTA
Source organism: Erpetoichthys calabaricus (assembly GCF_900747795.2). Lineage (NCBI taxonomy): Eukaryota > Metazoa > Chordata > Cladistia > Polypteriformes > Polypteridae > Erpetoichthys > Erpetoichthys calabaricus. Next base: position 88,501,205 of record NC_041395.2, read on the forward strand.
TTTTATAAGAAGTCTTTTTCCACATAGCTTTTTGAAGAGTAGAAGGGGAATTTTATAATTTAATCTGTTTCTACCATCTCTTTAAATGTTGCATTGACCAAATATTTGATTGGCCTGTGTTTTACATATTACAAATGTTTTGAACACTAAAAAGGAGATGTTACATCTGGCCTGTAAAGTGACATTCAGTCATATCAGTGAAATGGTTGAACTGCATAATGAGTAACTAGGATTTTAAAAGGATGATACTTTAATACTACATATCATTGAATATGAATCAACGTTAAATTAATTTGATTTAACAAGGAGACAATTGTCAGTAGATAGCGTAACTTGACTCCAGCTACCTGCAGTCTCATCTGTTGGCAAGCAGTGAAACAAACCAAGCCAAAGTTAAACTTCAGCCATATGGGAATGGTAACAGAAAATGAATTAATGTTTCAATGTGACTTCCTGCTGTAAAGAAACAGGACAAGTTAGAGAACAAAAAGGTGGATATGTTTTTAATATAAGGACCCACTTGAAGGGCTTGTTGGTCATCCAGTTGTTGTCCCTATGAAATCATCTCTCTTTCAGACCTGTTAATCAATTCAATTGAATTTAGGGTAATTTATTCTTATTAAGCAGACTTCCATTTAAGAGCCCACATACTACATAATAAAAACAAATGGAACATGATAAGTGAAATGCAAAAAAACAATGTTGAATCAAGCAGAAAAACATCATACAATTTATGTAAAATATACATATGGAGAAGGAGGTGTAATCATTTTCTTCACTTTCATAGGTGACTATATGACAAAACAAAGGAACTTCACCTGGAGAGAATGCCAGCATACTGACACATTTCATCAGCTGGAGAAGCAAGTAAATCTGTACATGCTGTCACACGATACTGAGATCTCGCACTTTCAAGCTCACTGTGCCAGAGGGTGCCAAGTGCATTCTCAGGTATCAGGTATTAAATGAAAAGAAACAGGTCTTTTCAGCATTGAAAAAAGATTTATAAAATCTACTTGTAACAGTATATTGAGGCAATGCTTTGTAGCTTTTTAAAATTCTTTTAAATGTATTATACCAGGGGTGGGCAAAGTTAGTCCTGGAGGGCTGCAGTGGCTGCAGGTTTTTGCTCCAACCCAGTTGCTTAATTAGAAAACAATCCTTGCCAATAATTAAATTTCATGGCTTGTTAGTGCTTTAACTCTGCCATGTCAGGCCATTCTCATATCCTAGATTTTTTTTCCATTCTAAGGATATCATCCAAATGATTTGAAGTCTAAAATGGACTCAATCTTTCACTTTTTTCTCTTCACTTTCCTTCCAAGTATTTAATTATACCAAATAGTGCACGACAAATACACACAGGTGTAAATGGTAACAAGCTAAAAGGAGAAATGCTGGTTTCTTTTGTCATTTGCATCTTATTGCTAATAAGGAGCCATTAAAAACTAAGAAAACAGCTGTTTAAGACTAAAATAAGCAATAAGAGTTCAAAATCTTAACGACTGAGACAACTAAAGTGAAGCAGAAGTGTTACTTGAACAATAAGTGCTTCTTATTAAGCAACTGGGTTGGAACAAAAACGTGCAGCCACTGCGGCCCTCCAGGAATGACTTTGCCCACCCCTGTATTATACAATACAGTGGTAGATATTGCACATCTAGATATTGCATAACACATGATAGCAAGACCGTAAGAGTCCTTCCATTGTGTGAAAAAAGGCATAGCTAGGGATTACTGCAACTAAATGGTTCCAACAATATTGATCTAGAATGCTTAAATGAAGGTGGCCAGACAATGGGGTTGAGATGTTCAACTTTATTGAAAGACAAAAAAAGAACTGGCACAAAATCAGACTACCCCTTGGATGACAGATGTTCCTGACTCAGAAGTGCGACCATGTTGGTGTACTGGCCAGAGGTCAGCGTTATTTAGTAGCCTATTAGCGGGCAGCATGCAGTTCCCAAGCAGATGGAGTGGAATTATCTGTTCCTTTTTAGTATTTTAGTGGCAAAACTTCTGTGAGACTTGAATCTTTATGGGCTGCAGAAGGCTCAGGGGATTTAGTGCTCTCAGGAACTGCCATAGTGCAATATGACTTAATAGCCCTAAAGCTATATAGAATCAGCTTTGATCATGAAACTAATTCTATCCTTAGTGGGAAGTGACAATGGGAAATATTTCTAGCTGCCTGAGGCCAGGCAGGAGTCAGTCAGTGAGTTGGGAAAAAGGATCACGGGAGAAGAGTCTGGGCTAGTTAGACAAAGAAAAAGACACGAAAGAAGAAACCACTGCCTAGAAGACCTGGATCTGTATGCATTAAGGCAGGCTGTTATACTCTTCTGCTCATTCTGTCTTTTTCTTAAGTAAGAAATGTATTGTTTTGTGCCATTCTGTACCATTCTGAATACGGAGGGTTACTGTGAATTAATATGAGTTACTAGGCCATATATGTAGTAACAGTTCATCCCAACTTCTTTGGATGCAAATAAGGAAATCTTTCAGGAAAAGTTCAAAGGATCCTACTATCTCAGAGGACAGGAAGTCACACCCAGTAAGGTCCAAGGAATATACAGTATATGTTCCTGATTACCTCACTGACTGACTAGCTGATAAGAAATTCTTGGCTATTTGGAAATAAAGTAAGGAAAAATTGTTGTCATCAGTGGATCCATCTCATGGCATGTGTCCGATATTTCTCAGTATCAGTCAGTGCATGGTTTCCTACATTTGTATGAAAGAAAAAGAAACTCACAAATATTTTGCTGTTGTGACCAGGCACAGAATTGGAATTGTGATGCCTAAACTGGTAAATGGCAATGCTAACTAATACACATGCATGTAAATTACAGGTAAGATGCTGGCTTGATTGTTAGGGAGACTTTAATTCAGAAAGCTTATGACTTTTATTAAGTAAGACCGTTAAGTATGTCTAAGGTATATTTTTATTATTTATTTTATTTTTTTATGAAGTAACACATTTCTTAAGTAAGCTGACAAGGATAAATGACAAGGGCAATGTCTGCATCAATTTGTACTTTACATGTAATTGGTTGCTTTTTTTTTATAGAGGAGTTTTGGTGTTTAATATTTAATATTTGCAGGCCTTGGAATTCAATCCCATAAAGAAAGGATGACTCTACTAGTATGTGCAGAAAAATGATTATCAACACTACATAAGTCATATCAAAAAACAAAAATGAGCTGTTTATTCCACCACTTCATGCAGTTCATATTGCTTTTCAATGATTTAATAATTTTACTAATTGCATATATTTTCCAAAAATATTTTTTTAAATCCTAGCTGTGCTACCCATCTAAGTAATCAATGTCAACGACGTCAGAGTTACCGTCTGCTGTGCACCATCTATTAGAACTCATTTTGTAATGCATGCAGTAATAAAATGCATTGCATTTGTCATTCCAACAGAATGGCATGGCAGAGGCATAGCAACCAGGCAGGTTCACAGACACATACTTTATTAAAGTGGACAAAATATTAAATAAAACTGTCCTTATGCTTCCACCTAATGTAGTTGTAAAGTTTATTTTTATTTATTTGTTTGCATATTGATTGATTGCCTGTATTATCGGTCCTGTAAGTGTGTATCCTTGTTTTATATGTTTCTGCTGCTGGTATGCATCAAAATTCCCACCTTGGATTAAAAAAAATGAATCAAATCTAATGTAATCTAATGTAATTATTAATATCTACTTTGATTAAAAAGGCATTGGAATTTTAAAAAATATTTTTTACAACGTCCAACAATACCAAAACTTAACATTTTATATCAATTCCGCAATAACCTATCCATTCTAATGATGTACATTTATTTTATATTATTTGGTTGTCTGGAAGCATAACAAAATCTTTTGATTTCTTTTGCATTTTTAGTTGTCTATTCTGTAATGTTAAATCGATTACATTACCAATGTCCTTTAAGAAGCCATTGTTCTTTCGTTACTTCACATGCTTGACTTGCTTCTTCTCAGTTGTTTTGCTGGAAGTTTAAATTTTTTACTCCACTTATAATTATGTCATTAGTATTGTATATACTGTACAATATTTATCTACTTCTATATTTACTATTATGATAACTGTGCTAATACAGGTTGCAGAGTACAAGTTTTAATTTTTGCTACTGAATATATTTATAAAGAGACATGCGTTCATCCATTTTCTGAACTCATTCCTTGACATACACATTTGTGTTGTGAGGTGTAATTCTGGTCCAGCATGTCCTGGTCAGACACTTCATTGAATCTGAACCTGAAGAGAACTGACACATGAGACAAAGACAGCCAAAACTCCTTATTACTACTAATGGGGCACAAGCTACTAGAAATATCCAGAAACTGCAAGAACTAAGCAAGAGCTGTCTTTTAAAATGAAGCAACGTGCCTTACTAAACCAGGTTATACAGTATATGACACACACAAACTGTGGGCCTATTTCAAACAGTCGATTTACCTCAAAGCCTCACTGGACACATCAGGCAAGGAGGAACTACAGCATATGAAATGAGATTTACTGTTTCTCAGAGTTGAGATGATTAAGTACTACAGGATTTTGAAAAATGGATTGCTGTTTTCTGTTATATCTGTTTCAATCTTTCCATAAAGGTCGGAGCAGAAAGGTTAATAGAACAAGAATACAGTGGAAGTACTTTAAGGTAAAAGCAGGAACAGTAGTCTCATAAGAGCTGTGGCCTGAACACTGAAGAACAAAAGCCAGATTAATAGAAAGGTGTGAAATCAGGAGAAATGTGAGTCAAAAGCACTTATTAAAAAGAAGAAATTACCAGACAAACCAGCTTTTGCTCTCTAGCAAGAAAGGTCTTTCCTTTATGAAAACAAAATTCTGAGCCTAAGCCTGCAGCTCTCCTTTAAATAAGATAGCTACTCATGCTCCCCATGCCCCTATGAAGTCACATGCATGCAACCTATGTCCCATAGTGACTTTAATATACTCACAAATATATGTGTACATTTTTTAACTATTCTGGATTTTGGTGCATCCAGAATTTTACTCTGTCATTTGTTTTATGTTTTTAACATATTTTTTATTTTATTATTTCATTTGAATTTTTATTAATTATTATTATTGTCACTAAAAATTGTACTCTACATATAATCTGTATATAACAAATACAATTTTATTTTATTTTTTTTTTTTTTATTCACACAATGCTGTCTGCTATAATCACATGACCACCATCATCAGACTTGTGACATCACAGAGAGTTCTCTATAAATGGGGGTTTGCGTCATATCCCTTGGTGAATACAGAAATACTTTTGTCCTCTTTAGTGATACTTATTTTCTAATTCAATTAGGCTCTAATGCTATGGTCTGTTTCATTTTTGACCATGAGTGACTTAGACTTACGGCTGTGTTTTGCCCCATGTCCCTGGGTGCTCCATCTTGCTTTGTCTCAGGTATTTTTTGACCCTCGCTAAACCTTCTGACAGTGATTTTTCATGCCTTCTTTTCATCACTTGGTCATTTCTCACTTGTAATTATCCTCTGTGTCCTTAACACTTGTCCTTGTAAGATGTGGCATCATCATGACAAAAAGCCCAAAGTGTCAGAGCAATAATGTCATTATCTTGTCACACTGCACTAAAAAGTAGTAAATAGTTTTTAAATTAATGAACATCAAAAAACATTTTAATCTGCTCTTAAATTGTGATATGTACATTTGCTGTCATTTTGGATGCAGATTTTACAATTTGTGAAGTAAAACTTAAAAAGTTATAATAAAATGAAGGCTTAAACTCTTGAAATCTCATAATTTACAGTTACTCATTGTTCAGAATTAGGGTACTGGAAGGGCAAAGAGATTAAAATATTTGATCAGAAGGCGGATCACAGCCTACCAATCAATAGTAACCACTATAGACCACAATGTCTGCATGATGCAGCCAGCTGCTTTAATTTAGTGCAGATCCATTCTCTTGTGCTGTATTGTTTACTTAACTTTAATTATTTAAGAGGAAATGGCCAAGTATGTACAGCTGCCTCATACCATTTACTGGTGATAGCAGTTCAGAGAGAAAACAGAATTGGGTTCTGAAGGGGGTTTACTACTCAGTGAATTATAGTAATTAAATTTGCATTTTTAAGGTCCAGGTCCTAAGCCACTTAAGCACACTGCCTGACTGGTACAAAGAGCAGGTGATTTCATAGTGCTCTGGTTTATATAGCTGTTTAAGGCATATTAAACTGATACCTCCAATGCCAATCGTAGAGTGAATGAGAGCAGCCATTAAGAAGGATACTAGGAAAGCTTGAAGGCAGTTCTTCTTCTTCTTCTTTCGGCTGCTCCCATTAGGGGTTGCCACAGCAGATCATCTTCTTCCATATCTTTCTGTCCTCTGCATCTTGCTCTGTTACACCCATCACCTGCATGTCCTCTCTCACCACATCCATAAACCTTCTCTTAGGTTTTCCACTTTTCTTCTTCCCTGGCAGCTCTATCCTTATCATCCTTCTCCCAATATACCCAGCATCTCTCCTCTGCAAATGTCCAAACCAACGCAATCTCGCCTCTCTGACTTTGTCTCCCAACCGTCCAACTTCAGCTGACCCTCTAATGTACTCATTTCTAATCCTATCTATCCTCGTCACACCCACTGCAAATCTTAGCATCTTTAACTCTGCCACCTCCAGCTCTGTCTCCTGCTTTCTGGTCAGTGCCACCATCTCCAACCCATATAACATAGGTCACTCTTGCTGATACCCATCTGTCACAAATTACTCCTGACACTCTTCTCCAAAGAGAAATATTCCAAATACGGCGATAGATGACCCAAAAAGATTCTTTCAGTATTCCAGTAGTAATAGAACAGTGAAGGAGGAGATTAAATAAATCAGCAATAATAATGAGAAGTTAAACTATACAGAGAAATAGCAGATGCTCTAAACTCACATTTTTCTGAGGTCTTAAAATGTGAGCAAGTGGATAACCTCCCAGTGGTATGGAGGACTACTAGATAGCCATTGAGTGATTTGAAAATTGTAAAGGGAGAATAACTTCTGAGATTAAAGTGGCAAAAAGTTAACAAATCACCAGGATCAGATGACATTTATCCCAGGTGCTTAAGGACATTGGTAAGTACATATATAAACCCTTGATGTATATTTTTTAAAGTCACTGCATATTGGGCAAATTCATAAGGACTAGAAAATGTTAAATATTATTCCATATTATAAAAAGGGTGATCAGGCAGATCCACATTAACTAAGTTTAATGTGCATCACAGGTAAATTAATGGAAAGAGTTATTAGGGAGACAACTGAACAGTACATGGCAAAAACAGTCAGCATGGGTTTAGGCGGGGAAGTCGTATTTTACTCATATGCTGGAATTCTATGAATAAAATCATACAATGAGAGTTGCATATGGTATTATTCATGTTGATTTTTGGAAAGCATTTGATAAGGTCCCACAAGAGAGATTTGGGTATCGAAGTAGAAGAAGTAGGAGTTAAGGGTGTAGTGTGTAGAATTGAACAAAACACAGGAAGTAGAAGGTTATGGTGTGAGGAACCTTATCAGAATTGGCTGTTAAGAATAGTGTTCCTCGGGGGTCAGTGCAGGGGCTACTGCTATTTTTAATATACAGTATATAAATAATTTGGATAGGAATATAAATGGTAAGATGATTAAGTTTGCAGATGATACCAAGCTGCTGGTTGAATCATTACAGAGAGACTTGGACAGCATACAGGCTGTGGCAGATGAAATTTAATGTCAATAAATGTAAAGTATTACACATAGGAAGTAAAAATGTTAGGTTTGAATACAAAATGGGTGGTTGGAAAATCAAGAGTACACCTTATGAGAAGGATTTAGGAGTCATAGAGAACTCTACGCTATCAACTTCCCGACAGTGTTCAGAAGTCATTAAGAAGGCTAATAGAATGTTAGGTTATATAGTGCCTTGATGTGTGGAGTACAAGTCCAAGGAGGTTATGCTCAAGCTTTATAATGCACTGGTGAGACCTCATCTGGAGTACTGTGTGCAGTTTTGGTCTCCAGGCTACAAAAGGACATGCAGGGTATGAGTTAAAAGAAGATTAAGAGGCGACATGACTGAAGTGTTTAAAATAATACAAGGTATTAGCACAATGGATCTAGCCTGCTTCTTTAAAAATGAGAACAAGAAGAACACAGAGGCACGGTCAAAAACCTGTTAAGAGTACATTTCACACAAACATTAGGAAGTTTTTCTTCACACACAGAATCATAGAGACACGGAATACATTACGAGGTAGTGTGGTGGAGAGTAACTCTTTAGGGACATTCAAAACTCAACTTAATGTTATTTTGTAGAAATTAGGTGGATAGAATTGACAAAGTTTCTTGGGTTGAATGGCCTGTTCCCATCAAACCTTTTTCTAAGATTCTAATATGGTGACATTAAACAAAATTTAATATTGTTAAAATCAAAATTTGGGGTGCTCATTTATGAACTCATCGTGACCTTGTAAATCCTATTGATGGAGTGTAGTAGATTTGTTGTTTTACAGGTTTGCTGGCACACAAACTTACTGATTGTCACCTGGCCTATTATTGCTAAAGAACGTATTCCTTTGTAAATATGGCTCAATAATCCTTCAATATGCAGGTTATCCACACCCATTGTCAGCTATGCATGCACTTTATGCCTTATTTGTTTTGTAAAGCTCCCATGAAAACAATTTGCTTTCAAATGTACCTACCCTACTGGCTATTCAGATTGTGTGAATACTCTACAGACCCACCCATATGAATGTGGTTACTTCTTATGTTATTTATCTCCACTTAAGCAATACTTCTGGCTTGAAAGCAAGTATCAAGCTAAAAAACTGTTAAGTGGATTTTATGTAAGCGTCGTTTTGATAAAGAACAGGTTAGTCAGAATTTGCAAAAATGCCTTTTTTCCACTGTTTCCTGTATTAGGCAAGACTGTTTTTCAAGCAAAAAAACAAAGCAAAACATGCAGACTGACTAGTATAGAAGCTTACTGAGCTTAATTTCCTAGTAAAAAATAACTCTGCATCTATTTTAGTCCTTAATATTTTCTGTATCTGTCCTGCTTATCTGTTGTGTTGGTGTTGTCAGGCTGTTTGCAGTGACTTATCCAGATGAATGTGGAGACAAGCAGATCAGCTTTATGAAGAGAAAAGTTCTAAATGAGCGAGTGAGAAAATGCAGCTGATAGTGGAGGTCAGAACATTTGAATTGTCATCATCCTTAGGATGTCTGACAACTCTGTGCGGCATCCTCTCCGTGTAGGTGGGCAGTGTCACCTTATGAAGGATGTCATTGAGCTCACTCTGACTTCAAATTGGATTGCTGTATACTTGAAAATGATAGGAAACAGTGTCAAGTTCAAACTGATCAAACTGTCATCTTGACTAATGCCATTTTTCTGGTGAAAAAAAAAATTGATTAAGTTCCCCAGGCATCTACTGCAGTGAAAAATGCTTGATGCCAGGAGCACAACATTGGCAAACATGGCATGAGCATATTTGTTTTGCTCTTTCTCAAACTCCAGGTTGTGCAATAATAAGTTCACCTATTCATTTTGGAACTGGCTAAATCCAGCTCATGGTCGCAGGGAGGAGACACATATTCTAGCAAAATCTGATGAAAGAAAAGATGCAACTCTGCATAGAGCGCCAGTCCATTGTAGGACACACTCACACACATATCTACTCTCACTTAATGATGCATTTTGGGTTCAAAACTCATCCACTTCCTTAACTAGTAGCCAGCCTCTGCGTTTAATTGAACTTATATTGTGTCCTTGAGTTTAATTGACAAACCTTTTAAAATCACAAAACTTGAACTGCTTATTTTTTTTCTTTAACCAGCTGCTAGCAAGCAATAAGTACTAAGCTGCTCCAGGTCAAAACAAACAAACAAATAAACCGAATAAAACATTTGAATGATGTTCTCAGAAAATAAAAATTAGTGATACTATGTGTCAAAGTGACCCACCAAGCTCTAATGCTGGGGTCTCAGGCTTGGCTCTCAGAGGACTGCCATGGCTTCAGGTTTTAGCTTCAGTCACATACTGTATATATTAACAAGTTGATTCTGGCTGTTGATTATAAATGCTACTTTATTTACTAAATGGTGTGATGGATGGCACACATGACCTGGTGACCCTGTCGGGATGTATTCTAGTCCATTACCTATAAAGGAAGAAAGACAGGATGTTCCCTATCGTTAGCAAGAAGAATTGCAGAAGAACCCAGTATAAAACTGGGTATGCAGCCATGCCACATGCACTTCAGAAGAGGTCATCCACCTGACACTAAGCATGTCCACGCCTGGCCAGTGCCTGGAAGGGAGAATAACCAAGGTTGCTTCTGGAAGAGGTGTTGGTGAGACCAGCACGGGGTACTTACCCTGTGATGTGAATGTTGATCCCAATGTCCCAGTGCATTGACAGCGGACAATGAGCTGTAAAAAGTGTGCCATCTTTCAGATGAGATGCAAAATTGAGGTCTTAACTCTCTGTGATTAAATTGCCCATCTGGGACCCTAATCATTCCCTGCCTCTCAGCACTTCACCACCTAACAGCTAATGTGTGGTGAGCGTATTGGTGCAAAAATGGCTGCCGTTGCGTCTTGCAGGTGGATACTGCAAATTAGCAGTGTTTGAAGTGGCTCCCCACTCACTATGTAAAGTAGTGCTTTGAGTAGTGAGAAAAGCACTATATAAATATAAAGATTCTTCTTATTATTATTATTATGCTGGTGGCAGGGATGGATCAAAGAACCTTACTCAGCCAGGAGTCCGGTATAACAAAGAAACAGGGACACAACCTATTTGAACTACATACTACCCCAAGATGCAAGATGGCAGCATCCACGGTCCTTGGTACCCAAATTGATACCCACATAGCATGCTAGGAACTGCACTCGCATGATGTTGCCCTGTTGGGATCCAGGGGTGCCACCAGGAGGTGCTGCATGTGGACTTCCATATGACCCAGAAGTGCTTTCTGCATAGCATGTCCTTGCAACTGAAGTACTTGGGTCTTATATAAAAGGAGTCATTTTGCCTCACCCAGGAGAGCTGGAGTCGGGTGGAAGTGGGCAAAACTCACTTGGGAGGAGTGGAGGAAGAAAAAAGAGAAGAGAAAATACTTGTGCTTGTTGCACCTTGAAAGACGTCTTTGCAAAGGTATCTGGTATAATAAAGCATTTATTTGAACCTGACCCTAGGTTTTGTGGCTCCTTGGTGTCCATTTGTGGTCACAATGACTTTGCAGTGTTCCATTAGCAGTAGTAGTAAAGAAAGTGACCAAAAAACAAACCTCTGCAGCCACTTTTTCCCTTTAGGATCCTAGTTTCAGACCTTGGGTTTAGGGTTGATTTGATAGAAATAGAGATGAAGATTTTGTCACAGAACAACTTATGGGTAGAGTAATATAACTTTTTTATATACTCCCTAGGAAGACAAGAAAAAAACTCCTAAAAAAAAAAAAAACCTCAGAAAATCAATAAAAGAAATCTTGAGATAGGCAACCCCCTTTCAGGTAGGTTGGACGTGCAATAGGTGTTGTAAGAATGATAGGAGTTGCTGTCGCCCTTTAAACCAAACAGACAGATACACAGGACACAGGGTAAAAGCACTCAGAAGTATTTTAATATTTTTTTCTTATTTAAATGGTGCTTCCTAAGCACCACAACCACCATAACACAATCAAATAACAAATAAATTAATGCAATTCTCTCCTTCACACCTCCCAGCAAGCTCTGTCTTCTACCTCCCAAATCTAGCTCACTTGTTAGGTTCCCATCAGTCCTTTAAATAGTACTGTTTTCCTCTAGGGGTTGCTAGCTCCCTAGTTGGAATAAGTTCTTTTTAATTGTGGCGTTTTAAGTAACCTGAACCTAAACAGATATAATATTAAAAGGCGCTATCCCTCCCATAGTGATACGGCGGTAAGAAATCACATAAGAGAAAATAACTTAGCTTTCTTTACTGACGATGCCCATTTTCGTAGCTGTCTCTTTCTCTCCTCAAATGCTTGCCTAGCAGTTCTAAATGATGAGCCCCTGTGTGCTAAATCTGGCCTTAGCTCTACATGTGAGAAGAAGCAGATTTAAAATATTTGCACAGAGCACAGTGACATTAAACTTATATTCTGATTTCAAGTACTTGACCCAGAAGTGCTTCTGTCCTTCCAACCACGTGACTGGCTAGCATTTCCGGATCTAATGAAGAACTGGCTTTTTCTTCAGCCCGGAATACTTCGGGGCTTCCATCCTTGTGACTACCTTGTACTCCCGGGCTATAGGGAAAGAATGAATCCCCAGATCCTTTGACAGCTCCCCCTGGTGGCACCCATGGCACCCAACAGGGATGAGAAACCGAACTCCAGGTCCAAGCCTTCTAGCTAAAAGTTTGGAGAATATCTTAACATCATTATTCAGAATTAAGATTGGTCTGTATGGTGCACATTGTAATAAGTTCTTATTTTTATTTGGAAAGATGGTAATTAATGCTTGGCAGAAAGTTTCATGTAGAATTTAGTTGCCTGTAGCTTCTATAAATATTGCAAATAATAGTGGAGCTAACCTATTAGAAAATTTTTATAACATTTCACTGGGTAACCAGCAGGGCCTGATGCTTTCCCACTTTGGAGTGAGTTTATAGCATCCAGTAAATTCTGAGAATGTGAAAGGTTTGTCCAGTTCCTCTGCAGTAAGGGCATCTAGCTGTGATATTTGTAATGCATCCAAAACTCATTAGATTGTGTTTTATTTCTTTAAACTGAGTCGAATATAAGGACTTATAGTATTCTCTAAATGTGTGGGTTATGGTCAGTGATTTTATTTCCATCTGTGTAATTTCTGTTGTTGCGTTGCAAACTGTCTGTTTATGGTTTGCTGAGCTAAAATCTTATTAGCCTTCTCTATCACGTTCATAGTAATGATTTCATGATTTAAAGATGGGCTGTTCTGCATCTTTCGTTTTCAAGAGGTTAAATTCTGATTGCAAAACCTGTCTTTTCCTATAAAGTACCTCATTTGGAGACCTGGAATATTCTTGATCTATTCTGGTAATTTCACTGATTAACTCTGGTACCTTCTTGGTCTCCAATTTAGTTTTATGGGAAAGATATGAAATAATCTGTCCTTTTATAAAGTTGAAATGAATGTGTAGGACATAGTGATTCAAGCTCCAAGATCGGGGAGCATAATCAGAGATAACAATATTGTTATACTTGCAAAATTTGATAAGTTATTATCAATAAAGAAACAATCAATTCTTGAGTGTGTCACAAAAACGACCATAAGACGTGGAGAAGGTTTGGGGCAGCCAACCATATAATTGTCCCTGGCTGCAAAACTGATTCAAAATGAAAGACATGTTCATACAACTGAGTCCAAAACAGAACTGATTCTCTTGAGACAAGATGGCAGCTTTAAAGGCCAGTGGAGGAAGTGATGTCATCAATACCAGAACCGGAAGTGATGTCATTGGCTGCCCCAGAGAGGGAAATCGAGGGGGGAAAATTAGTGCACTTCGCCACCCCCTGGTCTAGCATGGAATCACATGTATTCAAGCCCTTTAGTTGTCTCCTAAACACACGTGTGTGACAAGTGATTGTGATGTATTGGTGAGAAGAAGGAATATTCTTTTGAGTTTAGATATAAGAATCTCCATGGGTCTGATAAGTTATGATCCATTACAAACTATGAGTATTTTTGCAGTATTAGATGTTATCGCCATTGTCTGGATTTACAACACAATTGAAGTCTCCAGCCATTATAATTTTATGAGTGTTCATATTGGGAATTGATGCAAAACCATTTTGGATTAAATCTCTGTTATGTACATTAAGAACATTGATATTAATCAAAATTACTTTAGATTTAAATAAATTAACCAGCATCATTACAAATAGCCCTATCAGGATACTATGTCTGATGCTACAAATGACACTGTCTTATGTATTATGATCCCCACAACTTTAGTTTTCTTTGTATAGCTGGAGTGAAATTTTGGCCAACCCAATTTTTTTGCTTTCGAAACTTGTCCTTACTTGTTAAATTAGTTTCCTGTAAAAATGCTATCTTAGCATTTCGGCCTGTTAAGTGGGAGAATACTTTTTTCTCTTCAGATTGTGATTGAGACCTTTGACATTCCAACTCACAAATTTTACTATTTGGTCAGAGAGACACTGCTTTTGAACTTTTGAGGACATTTTGTAATATTCAGTGTAAGATGTGCATTGTTTCATAAATTAGCTTTAACCTTCATTTCATATTATTACCAGATATTATGGCTAAGGAGCTTATTATTAAATTGGAACTTACAGGGGTGGAAGTAAAAGAGATAAATAAGAAGTAACTTGCTCTCTCCCCACTCCACCCCAACCCGGCTTTGCCTATCCATGTCAGGCTAGACCACACTTCGCAAAGTCCCAGTCCTCTTACATGCCAAGAGACAGAGCACATCCGAATCAAAACAAGCTCCCAGAAGTGGGGTAGAAATGAATAAAATTGAGATGACTTGTTATAGTACAGTACAGATGCAATAAACCCAGGGTATGATGTTAGTCTCCTAAGAAAAAGGAATTAACTTTTTAAGTCTAACACTTTAAATTACTAATTATTTAATTTTTATCCAAATATACATATAAATAAATAAAGAAATTACAAGAGGCAAGGGGGGCTGAGAATTAAGCAGGAATGGATAACCAGAGTGCCTTAATGAAAACCAATGCACACATGATAGCGTGCAAGCTTCACAAAGAATTAGAGCCTAAGATCAGGAAATCAATTCGGATCACATATCCTGTTTTTTTAGTTTTTTTTTTGCTCTGTCTCTAACTCCTAATTTCATTGTGTTTAATATAACAGCTTGAGGAAATCCGGGTCTCAATAATTTTACTTGCATTGCTTTGTGCAAACGTTCTGTCTCTTCAGGCCATTTAACATCTGCTCTAAAGCAAGGATTGCCTGAGGCTAAAACAGTCAAAAATGGAAATTATGCCTTGGGATTAAATTTCACAAACCATTGCAGTCATGATTAGGAAATTTCTTTTTATTTGTCCAGTTTACCCATTGTGTAAATCAAGAGTAACTATATGTACAATTAAGGAAATGAAACATAATTTTATAAATTTTTAAAATCTGCTTGCTGATCAGCAGAGTTACAGGTCTGAATCAAACAGGAAGATTAAAAAAATAAAATTGAAAAAATAAAAAATCTAATCATCAGTAGAATCCAATGCACCCACATTTAATCTCAGCATTTAATCTCAGACTCAATGTAAACTCATAGTGTGTGTCTTTTTCATCCATTGTTCGATGAAATGGAGCAAAACATCACTACAGCCCAAAAGTGTTATGTTATAAACATAATATTAAGACAAATTTATAACAATGATTTCATTTCTTTCCTATGTGTTGCTTGGCAGTAACATTTTAGTCATTCATTCATTCATGCAAGTGAAAAAAGCAATGTAACTCAACTTTGCTCTTGGCTCACACCTCCTGGTTGTCATTTATTAGTTTTTTTAGAGATGACAGAAACATATCCTTACAGAAATAAAGCCTTAATGCAATCTTCTCCTCATTCAATGCATAATTAGGCATATTAAAGGAGAGGACATAGCAGCAAAAGATACTCCACCAAAGGAGTTCATAATACAATAATCACGGATCTTTCAGATATTGCCCACAAGAGAACTGTGGACTAGACAGAGCTGGAAGCTAAGTGAGATGATAGAAGTCACAAGAGCAAGCATTGAGTGATCTCATGAACTTCAGGGCATTCCATCGACATTGCGAAAACTGTAAATAGAAAGAAAAAAAATGGCAAAGTGGCACTTCTACCTCAAGTCACTAGCCAGCTCAGTCACTTTCTTTGTGGAGGTTGCATGTTCTCCCCGTACTCGTGTGAGTACAAACGGGTTTTCCAGTTTGATCTCAGATTCTAATGGCATATCAGTAAATCGGCACAAAGAGAAACTGTGTGGGTGTTGGAATGTGCCCTACAATGAAGAGGCATTCTGTTTGAGACTTTAGTGGATTTACTGTAGATAAAAAGCAAACAAAAGTTAACACACAAAAGCGAACTCTGTGGTTCAAATCCTTGACTTTGAGTCTAGAGGAGTTAACACTGTTTGGTATTTGGTGTTTCAACTGTGTTTTCAACCACATTATTACATAATCAGAGGCCCCTCACTGACTTTGATTCATCTCCTTTTGTAGTTTTACTAACCCTGCATTGTATTTTAAACAATGGTGGAAATGTGTGCCTCATGTTCAGGAATTCATCTATTAGTCCACTCTGCATGCGTAATTCTTTTTGTTTTGAATGGGTGGCATGGGGAGCATAAAGATTAACATTTCTGCCTCACTGATACAGGAAACGGAGTTCAATGTTTTGGTCTGGTCACTGTTTGTGTGCCTTCTACATGTCCTCTATATCTCTGTGAGCATTTTCCTCCAAGTACTGCAGTTTCCATTTATCTTCCAAAGAAGCACAGTTTAGGTCAATTAACAGTTTAATATGAAAGTATGACTGTGAGTATACCCTGAACTTGCTGAACTTGCTTTCAAATGAGTGATAGGGAGATCTCACCCTGTGCCTAATCTTGTCTTGATAGTACCAGTTCCATGAGACATAAAATGTATTAAATAAGATAGATATATTTGTTGTAATTTATAATACTGCCACTTGATAGTGAAGCAACGCAATCAGGAGTAATAACTTGACATCTAGGCTGTGTGGCTAAAATCTGTTTCTGCTCCTGCTGTAGAGCAATGTGGCCTAATGGTTAAATGTCTGGACAGGAATCGGGGCACTGCTCCAAGCGTATGGCAGTGTGAGCTAATAAATCAGAAATTGGACAGCATACCACAACGAATGCAATTCAGTCTCCACCACCAGCTAGTTCCCAAGAGCCAATTCCCCAGTGCAAGCACATATCCTGCTAGCATTTCAACAACAACATTTATTTATATAGCACATTCTTATACAAGGTGGTAGGTCTTAGTGGTCATGATGTTAGACTGAAAACCTCAAAGATGCCTGTTCAGTCTTCACTACTCTATGTTGTGTGATCTGGAGAAAGTCACTAGCAAAAAAAAAAAAAAAAAAAGGAAGCTGTTGTACTCTACGTCTGTTTATTTGAAGCTCTTTGTGTTGTTGTTTAATATACATAATAAATTTATCCATCCATCCATCCATTTTCCAACCCGCCAAATCCGAACACAGGGTCACGGGGGTCTGCTGGAGCCAATCCCAGCCAACACAGGGCACAAGGCAGGAACCAATCCTGGGTAGGGTGCCAACCCACCACAGTACACACACAAACACACCCACACATTAAGCACACACTAGGGCCAATTTAGAATCACCAATCCACCTAACCTGCATGTCTTTGGACGGAAACCGGAGTGCCCGGAGGAAACTCACGCAGACACGGGAAGAACATGCAAACTCCACGCAGGGAGGACCCGGGAAGCGAACCCAGGTCCCCAGGTCTCCCAACTGCGAGGCAGCAGCACTACCCACTGCGCCACCGTGCCGCCCATAATAAATTTATAGCACCTTCAAATCTGTACTATAGACACTGATCTTTTTCTTCACAGAGCAAAAAGATGGTGGGTTGTGTCCTTGCACTGATTACAGGGAGCTTAATAAAACAACAGTAAAGATCAGTCATCCTAAATTAAGGCAAAAGTTAAAAGTAAGGTTTTTAAGATAATGGTATGACTAGCAATGATGTATGGAGCTGAGACATGGGCAGTAAAGAGAACACAGGAGAAGATGTGGCAGAAATGAGAATGTTAAGATGGATATGTGGAGTTACGAAAAAGGAAAGGATAAGAAATGAGACAGAGGTTCAACAAAAGTGGGAGAGATATCAAAGAAGTACAAGAAAGTAGGTTGAGGTGGTATGAACATGTGATGAGGAGAGACAATGAATATATGGACAAAGGAGTGGTAAGAATGGAAGTACAGGGGAAGAGAAAGTGAAGGAGGCCAAAGCAAATGTGGATGGATAAAGTAAAAGAAGATCTGAAGGTAAAGGGTTTGACTGAGGAGGTGGTGCAGGACTGAGCTGACTTGAGAAGGTTGATCAAGCACATTGACTCTATATAGAAGTGGGAAAGGATGAAGAGGAAGAAGGAAAAGAAGAAAAGATCAATTACACTGCACAATAAAGTTTTGCTTCTTCAACATTGTTGGGTGTTTCTTACAGATTTTTGGGTGCTGATCATGAATATCACATCAAAATTTACAAATCACGTACCGTTCCAGAGTTTTGTCATGATTTTTTCTTATATTTGTATCCAAACATTTTCGCTCCCGTAAGTGACTTTTCAACAACGGTTTGTGCAGCCTGTTTGAACCATTGTTTGAACGGGCTTGATGCTGTCTCAGCATGCTATAAAGGTGGCTTGCATACACCGATCCCGCTCATTTGGATAATATAGATAGTCAGTGTGTATGTATAGTATCAGTAAAGTAAAGTATAGTATCTGCAGCGATATAACAGTAAGTAGGCTTGATGCTATAGATGTTTTGGTGTCAGACATTATGTCTTGTCAATGTCGTAACAGCTGTGATACACTCTGCTATATCTGTGGCGAATATACACTTGCGCCTCAGAGACGTTGGATGACTGCTCTTGTGAAGAAAGCTTATCATCTGTATTTCGGCTGCAAAACTGGTGACCAAGACAAGGAATGGGCACCTCACAGTTGCTGTGCGACATGTGCTGTCAGTCTGAGAGCCTGTCTCAGAGGCACTCGAAAGAAGATGCCGTTTGCTGTTCCGATGATATGGTGAGAACAGAAAGACCATGTGATGAACTGTTACTTCTGTTTGACTAATGTGTCTGGTTTCTCTGCCAAAAACAAGAAGTCAATTGAATATCCTAATCTGCCTTCATTAATGAGACCGGTGCCACATGACAACAGTCTTCCAATTCTGAAACCACCAGAGGATTGGACCTTAGATGAACCAGATGAAGAAACTGCAATGCAGGGTACTGATAGTGACATTGACCCAGACTCATCAGGTGATACACATCTGATAACACAGTCTGAACTGAACAATTTGGTCAGAGATTTGGGTCTGTCAAAAGCAAAAGCCAAGCTGCTGGGTTTGAGACTGCAGGAATGGTATTTGCTGTCACCAGGTATGAAAATTTCTGTGTTTCGAGCCGACATCATGATATAACCAAATTTTTTGCACAAGTTGACAGTCTCTGTTTCTGTTGTGACATTGAAGGATTGTTCTTGGCCTTGGGTTTTGATCACAACCCGGAAGAGTGGCGTCTCTTCATTGATTTGTCAATGTTAAGCCTGAAAGCTGTTCTGCTACACAATGGCAATGTTTATCCTTCAGTACCTGTTGGCTATGCAGCACACATAAAAAAAACGTATGAGAATATGAAACTGTTGCTGAAGCACGTCTAGTATAGCAGGTACAACTGGAATATCTGTGGAGATCTTAAAGTCGTTGCTCTGTTACTAGGACTGCAGCTCGGCTATACAAAGTGCTGTTGTTTCATCTGTGAATGGGACAGCCAAACAGTCACACTATTCTTGACAGAACTGGCCACTCCATAAAAAGTTAGTTCCAGGACAGAAAAATGTGGCACATGAATCACTTGTCGACCCGGCAAAGATATTTTTGCCTCCTCTTCGCATAAAACTGGGACTTATGAAGAATTTCGTGAAAGCACTGAACAAGGAAGGTGAATGTTTTCATTATTTAAGACAGATGTTCCCTAGAACAACTGACGTCAAGATCAAAGAGGGCATTTTTGTTGGCCCCCAGATCAGACATGTTATGAGTGACAAGCGGTTTGAAGATCTGTTAGTTGGGCCCGAAAAAGTTGCCTGGAAAGCCTTCAAAGACGTTGCTGACAATTTTCTGGGCAATTACAGAGCCAAATTTCAGTGCTGTCAGTAACGAACACGGTGAAAGGTTTCACCAGGACATTGCTATTATGGAGAAACGATACCAGGGCAACTGGAATCCGTCAATGCTTGCTGACTACTGTTGGACACTGCAACGTGATGCACCAGACATTGAATAAAAAGAAAATCAGGAGCCAAACACTTTGAATTCTGTTGAATTTAATAGCTTATGTGAAACATGTGGCTGAATACATTGTCAGTAAACATATAAATGTCTAATTCTCAGAGTTGCTACAGTATGTGATACAGTAAAAACCAAACTATATTTATGCATACCCAGTAGGTACCTGTCACAATCAGCAAAAACCTTTCAGGAAGCAAGACTTTTCAAAAAAATTGTTGTGCAGTGTTATCCTCTTCCGTTTATCTCCACATCATGTAATCAGGTTTCAGGTATTCATGAAATTATATCTCATTTATTTCAAGACTTGAGTGGAAGACTGCATTTAATAATTCAAGTAGACATTATGAATATAGAGTCATGCTCTACAGATTATCCAATGCTCAATCGCAGTATTTCAGTCATTTGTGAATGACATTTTCAAAATATTTTAGGTATATATGTGCTAATTTATACAGACAACATGTTCATCTTCCGAAGCACCTGAGGGTGGTGTTTGCTATAGAAGGACAATATAAAAAAAATAAATATTGTAAATAATTCCTAAAATAACAATATAGGAAATCCATCCATCCATCCATTTTCCAACCCGCTGAATCCGAACACAGGGGTCTGCTGGAGCCAATCCCAGCCAACACAGGGCACAAGGCAGGGACCAATCCCGGGCAGGGTGCCAACCCACCGCAGGACACACACAAACACACCCACACACCAAGCACACACTAGGGCCAATTTAGAATCGCCAATCCACCTAACCTGCATGTCTTTGGAATGTGGGAGGAAACCGGAGTGCCCGGAGGAAACCCACGCAGACACGGGGAGAACATGCAAACTCCACGCAGGGAGGACCCGGGAATCGAACCCAGGTCCCCAGATCACCCAACTGCGAGGCAGCAGCGCTACCCACCGCTCCACCGTGCCGCCCATATAGGAAATCACTTTTTCTTTTTATCTATTTGTTATTGAATTCTTTATCCCAGTACAGGTTGTGGTAAGCTGTAGCCTAATCTAGTGACATTCTTTTGATAATGAAAGTCCAAGGATAGTTTCTACACAAATGAAAATAATAATAGTTGTAGTAGTAATAATAATAATGATAATAGTATTGATAATACAACATTCTTAAACCTGTTTAATCAAATTCAGGGTCATGTAACATGGCAGTATTAGCCATAATGCAGGAGCCAATGTCAGAAGGGTGCCAGTCCTTTGAAGATAATAATAATAATAATAATAATAATAATAATAATAATAATAATAATAATAATAATAATAATAATAATAGTTTCTTGAAAAAGCATTTTACAGGGAGTCCACATTGTCAATTTTTCAGGAGTTGCTGAACATTTGTTCTCACTTTAAAAGCAATCCACATAATATAGGAAATGATGAAAGTGCAGATGATGGCTACACACATAAATATGTTTACAACTGAATTTAAAAGTCTGCATTGGACTTTGACCTGGATACTGTGATTAGTTGTCGTTCTCATTCATACTATGTCAGGAGATCTTTATACAAGCTTTATACTGATGTGTTAGTAAAATAAAATTCTATAAAAGCCATTTAGTAAAGTATTAATTTAAAAAAATGAAAAGTTTTAATCTTTTGGGGAAGAATGTTACTTTTGTTGAGCCATTCTTATTGATCTTTTATTTAATGCTTTATGTCCTTCATTTAGTGACAGACAGGTGTAGCAGAGCTGCTGGTGATTCACTACCTGGTGTGATGGCTCAGTGGCTACATTTGGTGTCTGGAAAGATCTGAAAATTGTTAGAATCGACATTGGGGTGGCATGCTAACGTAGTGGATAAATGTATTCAGTGTCCTGAATTCAAATTTTCTTCTGGGTCATTTTCCAGGTGGACTTTGCAGGTTCCCCTGTGTACTCTGGTTTCTCATCCCCAAAGATGCTCAGTTTAGATTCATTGGCAATTCCAAACTGAATAGTGTGTGTGAATGAACCTTGCAATAGACTGGCACCCCATCCAGGGCTCTTGCATGCCTTGATGTCTATGCTGTTGGGATAAGCTCTGCCCTACCCTGAACTCCTGACTTAGATTAGGTGGATTTAAGGAATGCTTTATTATGTTACAACATCTCTTCTTGCTGAGATGCAAACAAAGCTCAACTATAGTTTGGACAAAATCTCATAGAAAGGTCACCAAAGAGTACCTTGATTCATCACTGACAATAGAAACTCGAGGATATCAGAAGTAAAATAGGTAAGAGCTATAAATGAGTAGCATGTCCTATATTATGTCTTGAGAGTGACAAGATTCTTGCAGTAGATTGTGCCTCGTAGACAAGAGAATGTAATGCAGTACAAGGCCTTCAGTGAAGAGGTGCTTGTAACTAGCTGTATGTCCTGGTTATACTGTAACTCTGAAAGCTTCCCTAGAACCAGATGACTGAAATATTGTATTAGATTAAAAGATTTTATGAATGTAGATCTTAACTAAATTATTCTGTCCTTTTTTCACAAGTTATTTTTCATTATCCCATGAACAAGACATTGTCTCTATTGAGATATCTTTATATACTGCACAATACGCTGCCATGGCTGTTCGTTTGTCTATCCAGGATTTAAAATCACCTGTAGCTTGCAAGCCGTTTGACCCATTGACCTGAAATTTGGTACACATAAACTACGTGACGTTTACTATCCACTTTTGGGGTGATGATTGACCTCCAAGGTTATTCCAGTTTGTATTTTTATTTTATTTTATTGTAGAATCAACTCTCAGCAGCGGCCAGCAGGGCGGCGGTGCGGTGAATGGGTAAGGGCGCCGTTCTCACCCCTACCACCTTCGCCGTCACTTCCTCTAACTCTTCATATCTTGAAACATTCTTGAGGCAGATTGAAGACTTAAGTGCCAGCTTAAGTGAAAAATTAAAGAAAACATACAAAATAATTGCAACACAAACACTGACTTAATCAGTTTTAATGTGAAAAGATACCGACGAAAGAAGAGAAGAAGTGGGCTGCTAGGGTGGATAAAAGAAGAGCTGCTCATGAAGCGACAAGTGCATCAACCTCTGAGCAAATGAATGCTAAATGTACAGAGAAAGAGTATGAAAACTGGGAATGCTTAAGTCATTAGGTGTATTCACTGCACATTATCGTGCAGTGCGCCAATACTGGTATAATATACTAGCTGTGTAAGCCCCTGCTGTAAAAAGCTCAGGCTCCCAGAAACCATGGATTCTGGAACTTCAATTAATCAATCACATCGGTTGTTTATTAGCAGGTCCTCGTCGGTTTCATTTTGCAGACATGCTCGTCTCCTTTGTCTATCAGCAGCTAAGCGAAGTTTTTCTCTCCTCTGAGGTTTTGTTTTGCCGATGTTCTCACCTCACTTGTGTATTAGCGGCGTCGGTTTCACTTTGGCGACAGAGTCACTTTCTTTGAGCTTCATGATGTAGCTTCGCACTTCTGGGCCGGACAGACAGACACTTTCACGCATAGACATTTATATATAAGATGTTCTTATTTTGTTTTCCATCAAAGAGCTGTATGGATAATTTCATTCATAAATCTAAAAAGTCTATATGTTTTTGTGTTGTCACAGTAACAGGCACTCTAGACAGCTTTATCCTTTTTACAATTTTGTTTGCTATTTTCGGTCATTTTATTTGATCATGCCTGCAAATGAACTGACACAAATGATCTTCATATTGTCCAGTAAAATACTTCACACTGTACAGGAAGCTGTCTGGTGCAATCATATAAATAATTAGTAGTGAGTGAAACAGGTAGGTTTTGATATGCACAGAGTTTCACAAAACTAACAATATAATTCATTATATAAACAGCATCAAACATTTTGGTTTTTTTTAAAGCAATATTACTCTCAAAACCCCCAATCACACTTTCGTTTTTAACTTTATTTCTTTCAGCTGCATGTGACTTAAAGTGCACGTGTCTTATCAATTCTATTTAGGCCCCTCATTCACATTACATGTGACATGCTGCATGTTTTCCACACAAAGTCAGACTAAAACACACCACAATGCACATTACTGTTTTCTCCACAGGAAAAATCTTACTAGATGGAAAGCCATTAACCCCGCCCCCTCCACCATTACCTAGCAACTGTACTTTCCCATTTCTTGATTGCTGCAGAAGAGGGTGAGGCTATGCATGCCACAAGCAATGTGGAACTTCAAGTTTCTTCTCTGTCTTTTATGCATCATTAGAACTGCAATCTTCAACATTGTCATCACAATTGGCAAGATGTCGCTTGTACTACAAGGACGAGCCTAGTGGCTGAACAAAATGTGTGAAGTTACTCTGTTGATTATTTTTTACAAGAGATATAAACACTAAATGACATTACAGTTTCTTGTGGAATTTATGCATGCAAATACCTCTAGAAAGGAACTAAATAAGTTTTATATTCAATGACATGAATTTCCCTGGTGGTGAAACACCATTTGTTTCATGATTCATTGAAGCACCGAGCTTGCTGCAGAATCAGTTTTGCTTGAACTGTTTCACTCATCACTTTAAATCAACAATAAAGCTACATCCACCCTTCTATTATCTAAATTGCTTATCCAGTTTAGGGTTGAAACAAACTGGTGCCAATCCTAGCAATAGTAGGCCCTGTTCACACGAGCGTTCAAATCTTTGTTAAATGAATGACCTAGGCGTTTAAATTGTGTTGTGTGGTGGCACTTAACTGACTTCAATATGATGTTGCATTTGCGGTCATTTGCTTCTGGTAAACACCAACCTGCAGCCCAGATTGTAGTGTTATGTGTTTACCTGTGGGAGGCAGTTACAGTATCAGGCTGTCCACAGTGTTTTTAACCTGTGGGGTTCGATTTTCATCCTTCATTGGATTCACCAAATATAGATCAGTTGACTTTATTAGACGTGAATATTGACCGTCTTGTGTTAAAATCCTCCTGATATGGCAACATAGGCAGAGAAAAAAATCGCTGCCAGGGTTCACCCTCTGTGTGTAATCTATAAAGAAATGCGAAAAAGAAAAGATGGCACGACACCATATTACATGCCGGTCAACTAATATGTGAGTCAGTGTGAAGAGCGGCTACTTGTCACCTAGAAGTAAGCAAATATAAAAACAGTACTTGTGTATGCAAATGCCCACCAGCATTAATAACCCATAATAGCTAAACTTACGTCATTAGCACAAACCTACAAACTGTTTCAAATTCTCCATTATCATCATTATTATTTTGATGATAATGTGTATACTGTAAATGTGTGTGTGTGAGTGCACGTGTGTGAATATATTGTGGCGGGCGGCCGGGTCCCATGCCCGGCCGGAACGCCCCTTCTACATACTATATATATCTTCTGTGTTGTTTATCTTCAAATTTATTTTTTCAGGAATTTAGACAAGCATTTGATGTGCCAGTTTACTCTGAAGTAGCAGCTAATTGGCTATTGGGGTATCATCATGCCTGGCTGACTGATTAGAGCACCATCAAGGCCGCAGTCATGTGATCTTAAATCACAGGCTGTTGTTTATCCCACCTGTTACTATCCTGAAGCTGTTACCCATAATCCCTGTTGTGGGGTATCCAGTAAATTTAGTCTTGATGCAAACCTTAAATAACTTGATAAGCAAAAAATAAGGCATATAATTAGACCAAGGGATAAAACCAGACCCTCCACCAGAGGCATTTGTAGTAGAAATTTACTTCAAATTAAAACAAAAAATATATCATCAGTTCAGAAAGAAGCATGCAGTTTTAAATGCTGCTTATTGAACATTCGCTCCCTTGGCAATAAAGCTGTTTTGGTAAATGATATTATATTAAGTACAAAATCTGATCTGTGTCTTCTCACTGAAACCTGGCTTAGTAAATGTGACACTGTCCCCCTAGCTGAGGTGTCACCGGATGGCTACTCGTTCCTTTATAAGTTTAGAGATTCTGGTTGTGGGGGAGGCCTTGGAATAATTCACTGTAACAAAATGCAAATCACGTCTAAAAATGTAGGTAACTTTACATCCTTTGGGGCCTTCATTTTAAATATTTAAACATATTCCAACACAATTATAGTGCTAGCCTACAGACCACCAGGGCCATATTCATTGTTCATGACTGAATTTAGCAACCTTCTGTCTGATTTGGCTATAAATTATGATCACGTAGTACTGATGGAGGATTTTAATGTACACACTGATGTGGAAACTGACACTTTTAGCAAATGTTTTACTTATTTGTTAAATTCAGTAGGATTTTGCCAGATTGTCAAAGGTCCAACTCATAACCATAACCACACACATTAGATTTAATTATAACTTACAAAGTTGAAATTCAAAATTTAAATATTACTCCATTAAATGAAGTTATTTCTGATCACTACTTAATTACATTTGATTTAGTCCTGCCCTTGCCAACGCACTCACAGATTTAAACAGACAGTGCGACATCTAGATTGTAATTCTGCTTCAAAATTTATAGATATAGATAGATAGATAGATAGTATAATTGTGGAAAAACATTTAGATCAGTTAATATCAAATGTAAATGTGGAAAACAATTTAGATCAGCTAACATCACATTATAATGTGACCTTGAGAGATGCTCTGGACGCAGTGGCTCCCCTTAAAACAAAAGTGATCAAAGCACATAGAAACTCTCCCTGGTTTAATGAAAAAACTCGAACTCTTAAATTAGAGTGTAGAAAACTGGAGCGCAGATGGAGAACAACAAAGCTACATGTCTTTCAAACTGCATGGACAGAGAGTGTTAAAAATATAAAAAAGCTCTCTTTAAAGCTTGCTCAGAATACTATTCTACAATAATAGATAGCAATAATAAAAATCCTTGGGTACTGTTTAGAACAGTTGCTAAATTAACAAATGGGAATCAGATCTACAGTGCAACATATCAACAGATATTAGCAGTACAGACTCTATGAACTTCTTCAATGAGATAATTTAAAATATAAGATCCCAGATCTCAGCATCACAGTACAAACCAAATACTAGCTTAGCAGACCCTGCCTCACATTGCATTCAGCACTTTAGTAATTTTAATCCTGTAACAGAGCAGGAAGTCTTAACTTTAATTTCTAAAATGAAACCCACTTCTTGTTCCCTAGATCCAGTGTCAACAAAACTAGTAAAAAGTGCAATGGATGTTCTTGCAGCGCCTATTCTAAACATTCTCAATAGTTCATTATTGCATGGCACAGTACCTGATGCACTAAAAGTGTCAGTCATTAAACCATTATTTAAAACGTCAGACCTAAACCCACACATACTAAATAAGTATAGGCCTATTTCAAATTTACCCTTTCTCTCTAAAATACTAGAAAAAGTAGTCACCAATCAGCTTCAGTCACACCTTACACATTACAATTTATTTGAGAAATTCCAGTCTGGTTTTCGCACTGGTCATAGTACAGAAACGGCACTAACGCGGGTTGTAAATGACATTCTGATATCCTCTGATGAAGGAAACTCCACTGTAATTATGTTGTTAGACTTAAGTGCAGCATTTGACACCATTGACCATTCTATTTTACTACACAGGCTAGAAAATGATGTTGGGCTTACAGGCACTGTGCTTGTTCTTATTTATCAAATCGATTCTAATATGTACAGAAATGTGCTGACAGTACTCCATCATTAAACACAGAAGTGAGATATGGTGTCCTGTAGGGCTCAGTACTGGGACCTTTACTGTTTTTACTTTACATCTCTCATTAGGAAACATAATGTTAATTTTCACTCGTATGCAGATGACACCCAGTTATACCTTTAATTTAGATCAAATGAAGTTTCTCAGATGTTGTCTTTAATTAGTTGTGTTAGTGAATTAAAGGAGTGGATGGATGAGAACTACTTGTCTTAAAACAGTTGGAGGGAATGACGCTGATCACAACAATATTTTGTCATCATTTAACTCAGTTGGAATCACCATTAATTTTACTGAATCAGCCCACAATCTAGGAGTTATCTTTGACTCTAAGATGTCATTTAAAGCGCATATTACAAAGTTGTCCAAATCATGCTTCTTCCATCTTAAAAATGTTGGGAAATTAAGGCGCATTCTAAATAAACAGGATTCTGAGAAATTAATTCATGCATTTATTTCTAGTAGGATTTACTACTGCAATGCAGTGTTCACTGGATGTTCAAACTATTCTTTAAATAGCCTCCAGTTAATCCAAAATGCAGCTTCAAGAATTATTACAAGAACAAGAAAGTACGAACACATAACTCCAGTTCTTAAATCCTTACACTGGCTCCCTTTTAGGTTTAGGGCAGATTTCAAAGTCCTCCTTTTAACATATAAAGCATTAAATGGCCAAGGTCCGGCTTACTTGTCTGAACTTATCATGACTTACAAACCAGAGCACACATTAAGATCTCAAGATGCTGGTCTGCTTATGATTCCAAGGATTAATAAAATAACAGTGGGAGGTCGAGCTTTTAGTTACAGGGGCCCTAAACCGTGGAATGGTCTGCCTGCTACTTTAAGAGATGCCCCTTCGGTCTCAGCTTTTAAATCCCGGCTGAAGACTCACTACTTCAGTTTAGCATATCCTGACTAGAGCTGCTGATAAACTGTACAGACTGCATCTCTGTTGTTAGTCATTAGCACTAAAACATAAGTAACATGATAGTTATAATTTGTTACTAACTCTCACCTATTCTGTTTCTCTTCTCGGTACTCAAACGTGGCACTTGGTACCATGGCCCACCTGCCAAGTTGTTTTGCTTGCCTAAGGTAAAGTCATCCCTGATGGAGGATCGCAGGAATCATGGGGTAGAAGGGTTCTTTTTGGCTGGCCAAGCAATGTTTCAGCTGTGGAATGGCCAAATGGGGGAGGCAGCTTAATGGTTGAGGTCTCCAGGACTCTAAACAAATTCAAATCATATTATGTGATGTCATCTACTGTTAAATTCTGCTCTGTACATGTAAAACTTTTATTTTTATACTGTATTGAGGATTTGTTCTGTTCTGTGTATTGTATTGTATTGTATTGACCCCCTTCTTTTTGACACCCACTGCACGCCCAACCTACCTGGAAAGGGGTCTCTCTTTGAACTGCCTTTCCCAAGGTTTATTCCATTTTTTCCCTACAAGGGTTTTTTGGGAGTTTTTCCTTGTCTTCTTAGAGAGTCATGGCTGGGGGGCTTTCAAGAGGCAGGGCCTGTTAAAGCCTGTTGCGGCACTTCTTGTGTGATTTTGGGCTATACAAAAATAAACTGTAATGTATTGTATCAGGACACAAGATCTGTTAATGAAATTATTGTCATAATATTGTTAGCAGCTGAGACTGGTTGGGATGACAAATTGCTTTTTTAACAAAATGCTTGTCAATGGAAATTGAGGATGAGCTGTCAAGACGTGATATTTGAGGGAGATTAAAAAACATGATTAAACTGGCTCAGAAGATGACAATGAGTTTCAATAAAAGAAGAGTGGCATAAATGTGGGAAAGAGGCACAAGCAGCCTTCCAGCTGAAACAAAACTTAATCCAAAGCCAAGGCAATTAAGAAAAACATTTGTAGGATTAACAGAACATCAGTACATGGTAAAGGAGTGTCTGTGCTTTTATTGTGCTGAATCAGGGCACATGGTTTATTTATTGGTGCAAAGAAAATTGTCTCCATTTTAAAATCAGCAAAACCAAAAAATTGGTTATTGACTTTTGCTGCAACAAAGAGCCTCTATTTTCAGGCAGTGGATGAAGAAGTAGTCCACTCCTACAAGTACTTGGGGGTCTGTGTCAGTGACAGGTTGAACTGGTCTCAGAACTATAAATAAGAAACTATAAGTAAGGGCAGAGAAGGCTCCTTTTCATTAGGAGGCTGTGTTTTTTTAATGTGGGAAGTCCTTCAGATCTTCTATAACTCTATGATGGCCACTGCGATTTTTCTGTGGTGTGGTGTGATGAGCTGGTTATATCAATTCAAAAGAAGCCCATTAAATGATCAAAGTTATTAAAGGTACAGGCTCAGTTATGGGACACACTCTGGACCCTTGGAGATCATAGCAAAGGAGAAAATAAAAAATAAAATTGAGTGCCAATATGAACAATGTTGCACATCCTCTCTCTGACACACTAACAATGAGGACTTTCAGCAAACAAATCACTGGGCAGAAGTGTGTCAAGTAAAACTTCTGAGGCTCTTTTATACCAACAGCAATACATCTGAATAGTGCGTCAGTGGGACTATGACAGCACTGTTTCTATTTAATTTAATTCCTTTTTAGTCAATCTGGTATATGTTCAGATCGTAGTGAATAAATACAAACGGGGGAAGCTACGACACCCACTATACAACAGGGTTTGTAGGGTGGGATTTTTTGTCAAAAAATCTAAAAATCTATTTTCCGTTCTTTGTGAACTTAATAAAACCACAATCTTGGCATTAATTGATTCTGGTGCAGCTGAAAATTTTATAAGCTTGACTTTGATTAAGGACAAATTAAATGAGAATTAATTAAAAATCATTCCATTACCTCTGAGGTTTAAACTTGGATGAGAAGGCTTTTGTTCTGACCATTTAAATTCCACTTCATCGTCCCTGACAGTTTGCATTGGTATGGCACATGAAGTAATTTTTTTTTTTTTTTTTTACCATGGAATCCCCAGATTTGCAGAAGCAAATTAATTGTGTAAAGAAAGAAATCATGTAGTGAAGTCATTTTTAAATTCAGAACTGTTTGAAAACTCATCCACACCATATATCATGTAACACCAGTTCTGTACTGTTTTCTGAGTACTCTGAAGTTTTCTGATGTGTTCAATAAATAAAGCAAGCATTATATAAAGAAAGCATTAGTATTGCCTCCACACCACAATTATGACTGTGCTGTTGAATTATTGTCAGGAGCAGCATTGCCAAAAGGGAAAATTGCTACACTTTTGAGACCAGAACATGAGGCTATGGAGGCCACAACAATCTACAGAACGGATTTATTGTGCCTTCTAATAGTAATATAGACCCTGATTTTTTCTTTGTAGAGAAAAAAAGATGGTGGGTTGTGTACATGCACTGAACACATGGAGCGTAATAACATAATAGTAAAGATCAATTATCCTTTTCCTCTTATCTCCTCCATAATTAATCAGGTTACAGAGTCTTCTGTATTAAGAAAATTGGACCTCATGATTGTTTATAACCTCATTCATTTCTCCTCACACTTACTCACCACATTAAAAAAGTTTGAAACAGATTGTGACAAAACACCCTTTAAGTAAAACTTATAAAATTTGAATTCCAAAAGAAAAGATCATGTTCCTGAGTTATGAAATGTCCCGAATAAGCTTATCTATGGACAATTAAAAAATATCAGACACCCTTAGTTCAGCCAGACCAGAAGGATAGAAGAGAGGGAGAGATATGAGGGTTCCACTAATTATTATAAGAGATTTATAAAGAATTTTAACATTGTAATATCACCAGTCTCTTCATTGACCTAGAAATAAACAAGCTTGTTTGAAATGATGAAGCTAATGAAGTTTTGAATATGTAAAACATGTCTTGACTGCAGCTTCAGTATTCTATCAGCCTGATCCAAAATTGCTTTTCATTTGGAAGACTGATGCGTCAACTGTTGGAATGGGTGTAGTTTTTTTCCAAAGCTTCCAAATATGTCATTACTGCTCCCTTGAGTGTATTTTTTGACGAAACCAATAATACCCCCAAAAAATTATGATGTAAGTAGCTGAGAACTGCTGGCATTTAAAACAGCATTAGAAGAACAGAGGGTGCTTAAGTATCCTTTCATTATTTATACTGATTAGAAAAACGTAATATTATAGAACAAGGTTACTTAATAGATAGACAAAGTACAAGCCAGTTAGAATTCCTAGGTTATAAAAACCTAATATCATCAAACTATAAAGTCTTCAAACCACTAACCAGATGAAGTGATATTCTTTAATCATTTCAACTTTTCAATTTCATATAGACCTGGAAATGAGAATAGCAAAGTGGATGCCTTGTCTTGTGTTTTCAGATCCGATGAATGGTCCTGAACCAATCCTTCCTAATAAGGAATTCTTAGGACAGTTGATCTTGCCTTCAGTAGATGACTTAATGAATAAAATTAAAGTGACCCACACCTACTACACCTGTCATGATAAAGCACCTACAGGTAGATATTATGTACCTCATATCCTAAGAGGTTAGATTCTCAAATCATGTCACCAGACATCCATTTCTGGACATCTGTGAACAACTCAGACATTGAACATTCTCATATTTTGGTGGGAAAATATGAGAACTGGGGTTAGAGGTTACATTGCTGCATGGGAGGGTTTGTTGCAGACCTAAACTATGATTTTTGCCTATATGATTATTACAACATCTCCCTGTACTACTTTGACCTTGGGAACATGTTTTGATGGACTTCATAATTGAGTTATCATCATCTAAAGGAGTCATTTGTATCTTATAGCTTTTGACAGATTCTCAAAGTAGTCTCATTTAATCTCTTTGAAGGGGCTTCTGTCTGCTATTATATTGGCTGATATTTGTCTTGACAGGATAGTTGGTACATGGTTTCTCTTCATCTATTGTATTGGACCGCAGTCCTCCATTCATATCTCATTTTGGAAATTCTGTTAGTGAGATGTTTCATTCTTCACTTAATTTAACTTTGGGATATCACCCTGAATCCAACAAACAAATGAAGACTGTCAACCATGATTTAGAAAAGTACCTGAGGTGTATTGTCAATATAAATCAGGACAGCTAGGTGAATTTTTTGCCTTTGGCAGAATTCTCAAGAAATCTTCTCATTCACTCAGCATCAAAAATGTCCCCTTTTAAATGTATTTATGGCTTTCGTTCTTGGCTTTTTGAACCTCCTTTTCATCTCCCATCCATCCATCCATTTTCCAACCCGCTGAATCCAAACACAGGGTCGCGGGGGTCTGCTGGAGCCAATCCCAGCCAACACAGGGCACAAGGCAGGGAACCAATCCCGGGCAGGGTGCCAACCCACTGCAGTTTCATCTCCCAATGTAGTTAATTATTTAATATAATTATTATAACAAATGGGTTCATTATTAATTTTTTATTGTATTTTCTTGCATTGATTTGCAAGGTTGATCACTCATTTTGAGGATTTCTTGAGCCCTAGATTCTGAATATTCCTTTGTTTTTTTTATTTTAAATTACTTTTGTTGTTATGAGTTATTTTGTACCATGTTCCCCACCATCTTAATTATTAGCGATCTCCTCTGTTTTGTATTCTCATTGTTAGGACAGTACCCATGTTGTTAGGAGCACACCCTCAGAGGTCATGGCCTGAATTACAGATGCAATGAGTTTAAAAGGTTACACATGAGATTATTTCCCTATTGGAGATTATTGATTTCAAAGACCCTTTTGTCGCTCCATTTTGTAATTAGTTACACTGTCTTCTTAGTTTCTTTTTGGTTTTGACTCTTGCCTGTAATTTTTTTGACTTCAAGTTTGCTACTCTTTGTGTCTTTGACGCAGTCTGGTAGATCTTACAGTTTTGACCCCTTTCTGACACTGACAATGCCTCTCCTCCATGTATTTTCCTAAATAAAGTCCTGTACTGCTGACTTGCTTTCAGTAAAACTGGTAAACTCACAAACACACTCTCACTCCCTCATACTGCTCCAGTTTCAGTTTGACAATTAACCTAATTCACTTGGTTTCATAATATAGGGGAAAACCACAGAATTCAGGAAAAGTTTGCATTCATTACACAGCCAGTGCCTGGGCTAGGAATCAAATTCAGAACACAGGTATTGTAGTAATGCTGAACAAAGTTTGGCCACAATGAAAAGCAAAAATAGTTTCTATTGTAAAAATATTGTAATGAAATGCCAAAAAAAGTAAAAAGTCGTACTAAAATTTGCCTAAGATGCTGAATGAAATAGCATGAACTTGTTCTTGTGGTCCAACGGTCAGAGTGTCTAATTTACAACATTGGAGGCCAGGGTTCAAATCCAAGACCTCTACTCCTATTCCCTCCATATCGGTATACAGGTACTTTGGTTTTTCTCACTTACCTCTCAAAGACGAGTAGATTTTTGGCTGGTGACCCCTAACTGGCCCTGTGCATATATGCTTCTGACCAGGGTTTGCTCCTGCTTTGAACTTCATGCTACCTGTAAAACATTGACATCACTAGAGGGATGTGGGGACTGGGGCAACTCATCCAGTGTATTCAAAACGTATTCAGACTGCTTTTCTACCATTTGTCTCTGTAGATCCTCTCACATTCTGTACAGCCATTTTCAAGTCTCTCCAGAGATGTTCAGTTGGGTTCACACCCAGTCTCTAGCTGGACCATTTAAAGACATTATATAGTTCTCCTTTAGCCACTTCTGCATTGGCATTGCTTTGTGCTTAGGGTCATTTTCCTGTTGGAAGGAAAACTTTTGGCCTGGTCAGAGGTCCGGAGCATTCTGGAGTAAGTTTCCATTAAGGATATGTCTGTCTGTTTGCTCTGTTTAGCTTTCCCTTGACCCTGACTAGTCTCCCAGATTGGTGCCATGTTGCAGTGATGGCTGTCCTTCTGAAAGTTTCTCCCATTTCCACATAGGTCTTCAGGAACTTATCTATAAGAGCTGTGGTTGTTCCTGATTTCTTCCTTTTAAGAATTTTGGAGGCAGCTGTGCTCTATGGAATCTTCAATGCTGCAGAACATTTTTGTAGACTTCTACACATCTGTGCCTCAACACAATCCTGCTTCTAAGCTCTGCAGATAATTTCTTCAACTTGAGTCCCTCCACTTTCTACAACATGGGTGGGGTTTTGCTGTGATACACATTGTCATCTGTGGGACTTTACATAGTCAGGCGTGTGCCTTTCCTAATCACGTGAAATCAATTGATCTGACTGCAGGTGGAACCCAAACACAATGGAGAAACATCTCAGTGATGATCAATACAATGGGATGCATTTGAACCAAATTTCAAGTGTCATGGTAAAGGATCTAAATAATTGTGGGATATATTTTTTTTTAATGAATTAGCAAGTATTGCTGAAATCCTACTTTCCCTATGTCTGTTGTACTGAGTGGTGCTTCATGAGGAAATAATTAATTTAAATGATTTTAGCATAAGGATGCAACATAACAAAATGTGAAAAAAGCAAAATGAAAGTCATAAAAATAAACACTTTGAGGTGTCCTTTTTAATTTAATATAAACATTCTTGCAGTAGCAGTAATGGGAAATTGCCACTTTTAATATTATTATTTATCGAGATAAGCAATTTTTGCTCATAAAACACATTAGATGATAAAATGCTTTCAACACATTATGAGTCATTAAGATATCAATATCAATTATGCAAAATGTAAGACTTATTTGCAAGAATCACAGCTGATAATTTTGAAAATTTTCTGCTAATTTCTCATTATTCTTCTTTTCTGCTAGTTCCTTTTTAATGGAGTCCATAACCTATCCAGCCAGTCTCTCCAGAGACAAAGTGTAATTGTTCTAAAAAAGATGGCTGTTAAATATTAAAGTTCATTCTGTCCAGCACGACAAATGTGCATGTTGAATTATACATTATTTTCATTCATAATTGATTATGGAATTATTGTTGCATTGCCTTGCTATTTTTTCACTCCTACTATGCTTCTAAATGGTGGGGGATTCATTTATATCATTGGTTGTTTATACTGATCTGTCAGTATCTGAGATTGCTGATTTTCTAATTCTCTTTGCTCATGTTTATTTTCTTATTCGCGTTCTGCTCAAAGAGCATTTTGGTAATGTTATTTTCAACTTTGATTCCTGGTTTACGTATTGGAATTAGATGACAATTCTTTGATATTTCCCTGTTACAGTCTTGCTTTGATTATAGGCTACGCCTTCTCTAATGGTCCTTTATTCTCTTCTCCTGTATTGATTCTTTATTTGGCTCAACAGTGTCAGTGTGTCAGAATTGGGTCAGGCAAAAGTCAAATAAAATTAAAATATGGAATTTCATCTTTCAAGTTTGGGACCTAGTGCATCTAGTCTTCTAGTACAAAGCTTTAAAAATAATAAATACTACTTTAGCACACTTATACTAGGTACCATGCCCAGTGGGAGCTAAGTGGTGTTTTGGCCTTGGAACCCCTAAAGACCTGAATACATCTTTTTTGTCCTCCATGGCCATCTGACCATATAGTACTGAACTTATCATGAGAGATGTTTAAACAAATGTATAGTTAAGAACTCTGCTTTATCATTTACTTGTGTACTATATCTATATTATTTACATATGTATTGATGTATTTGTATTTGTTATATTTGATATTTCATTTATACATTCATATACTCATTTATGACTCATTTATTGTTTTTTCCTTCTTTTAATTTTTTTTTTCTTCAGCATCTTACAAAGCACTTTAACCTACATGCCTTGTATAAAAATGTGCTCTAGCAATAAACTTTGTTGTTATTGTTACAAGTTACACAGAAGATGTTTGCTCCATTAGCAACAGTGATTTGTTAAGAATTAAGAGTGAATGGAGGGCAAACCTGCAGCCATTGCATCCCCCAGGATCTGAGATGTAACAGAAATGTTAAATCTAATGTTATTTTATTTCGAGAGACAGGTGAAGATTTAAAACTAGAAATTCATTTTTAATGAATCGCTCAAGAGACTATCTTTCTCTTACTAGAAACCTCCCCTTTATTTGTAAAGAAAGGTCAGCTGATTTCCACAAAGACTCTACTTTCACTGTTCATTTTAAATTAGCTGACACTCCTTAGTGGTGATCTGTCTGTTACTCTGTTTTCTGGGTGTAGCCGTAGGCGAGGATCCCAATCAAACCCCCAAATTCTTTCAGATCAACTTCTCCATCTTTGTTTGTATCTAATATCTTCATCAGTTCAGCCACAAAAGATGAGTCAATGTTTTTCTGGATAAAAAGAAAATAATATTAGCAAAAATGATTCCTACTATTGAGCAATACAGCTTTAAAAACAGAAGACTTCACTGAGGCTTAGCTAAGAGCATGAACAGGGGACAAAATGAAGAAGGAGACTGAATTTATAAATCATGTGCCCCTTTAGCATTGTTCTCCAAAGATAACAGTTTAATTTTACACTGTGATGCACAGCACTGATCAGTTTGTACTCGCATTGTTTAAAAAAGATCACAGTCCACATTACCTTTGGATATTTCCAATTTTCAATACATTTTCTAACCTGCTTATTCAATTCAGAGTCTGACTCAGGAGTACTGGGTGCAACCTGGGAACACACCTTGGCTGAAAACCATTTCTTTGCAGGGCACAGCCAAGCACACCTACCAATGTACTGATATGGGATGAGTTTAGCGTCACCAGTCCTGCCCTGGAGATGTGGGGGAATTGGAATATACAGAGAAAATTCCAAGCAGACAAAGGAAGAACATGCAGACCTCACAAAATTGATGAAAAGCAACTCACTTATACTGAAAATGGCACACCTGAAAAACCCAATGTCCATGCATAAGCAAAACAACATTGAGCTGTTGTAGGATTTTGAAGAAGCTGCTCAGATGAGTGCTGTCACACCTTCAAGACTCCAGCTGCTTTTGACTGACTATAAACAGATAAGCATATATCAGATGCTCCTTGAGGACACTAACATCTATACATTGGCTTACTTCAGCTTTTGGCAGAAGCAAAGTCTGGGAACTTTGTGCTATTGGATAATATGTGTTAATTAGTTTTAATGAATAGCAAGCATAAGTAAAACATGTCATTCATTTTGGATGGTTTGCAATGATATTTGACCTCATCATTTTCTTCCCCTGGTAAATCTGTAAAGCTTCCAGAGAACTGCACTGGATTGAAGAGCAGATGACCAATTTGCTATTATCGGTTTCTGGTAATACTTGATCTCAGGATGCCCTATGATGTAGAGGAATATCATACCTTGCAATTGATGCTGCCCCGATAGGCTATGAGACCATGCAGCCCTGAAATTACAAAAGAAGGCACAGAAAAAGGGCATTTGTAAATTGTCCCTAGTGTGTACTTGGTGTGTGTGTATGTGTGTGTCCTATGCCCGGGATTTGTTCCCTGCCTTGCGCCCTGTGTTGGCTGGGAGTGGACCCTGTTGTTAGGATATAGTGGGTTGGATAATGGATGGATGGCTGGATGTTTACTATCTTCTCCCTCCGCTCTTCCCTTCCTATGTTGTGTTACGTGAAACCAATCACTTCCCAAAATAAAATGAAACTAAGTCAGGTTTAATGTCTGTTGGGGCAGTCTCAGGAGATTCAAGGAAAACAGACAGCTTGTTTTTGCAAAACTCTTTTGACCCTTACTTTTCTCAGACAGTGTACATGAGAGCTTGCTATCTGCAGCTCCTTGTTTTAAACTTCAATGCATAATCTGTCATGTCAATGTCTGATCATGACATTTTAAAAAGAAAATGATACTATTACAGTATCTGCATTCAATAATACAGCTGACAACAGAGGACACAAGGAGGGCCTTGTTGATTTTCATTGCTCACAGAGCTGAATGGCCCAGATATCTAATAGACCCACATCTAATTACAACAGCCAAATGCAACACACCATGATTCACACGCAGAGAATTTTAAAATAGAAACCATCTTATGTGAAAGCTTGCATAAACTGTGTGCAGAGCAAGTGAAGAACGGCCAGAGCACACCTTCACAAATTCTTATTTTTGACAATACACCCAAATCTAAAAACTCTAATTGGCTTCACCCCAAGACCTAAAGCTAAAATAGCTTCAGTGACGCCAGTGTCAGAAATGGTAAGGTAACAGGGGAGTCAAACAAGTCATGTATATCCAATTCAAAAACATTCCTTTTCTCATAGACCTTTCATTTTGGGGTATACAATTTATATCTTCAAGAGCCAAGTAGCCAATGTCAAACATGTGTACCAGAGGGCCACTTTCCAGGCTCATCTGAGGTAAGCAATACCACCCCAAGACGTGAGGGGGCGAGGTCCCTAACAGTATCATCTCTTTCTGCCCACAGCTCAGAGAAGACACAACTGGCCCCACCCCATTCTGTCAGAGGACTATAAATTTGAGGCGCTCCTGGAGGGTGTTGTCTCATTTGGTTGTAGATCCACCACAGGACAGAGCTCTACCCCAGACTGACTTCTCAGATGAGCATTGATTGTGCTAGAAGACAATTTGCAGCCTTAACTTTGTTTTGTTCAAATCCGTGATGAGTGTTATTTCTTTTGTTTCAAAACTATTATTAAAAAGGGGGACCTAGTTGGCACCACAACATTTATTCTTTGTACTCGCACCACACCTGCTTTCCCCAATTGC
Organism: Erpetoichthys calabaricus; assembly: GCF_900747795.2. Lineage (NCBI taxonomy): Eukaryota > Metazoa > Chordata > Cladistia > Polypteriformes > Polypteridae > Erpetoichthys > Erpetoichthys calabaricus. The sequence goes on from NC_041395.2 coordinate 88,540,527, forward strand.
TCCTCATTTCAGAATCTCTTACATGGACACTAACGGACGTTATTTTCAATTCTTTGCTGGAGAGTAATTTCCTACTCTTAAAACTGAATTTTTTTTATCATGGCAGCAAAATTGATCCCTCACAAGAATCACTCTTAAGGCCAGTGTGCTGGATGAGACTCAAAACTAACCTGGCAAGTAGACCATCTGAAAGGGCACAAGGAGCCTTCAGTACATGCCAGCAATGAACCTCCACATGAAGCAATATCCAGAAGTTACACATTGGAGCCTCCTTTTTACTAAATTTCACTACTCCTTGTTCTTACTTTTTTTGAATTTTATGGTCCCATGAGTTTCTGGAGACACAACAACACCTGCCTTGTCTAGTCAGAGACGTGGCATATGTGTACCCTGAGAAGACAAACTCTTTTCTTGCTAGTTGTGATAACTTTTCTTTCCAGGTCTCCTAGACCTACTTTGCCCTCTTGGACTTCTGGTTTGTGGTTATGCTGGTTGCAGCTTGAAAGAATTCATCATCTAAAATAAGAGCCATCCTTCTACTGGAAATTAGTGTTATTTAGTTAGTTAGTTTCTTGTAAAATTAAAATAATATTGGATATATTTAAACCCTATATAGCTGCTTGTGGAGAATATTACATTAAAAAAACAACCACCACTTAGAAACTGAGCATGTATTAGAAGGTGCAGGTTAGGTTGACTAACAACTCAAAGTTGGCCCACTGTGACTGAGTGAAAATTAGGATGTGTGAGTGTATAGTGCCATGTTAAGGACCTCTCGTAGGATGATTTCTACTTTGTACACGATGCTGTGAGGTTAGGCTCAAGTAGGTATTGCAACGAGTGAAGGAATGACTGAATAAATTATTCCCACAAGCTGGAGAGTTATGTATCATAGAATCTGCATGTATTGTATTTAGAGCTTTTTCCAGCACTCGTGCAATTTTACAAAGTAGGATTTTTTAAAATTTATTTTCACTCTTTTCCTTTGATTCTTTACTATTGGAGTTTGCTAAACTCTTCTCAGGTCTCTCAGACAAAATCATCATCTACACAGGAGGCCAAATTTGTCTACTCCATAATTTGGAGCCTACCCTTTTATTTTAAATTGTAGGCTGTCATTTCATTACTACACATGAAAGGCTGTCCAATAACAGGTTTGACAAGAACTAGCAAACAGCCACTCTGTTATATGATCCTCCGGGACTCGCCTCCTGCAGGGTGGGGCAACTCAGGACAAAGTTTCAATGTCTGTCTTTGGCAGGTTGTCAGTTTTTTTCTTTTCATTGGACCTGTGGGTGTTGAATAGCAGGTGAGTCACTGTGTTGATTGATAGCGTTGTACCTACCGGGCATATTTAGATGGTAAACTACTCAGCTAAAATGTTTTCAGACTGAACTTATAGGTGTGAGGTCTCTCCCTGTTAAGGTTATGAAAAGCCTCATGTAGTACAAGTGAAAGCAGCCCTTTGATCACAGAAATATCTCTAATTTTCCTTTAAATAAATATGACATGATGTGTAATTGCCTCCATACAGCACAAAGCTTATAACATTTAGGCTGCATCATTGTGGTCATCGAGAACATTGGAAGGTTCCTCCTAAAGCGTGTTTTTGAAACTGAAAATGTTCTGGTTTTATTACAATATCTACTGAACTGTTCTCACCTACATTGACATTTCATAATTTAGAGCATTATCATGTGAAATCCTAATGCATAAAATTAATTTTGTCATTCAGCTCAAAAAAAAAATTATGTAAAGTCAACGTAGGAATAAAAATCACTCTTTCTTCATGCTGCAACTGCATCATACATCAACCCTAATAATAATAATTCTTTACATTTATATAGTGCTTTTCTCACTACTCAAAGCACTTCAGTAAGTGGGGAGCCACTTCCACCATCACTAATGTGCAGTAACCATTGGGATGATGCTACAGAAGCCATTTTATGCCAGTACCCTCACCACACATTAGCTGTTAGGTGGTGCAGTAGTGAGAGAGATAGCCAGATAGAGACATGAGATGATTATGGAGCTTGAATGACCAGGCCGTGGTGGGAAATTTAGCCAGGACATTGAGCTATACCCTACTGTTTACGAAGGATGCCCAGGAATCTTATATATCCACAGTCAAGTCAAGATCTTAGTTTTACGTCTGATCTGAAGGATGGTGCCATTTTTACAGCACGGTGTCCCCATCACTGCACTGGGTCATTGGGATTCACATTCAGACCACAGGATAAGCGCCTCCTGCTGGCACAACCAACACCTCCTCCAGCAGCAACCTAAGCTTTTCCTAGAAGGTCTCCTATCCAAGTATTGGCTGGGCCTGAACATGTTTAGCTTCAGGTGGATGACCTGTTCTGAACTTCATGTCACATTTACCCTTTGAGTGCTGCTGGGGTTCAACATCAGCATAATGGACTGGTCATTTAGTTTGTATTAAGTTTCTCCCATTCTTATATTTCTATATGCAGAACTACAGGCTGGAGTGTACTGCTACCTGTTTCAAAATGTTTCAAACTAGTTCCAATGGGACTTGGATTGTGGTCTTCCTCTATCTATATAAGTAGACTACTACTTATTTAACAAGAATTGCTTTGTGGTACAAAAAGAATGAACAGCATTGTCATCTATTATAATACAGTAGTGAAACTATGCATATGACTAACACTGGCTGTGTGTGGACTTCAAGACAAAAAACTACCCAAAGACTCCCTAGTTTTACTATATTGGTGAACTTGCAGAGGTGTGGACTAAGTGGGTCGGGACATGTGGTGTCTTGTCAGAGATGGATGTGTAGTTGAGAGCAGCTGTTGCACAAATTGAGTGGGATGGGCTGAAACCAGTCACAAGCAAACATATCATAACTCGTTTTGTGAACGTACATCGTGCATGTGTGGCAAACTCAAAAAAAAAAAGAGTGGCCACAATAGTTTTTCTTATTAATGTAATAAATTGCCAAAAGTGAATACTATTTGGTAAACAAAGGGTCCCTGTTGTCGACTGGAACATGAAAACGGACTGCGGCATGAGCAGTAATTGGTAGGAACGTGTTTCACACTGAAGTGGTTCCATCAGGGTTGCAGTAAAGGGACGAACTTCTGCCCGCCCCTCAGACGCAATTTGGACAACAAACTGAAAGCGGTGTGCTCTCATTGCTGCTCCACTTTACCTATTCCACAGGGCCAAAGACCTGGATTACATTACCATTGAGGGCCAGTGGAGTTCAGTTCCAGACCTGGTTGATGTAGCTCATCCTCTGGTGGAGGTGAAGTTCGCGTACACTTCGGGACTTGCTACTTTTGTCATTTCTGTTGCCGTGGCCCACTAGTGGGGCCCGTAACAGATTCTGAGGGCTCGTCCGGGATCTGCTTTCACTTCAGTAATTCAGTGAAGTGGATCCAGTGAAATCAGAACCACAAGATCAAGAGGGGCAAACTGGTGACCACAATTTTGATATCACATATAGTAGTATTTGCAAACAGATTGATGAGGGCATCAGGGAAAGTTTCACCGAGACAGAATTGATCCGAGGTGTGCTGAAGATAGTCAAGCCAGGTGTCTTCAAGGACATGCTTATCAATCAGGATGAAATCACCATAAGTGAAATGAAGGGCTTCCTCAGGTCACATCTTGGGGAGAGGGCCTGCACTAAATTATTCCAGGAACTAATGTGCGCAAAACAAAGCGATCAAGAGTCCCCTCAGCAGTTTTTGTACCGCATGATTGGGCTCAAACAGAAAATTCTCTTCCAGTTGAAGCAGGTGAACACCGATATTCACTATGACCCCAAGACCATCCAGGAGGTTTTTCTCCATACAGTCTATCAGGGCCTAGGGCCAAAGTACACAGAAATCAGGCAGCAGTCGAGACCATTCATTTCAAACAGCCTTGTCACTGATAAGGAAATCCTAAGTCAGGTTATGAAGATAATTGCTGATGAAAATGAACACCAGCGTAGACTTGATCAAGCTATGCGCCAGAAGACAACACATGCACATAGTGTCCAGGTGAACGAAAAGGATCAGACCTCCAGTAAACAGGGTAATGAGACCATACAACAGCTTAGTGCACAGGTGGAGGATCTAACAAACATGGTTGCTGCTTTAATGGGCCAACAGACCACAGTCATGCAGGCAACTAAGCCAAAGAATACAGCCGCACAGATCCCAGTCCACCATCAGGTGCATGCTGCCTCTAGGCTGCTTTTGGTTTGTCAAACGCACCAGCAGCGTTCCAAAGGAGCATGGAAGAAATGCTTGACACACTTAGGGATGAGTGCTGTATACCCTTTCTGGACGATGTCTTGTGCTATTCCAAGACATTTGAGGAGCATGTTGAAGTGCTGCGCCTCATACTCAAAGCTCTACAACAACACTGGGTTAAATTGAGGCCAGGAAAATGTGAATTGTTTCGTAGAGAAGTCAGGTACGTGGGTCGGTTGGTGTCAGCAGACAGAGTGAGGGTGGATCCAAAGGACATTGAGGCAGTACAGGCACTCAAAGAGAAAGCCCCACAAACAGTAGGGGACGTCCAGAGGGTGTTGGGTTTCCTAAGTTAGCATATGTGCAGGACTTTTCACGCATTGCAAGACCATTGTATGAGCTGCTTCAGGTTAAGCAGGGGGTAACACAACCCAAATCTTTAAATGGCAAGACCAAGGGGCCCCAACTACCTTCACGCACCCCAGTGGAGTGGAACAGAGAGCACCAACAGATACTTCAGCGCCTCATAGACATCCTAACAAACCCACCCTACCCAAATTTCGACTACCCCTTCATACTTCACACGGATGCTTCCCAACAGGGCCTAGGGGCGGTCCTTTATCAAGACCAAAATGGCAAAATGAGAGTGATCGACTATAGGTCACACACATTAACATTAGCAGAGCAGAATTACCACTTGATTTTGGTTTGGTCCGTTTATAGGAGATGGACGTCTGAAGCAGAGCTCCGCTAGCAGCGGCTTTATTTTCCCACGTATTTCATATTATTTAGAGGTATCCTGTATTTAACCGACCAAGGAACTTCCACTACAATATACAAGCATGAGTAACAAGAAGAAAAGTCAGAAAGAACCGGAAAAGAAACTTAAAGCTGCATCGAAGTCCGGACAGACTTCCGGCCTGAGTGCAGGTGTAAGGTATGGCATCACGGAGACTGACCTGGAACAGGCAGAAGAGTGCGCAGAATTCCTGGGGCCCCGCTCCATTGTATCGTCTCCAGTCGAGAGTGAAAATGGGAGCGAAGGCGCAAGTGATACAGGTCGCGAGGGATCGCCGATTACTGAGGATCATTCGAGACTAGAAAGGGCTCTGCAGGACGTGCTCTCATCTACTCATCGCGAGCCTGTAACAGGAGCTGCATTTTCACTTGCGGAGCACGAAAGCAGAAGCGAACTGTCCGAACTGAAAGAGATGATCGCTACACAGATAGCTACACAGAAAGAGATGAACACTACACTGGCCACTGCCATGGTTACGGCCATGAATGAGCTTAAGAAAGATAACACAAATGATCTTAAGAAGGTGGCCACTGAGCTCAAGAAGGATAACAAAGATAAGGAAACGCGTCTATTTGAACGTTTCGACGTGAACTTTAAAGGCATGTTGGAGAAATTAGTGGAACACATTGAAGAAACTAACTCCAAACTGAAAAGGCTTGATGATCATATTAATGACGTTTCAGACCAGCTGGAAGACGTTAAGCAGGGACTCACGGCTCGAGTGGAAACAGCGGAACAAATGGCATCTAACGCCAATGAAAAAGCCACAGCTGCGAACTCGGAATACAAAAAACTTGGAGACAGACTTGCAGCCCTGGAGGATGGGTGCAGAAGAAATAATATAAGAATTGAGGGTATACCTGAGAAACGAGAAAGCTCAAGCCCAGTGAAATTTGCAGTAGAATTACTGTCTAAAATAATTGGAGATGACTTTAAACTCGACAATGAGATAGCCACGGCTTATCGCACAAAGATACCAAGCGCCTTTAAATCTAGGTCTTTTATTGTCCGCTTCGAACGACTAAGATGTAAGCTTGATGTGATGGCACTTCTCAGACACAAGTAAGAGATTATATTCGAAAATAATCTTATTCGTATTTTTCCCGACTTCTCACCATCAACAGCTGCAAAACGCAGATCCTACAACGACATTAAAAGGATGCTACGGGAAGCCGATATCAAATACAGCCTCTTGTATCCTGCCAAACTGAAAGTGGAAGTTCAAGATGGACATTATATTTTCTTCAGCAAAGAAGAAGCTGAAAAAGAATTAAAGAAGCTGTTTCCGACACTTTTTTTGAAAGTTAATTAAAATTAAAGAGCCGTATTCTATCAAGGCACGGGAAAGACCTATGATCTGATCGCTGGATCCATGTTTAAAGAGACTGGTATTATAATTATACATCTCTTATTCTCTTTTTTTTAATTTTTTTTTTTTATCTGGACTTTATATGTTATATGTTTATGTTTTAATCAGAGTTATAGAGTTATAGACGTGAGTGTGAAAATGTGGAAGTGATTAAAGTAGGATTCGTTTTATTTATTTATTTTTTTATTTTTTTTATTTTTTATTTATTTTTTTTTTTTTTAAATTTATTTATTTATTTATTTATTTTATTTTACTATACCTTAAAGTAGACTGTTTAACTTCATACCCTTGGTTTAATGCTTGTTCTACTATTTATACAATTACCATTATACTATTACAGCATGAATTACCAGGTTTATCCTAGACTAGTTTTTAAAATCACTCCCAGGGCTTTTTTTTTTTTTTTTTTTTTTAATCTTAATATCTTAACTTAAAAGCGCTGAAGATTATTTCAAGCTTAAATATTGTTAATGAGAACATTTTCGGCAGATAGTATTAAGGATTTAACTGTAAAAGATATCTCTGTTTTAATTCTGTAACGCCGCTGCAGGGTGGGGTTTGTTTTGTTTTGGACGTGCCCTGTCTCTTCGTATGTCAGAGGACTGGAACATCGCGAAGTGGGGTCTAGCCTCATGTGGGGAGGCAAAATGGGGGGGTGGGGGGATAAAGGGGGGAGAGAAGGAGAGCAGGTTATATCTAATCTATTCTTATAATCCTTATAATTATAAATATCAATGCAGCAATAGGCTAACATGCAACAACTCCTGGGGAATCTTGAAACTAAGATTAAAACTGCCATATTACCAATTAAAACTATAAAATGACATTAAAAACTCAGAATCAATGTCTCCATGATGGGACAGTTAACTTTGTGAGCTGGAATGTTAAAGGCCTGAATCACGAATTAAAGAGAAAGAAAGTATGCTCTCACCTAACAGGCTTAAACGCTAAAATAGTATTTTTACAGGAGACCCACTTACTAACCAAGGATCAGTTCAGATTACAAAAAGACTGGACTGGCCAAATGTTCCATTCTAGCTTTATAAAGAAAACTAGAGGGGTGGGAATTCTCATACATAGAACAGTTCCATTTGTAGCATCAGAGGTAGTGTCGGACCCTGAAGGGAGATGTGTGATGGTCATGGGCAACTTATATAACAGTAAAATGATTTTGATAAATGTTTATGCACCCAATGTTGATGATAAGGAATTCATGCAAAATCTATTTGCATCCATTCCCAGTGTGAACACTCATAAAATTATAATGGCTGGGGACTTTAATTGTGTTTTAAATCCACTCTTAGATAGGACTCCTGTGACAGGGGGGACGACATCTAATACTGCAAAGATAATTACACAGTTTTTAAATGATCACAACTTATCAGACCCCTGGAGGTTTCTTAACCCAAACTCAAGAACATATTCGTTCTACTCACCAGTGCATTATAGCTACTCAAGAATTGATTATTTTTTTATAGATAATAATTTCCTGCCTACAATTAAATCATGCAAATATGACACAATTGTTATCTCTGACCATGCCCCTCTAGTCTTGGAGCTAAAATCAATAAGCCCCTCGTACTCACCTCGCAGATGGCGTCTTAACCCTCTTTTATTGGCAGACGAGAACTGCACAGAATTTATATCCAAACAAATCAGCTTCTTCCTAGAGACAAACACGTCTACAGAGGTTTCTGCAGGAACACTCTGGGAAACTCTAAAGGCCTTCCTAAGAGGCCAGATTATTTCATATCTTTCCCATAGAAATAAATTAGAAACCAAGAAAGTGTCAGAGCTAAGAAATGAAATTACTAGAATAGATGAAGAACAAGCCAGGCGTCCAAGTGAAGCTCTTCACAGGAAAAGGCAGGCCCTGCATACAGAACTTAACATCTTAACAACTAAAGAAACTGAACAACTTATTTATAAGTCTAGACAGCATTACTATGAACACGGAGAAAAAGCTAATAAGCTTTTAGCTCAACAAATTCATAAACAAGAAGTTCACAATGCAATACCAGTAATCACCAACAAGAATGGAGAAGAAATCATCGACCATAATAAAATAATGCACACATTTAGAGATTACTATAAGTCTTTATATTCTACTGAGCCCAAAGAAGACAACACGCAATCTAATGCATTTCTGGATAATTCACAAATACCACAAATAGATGCTTTAAGTGCTGAGGAACTAGATAAACCTCTAACGCTAACAGAATTACTAGACGCTATAAAGTCACTACAAAGCGGGAAATCATCAGGCCCTGATGGTTACCCCGTAGAGTTTTATAAGAAATTCTCCACTCAGCTAGCTCCACTCTTATTGGTAACATTTACAGAAGCTAAAGACCACCAAATACTACCTCAAACATTTCGACAAGCATTAATCACCGTCTTTCCTAAACAAAATAAGGACTTGTTACAATGTGCATCATATAGACCAATTTCACTCCTGAATAATGATGTTAAGATACTCTCAAAAATCCTAGCTAGAAGGATGGAGAAAGTGCTGCCCTCGGTAATATCACAAGATCAAACTGGATTTATTAAAGGCCGACATCTATCTTCAAATCTCCGACGCTTGTTTAATGTTATATATTCACCAGCAAAATCAAACACCCCAAAGATATTACTATCATTAGACGCAGCAAAGGCATTTGACATGATCGAATGGAATTACCTTTTCACTGCATTGGAGAAATTTGGGTTTGGCCCGAATATTTGTGCTTGGATTAAACTACTGTATACCAGTCCAGAAGCTTCAGTTTGTATTAATAAAATTTGTTTAGACTACTTTAAACTAGAACGTGGTACCAGACAAGGATGTCCCTTGTCGCCACTGTTGTTTGCAATTGCTATTGAACCACTGGCGGTTCACTGCCGAAATTCTCATCAGATAAAGGGGATTGTCAGAGAAGGACTGGAACAGAAAATTTCTCTATATGCAGATGATATGGTCTTATATATATCGGACCCAGAAAACACTGTCCCTGCTGTTTTAACAGCACTAACAGAATTTCAAAAGATATCTGGTCTTAGAATTAATCTGAATAAAAGTATACTCTTTCCAGTGAACTCACAAGCATATAATATTAAATTAGACACCCTACCTTTTACCATAGCAGATCAGTTTAAATACCTAGGGGTAAATATCACAAGTAAACATAAAGCTCTTTATCAACAAAATTTTGGCGTCTGTATGGAAAAAATTAAGCAAGACTTGCATAGATGGTCAACCCTTCATCTCACTCTAGCCGGAAGAATTAACATTGTTAAGATGAATATCCTTCCTAAACTTCTCTTTTTATTTCAAAACATTTCAATATATATCAATAAATTGTTTTTTAAACAGTTAGATTCAATAATAACCTCATTCATTTGGAACTCAAAACACCCACGTATCCGAAGAGCGACCCTACAAAGACCTCAGGCAGAAGGTGGCATGGCTTTACCTAATTTTCAGTTTTATTACTGGGCAGCAAACATACAAGCCATAAAAACCTGGACACAAATAAATGCACATACACAGGCTTGGTCTGCAATAGAAGTAAAATCCTGTAGTACTTCTTTATATTCCCTGCTTTGCTCTCCAATAAATGAAAGTTATCGCAAATATACTAATAACCCAATTGTGCTTTACTCACTCAGAATATGGAACCAAATTAGGAAGCATTTTAAGATGGAAAATCTTTTATCAGTGGCACCTTTGCAAGGGAACCACCTCTTTCAACCTTCGCAAGTATATCCAGTTTTTAATACCTGGAAAAGTTTTGGGATTAAAATGCTCAGAGATCTTTATATAGACAACATATTTACATCTTTTGAACAATTACGTTCAAAATTTAACCTCCCAGCTACACATTTCTTTTACTATCTTCAAATTAGAAATTTTGTTAAACAGAAATTGCCCGATTTCCCCCACCTTGCACCCTCCACAATGCTGGAAAAAATACTGCTCAATTCTGAGGAAACAAACACTATTTCCGCAATATATAAAATCTTATTAGAGTCCCTACCTTTCAAAGATCCAAGAGGACATTGGGAAGAAGATCTCTTAATCAATATATCAGAAAAGGAGTGGAAGGTAGCAAAGCAGAGAATTCACTCGAGTTCCATATGCGCAAAGCATAGAATTATTGAACTAAAAATTATATATCGAGCTCATCTGTCTCGCTTAAAACTGTCCAAAATGTTTCCAGGCCAGGATCCAACCTGCGAGCGCTGCAACCAAGCTCCTGCCTCACTGGGTCACATGTTCTGGGCCTGCACCAAACTAACATCATTTTGGACAAAAATTTTTAAGTGCCTCTCAGACAGTCTTAGTATCACAATCCCTCCTAACCCACTAACAGCTGTGTTTGGTGTCCTTCCAGATGGACTTGAATTGGAGAAGGACAAGCAAATGGTGATTGCATTCACTACACTCTTGGCACACAGACTTATTTTGTTAAATTGGAAGAATCCTAATTCTCCTCTTATAAGTCAGTGGGAAACTGATGTTTTATATTATTTGAAATTGGAAAAAATCAAATTTTCAGTTAGAGGATCTGTACAAAATTTTTTCAAAACTTGGCAGGATTTAATCAATATTATTTTAGAATAAGAGAATTAACTATTATTGTATTTAACTCCCTTCTCCATCTCTTATTTATATAGATATTTACTTCTCCCCTTCTTTTGTCTAATGTTGCCTTATTAAAAAGCTTAAAGAAATTTTCCTTTAGCTAAGCTCTCCTTCTCAGGGGTGGGGTTTGATTTGTTTTCAAATTTGTTGGGTTATAAATGGATCTGTTTGTATGGAATGATTACAATGAAAATTAATAAAATAAAAATATAAAAAAAAAAAAAAGAATTACCACTTCCACAGTGGAAAGCTTGAGTTCCTGGCCTTGAAGTGGGCAGTGTGTGACAAATTCAGGGACTATCTGTATTACACCCCCTATTTTGTCATTTATACTGATAATAATCCCTTGATGTATGTGTTGAGCACTGCCAAGCTGAATGCAGTGGGTCATCGTTGGGTAGGGCAGCTGGCGGACTTCCACTTTGAAATTAGGTATCGACCAGGAAAGCTAAACATAGATGCAGACACACTCTCTAATTGTCCCCTTGATAATGATGCCTTCATGACCCAGTGTTCGGAGCAACTGTCAGAAGAGGCGGTGCAAGCCACCTGGGAAGGGACCAGGACACCTCAGCGAGGTGATGTGGCATGGGTAGCAGCCCTCAATATAACTTCTCAGCAACTTGACCCTTCGGAGCCTTTCCCAGTGATCAGTCCCCAGGAGCTGGTGCTGGAATAGAAGAAAGATCCGATTATCGGAAAACTCCTTGAGTTGAAAACGCTAACCACAGAGCTAAGGGAGGAAAGTCGTTGAACATCAGAGGCATCTACGAAAAAGCTGCTGAGGGAATGGTCCAGACTGTATATGGAAGGAGATGTCCTCTACAGGAAGACATCGAGTCGCAAACAACTAGTTCTTCCTGCCATTTACAAACAGACAGTACTGACACACCTACATGATAGAATGGGGCATGTTGGTGTAGAAAGAGTTTTGAGTCTGGCAAGACAACGATTCTGCTGGCCTTTAATGAGGAAAGAGATTGAGGAGTAAGTCACAAGGAAGTGTTGTTGCATAAAACAAAAAAAAACCCACCTTCCATGAGAGAGCACCTATGGGGTGTCTTACATCAAGCTCACCACTTGAACTTGTCTGTATTGACTTTCTCCATCTTGAGACCAGTAGGGGTGGATATGAGTACATCCTGGTTGTAATCGACCATTTCACCAGGTTTGCATAGGCATACCCCACTAAAAACAAAGCAGGTAAAACAGCCGCTGACAAGATCTTTAATGACTTTATCCCCCGGTTCGGGTACCCAGCCAAACTTCATCATGACCAAGGGCGGGAATTCGAAAACTGAACTATTCAGAGCCCTCAGGCAGCTGGCTGGGGTACACCATTCGAGGACCTCCCCCTACCATACACAAGGGAACCCGGCAGAGTGGTTCAACAGGTCCCTGTTGCAGATGCTGCAGATGCTGGGAGAAAAGGAGAAAGAAAACTGGAAGGAACACCTGCCTCATGTTGTCCATGCATATAATTGCACGAAGCATGAAGCAACAGGATACTCCCTATATTACCTGTTATATGGCCATCATCCTCGTCTTCCCATTGACCTTCTCTTCGGACTAGTAACAGAGAAAGAGACCAACATGCTGAGAAATGGAAAGAAAAGATGATGGAGTCCCACAAGATAGCCAACACTAACAGTCAACAGTCAAGTGCAAAGGGCAAAAAGCATTATGACAAGTGGAACAGTGGTGCAGTCCTTCAACCATGGGACAGAGTCCTCATCCGAAACCTTGCTGAGAGAGGAGACCCCTGCAAGCTAAAACCCTACTGGGAAGAGACAATTGTCAAGGAGCATTTTGGTGATAACCCAGTCTACAAGGTTAGCCCTGAAACTGGAAATCGTCCCACACGCCTTATCTATCGAAATTTGTTGCTCCAAGTAAATGACTTACCCATAGGGGAACAGGCCACAAGCACACTGGCAAAGTCACAAAAGGGAAGGATAAAGCCAACCCACCCAGTAGTGATTATTGAAGAGACACCAAATGAGACAGATGATTCTGAGGTAGAGGAAGCACCCCATTACTGGCTACAAATACCAAGAGTAGTTTCAACTGATAGGACTTTTACACCCCGCCAAAGTATTATCAATAAGCCACAGACAAATGGCAAAAGGAAGGAAATAATTGATAATGATAGATCAGGACAGGAAAGGGAAAGTGTTACTGAGGAGGTGCAAGAGGGACAAGATGGGAATGTGTCATCAGGGGAAGAACCAGAGTCTGGTGAGGATCAGGACATGCCTCAGACCATGGACCAATACATAGAAACACCAGTATGTTAACAACTGGCACAATCAGATGCTCTGCCTACCCTACAGAAGTCTACCAGGGAGAGAAAGCCTGGCCAGATGCTGACGTACGCTTCTCTAGGGCAACCCACATACCAGCCATGCATAACTGTTAGTGCTGTAGCGGCTCGACCAACTCCTTACACTTACCAACAACCAGAACCATCATTTTATCCATTGCAACCTGCACATGTTATTCCCTCCACTTACATATCAATTCCTTACCCCCTCACTGTTACTAAAGAGCTGAACAACTGGCAAAAGAGCTAATGTATTGAAAAGGGCTTAAATATTGTAAATAATTGTTCCATGTTCTCTAATTGTATTCTTGAATTGGGTACTTATGCATATGTATTGAGAGTTATAACAGGGGTTTCTGTTAAAATTAAGTTGGTTCTTTAGTAGCAAGGGTCGGGAGCCACTTTTGTTGTAGGGGAACATGTGGCACACTCAAAAAAAAAAAAAGTGGCCACAATATTTTTTCTTATTAGTGTAATAAATCACCAAAAGTGTAAATTATTTGGTAAACAAAGGGTTCTTGTTGTCGATTGGACCATGAAAACGGACTGTGGCATGAGTAGTAATTGGTAGGACCGTGTTTCACACTGAAGTGGTTCTGTCAGGGTTGCAGTAAAGGGACGAACTTCTGCCCGCCCCACAGACGCAACTTGGACAACAAACTAAAAACGGTGTGCTCTCATTGCTGCTCCACTTTACCTATTCCACAGGGCCAAAGACCTGGATTACGTCACCATTGAGGGCCAGTGGAGTTCAGTTCCAGACCTGGTTGACGTAGCTCATCCTCTGGTGGAGGCGAAGTTCGCATACACTTCGGGATATGCTACCTTTGTCATTTCTGTTGCCGTGGCCTACTAGTGGGGCCCATAACACATACACCACAAAGCTGAGTTTGTCTGCTTGGGTTGAATGAAAAGTGAGGTGCATGCATGCACCATCTTACCAAGTGCAAGTCACACTTGTTTAAGCTTCTACATGTTCAGTAGAATTCACAGTTGAACTCCTATGGCTGTGGCTGAATATGAGCAGAGCAGACTGTTCCATACACACACATACACACACACAAACACACACACACGCACACACACACACGCACACACACACACACACACACACAAGTCTTTTGTTTATATTGATTGATATACTTGTGTACATTTGTACAAATTTGACATAAATTGCTACCTTGTATCAGTGTGACTCTGACTATTTTCTTCCCTTATTCTGGTGTTTCTGTATGTAGAGTTATAGACTGGTATAAATGACTACTTCGTTGTGAAGAACTACTACTCAATACCAATAGAACTTGTGCTACTGTCCTTCCTTATTGTATTTCTATCCCTAGAGCAATATGCTGGGGTAGATTGTTACACATCTGATGAAAAATTTAAACCAGAATCATTAGCTTCCTTTATCCTAATGTTTCTCTATTTAGAGCTCTGGATTAGTGTAGATTATTACCTATTCGAGAGCAATTGCTTTGGGCATCAATGTGATATTGTATTGTCTTTCTTTTTCTTATATTTCTGTCTCTACAGAGATGTAATGGAGTAAATTGCTAACCATTTGTCCAGATAGAATGCCCACTAGCAATGAAATTCAAACTGCTCTGTTTCCTTTGGCCAGTGTTTCAATTACCTGATGTAGATCACTACCTATTTGACAATTACTACTTAGTTCCAACAGGACTAAGATTATTCCAGCTTTATGAACAGACAAGTAACATTTCAGGGTCTACTTCCCAACTGGTTTTGTCCATGAACATTGCCAATGATCAGCCTCCATAGAGGGCAAAAGACTCATCATATGGTTCAAACATTACTGTATACTTCTGCACTAGGCATATCTCCTGTCCTGGGTTTGACGAAGATTCTTCTAGAGGAGATAAAGCATCTTGGGTTTTGCATAAGCAGGATTTCTGTTTTAAACTGATGTCAGAATGAGAACATTTGCATGATATAATAACAAATCATTATAATGTATGCTAATTGATATGGTCTAATACTCATAAGTGGGCACGGTGTCTCTATTGAATCTCCATTATCATCTGAGGGTCTCACATCAATGAACCTGACCACTCAGGAGTGACTTAGTATGAAGTGTTTAATCATCTGAAGAGACACATACTGTACTACACAGGTTAGCTATATGAAGCTGCAAGTATGAAAATCTGCCTATGCAGTCCAAAGCCACTATGAAAATTCTTCATCACTATATGTTAAGAGATATAAATCCAAATAAATTGTTAAAGAGACATTTTGGAAGAGAGAAACGCTGCACCCCTGAAGGATATAAAGAGAGACTAAAATACCTGAAGCATTGTGGGGTTCACATTCTCCCTTCAGTAATTTCCTTACTCTTGCACCTTACATGATTTTTACTTATCATCATGCACACATTTAGACACATGACTTCCACTTCAGGTTCATTTGTGAGCTCCATTACTTTTTTATTTAACATACCTTTTTACATTGCCCAACACTCCATCCCTTAGTCACTCTTAAATTGTCTTTAGAGCTTTGGCACATTTTATCTTCTTGTGTTTATGGCCTGTAATTTCAAGCTGATGAGTTTGTTTTCTGTTATCCCATTTGATCTTTACTTTTCTTGAGTGTATGTATGAACCTTTAGCACATGCAGTGCCCTCCATAATGTTTAGGACAAAGTCATGTTTTTCTTTGATTTACCCCTTTGCTCCACAGTTTAAAATTACAAATCAAACAATTCAGATGTCAGTAAAGTGCACATTGCAGACCTTCATTTAAGAGTATTAGCATACATTTCAGTCACACCATAAAGAAATGACAAATCTTTTCTACAAGGGCCCCCCATTTCAGTGTTTATATTTGGGGCATAGCAATGCCAGTATTTTAAAGCAATCATATTTAGTACTTCTTCGCATAGCCCTTGCATGTAATGACTGCTTGAATTGAAGTCTGTGATTCATAGACATCACCAGCTGCCAAGTATCTTCTCTGGAGATGCTCTGCCATACCTCTAATGCAGCCATCTTCAGCTGCTGCTTGTTTTGGGGGCTTGTCCCCTTAACTTTTCTCTTCAGCATATGGAAGGCATGCTCAATTGGTTTTAAATCGGGTGACTGACTTGACCATTCAAGACTTTTCTATTTTTTAGCTTTGAAAATCTCCTGTATTGCCTTAGCAGTATGTTTGGGTTCTTTATTTTGTTGTAGGATGAAGTGCTGCCCAGTGAGTTTGAAGGAATATACTAGAGCTTGAGAAAATAAGATGATTCTGTACACCTCAGAATTCATTGTGCCACTGCCACCAGCAGTTCCATCATTAATGTAGATAAGTGTGTCAGTACCTGTGGCTCCCATACATGCCCAAGCCATTAAACCTACAACATCATGTTTAAAAGGTGAGGTGTTATACTTTGGATCTTGTGCAGTTCCTTATCATCTCCAGACTTTGCTTGTGTCATCACTCTGGTACAGGCTCACCTTTGTCTTGTCTGTCCACACGACCTATTACCAGAATTCTGCAGACCCTTTTAAGTGCTTTTTTGCAAACTGTAAGCTGTCCGTCCTTTTTTGTTGCTAACTAGTAGTTTGCGTCTTGCAGTGTGGCGTCTGTATTTCTGTTCATGAAGTCTCTGTGTAGTCTCTGACACCTCTACTCTTGCCTCCTGAAGACTGTTTCTGATCTGCCTGACAAACTTTGTTTTTTTTTTCAGAGGATTTTTCTGACTTGAGCAGTAGAGGTCTTCCTTGGCCTACCAGTCCCTTTGTGATTACTGAACTCAGCGGAGTGTTCTTTCTTCTTAATGATATTCCAGAGAGTTGATTTAGGTGGTCCTGAGGTTTTACTGATATCTCTAATGATTTTATTCTTGCTTTTCAGCCTCATAATGGCTTCTTTGACTTTCATTGGCACAGCTCTTTTCCTCATACTCATATTGAACAATGACAACTACAGACTCCAAAGGGTAGAAGCAAGCCTAGGTACCTTATGCCTGCACTAATGTAGCAATGAAACACACCTGAGGAATCACAAACACCCGTGATGCCACCACAGTGTTGTGGTGTGATCGCAATATTTGTAAATAACCTTCAATGAATATCTGCAATGTGCACTTCAATCACATCTGAATGGTGTGATTTGTAATTTTAAACTATTGAGCAGAGGGGTAAAGCAAGGCAAAATGTATCTTGTCCCAAACTTTATGGAGGTCACCTTATTTAAACAGGATTTTACCCATTATGTGATTCTTGTTTTTTATCATTTGGCTTACCAATATTTGTTTATGCTTTGGCCTTCTGACACAGTGTCTTCTTGGCCACCTTAATAAAAGGATATGTTTCTGTGTGTCTGTTTGTGTGTCCATCCAGTTAGTTTGTCTCTGTCATTCCAACAGATGGCACATCAGAAACATTAACACTGCTTTCACAAATCCCTTACCAAATGACCTACAGCAGAGACATTTGCTTCGCGTGGTGCACTGCAAATGTTAATGCATAGATAGTTTCACCATAATTTACTGAATGAATTAAGAGATTATTTTATTTTACATTTATTTTTTGTGTATATTTATGGTTGTTTGATGGCCAAAGTATATTTGCTCAATCCTTTTCCTTAGCAGAATAGCTCTGCACAACTCTCATTCACTCTGCATGAGTACTTTTCATTATACTAGTTCTTATAATAAATTGCTTTTTATTCCTGCTTAATCAATTTATGTTAAGAATTGTCAAGCTTCAGACTTCGCATAGATTTTTTTGTCTTTTTTATTGTGAATATTATTAAAGCTTTATTTTAAAGGAACATGTGTATTTTGGATTAACTCTTTAGTTTGAGAAAGACAGTAATATTTCTGTTATTTGATTTTAAGTTTATGGATGTGGCGAGAGAGGACATGTAGGTGATTGGTGTAACAGAACAAGATGGCAGAGGACAGAAAGATAATCTACAATTAATCTTAACGCAGCCGCCTCTGGCATGATGGAGAAAAGTAGATTGTGAGAACATGTAGGTATTTTGCAATGGTTAAAGCACTCAACTCTAAACCCCAAGGCTGCCAGCTCAGGTCCCACCTTTGACTCACTGTGTGACCCTGCCTTGGGTAAAGCTGTTAGCTACGCAGAGAGCATCTGAATGGGGATTAGAACATAGAATTATAGGGCTGTGGTGTCGTAGTGTAAATTGTTGAGCTGCCAGTGGTAAATTTTTAATAAGAGAATACATAGTCTGAGCAGGATTGAACAAATGTGTACAGATCTTGCTTGGATTAAAAAGAGAGATAGAAGGAGAAGTGAAAGGGAAAACCCAGGATAGTGTGCTAACTGAATGCAGGCCATTGCACATGCTGTAAGTGGCTGGATACAGTGGCGGAACTATAGGCAGTACAGATGGGGCCATGGTGACTCCATTGTTGTTGTTGTGTCACAAATATCTATGAATAATAGGTTTGCCTACTTGAAATTAAAAAGAAAAGGCTAATGCTGTTATCATTCCCACAACTACAGAAAATGCAATTATGACTATTATCTTTATGTAGCTTACCTGCCTGATGTAGGTCAGTGTTGGTGGTCATTTTTTTTAATTGGATTTAAATTAATTTTGCAATTTCTTGTTACACCATTGAGTTGATATGTTCTATTCTTAATATGATAGGATTATTCTTATGATTTCTGCATATATTATTATCAGAAGGAACATGCTGGAGTCCCCAAGAACACACTATGACCCCTTTGAAAATATAGGAAATTTTATACAAAGGAATTCTGCGATATGTCAATTTAATCTTGTGATTTCTAAATATTTATTGAGTTTTAAATATTTGCGACTTCTGCGTCCTCACAAATTTTAAGATACATGCTCTTTGTTTACATGGCAATACCAAATCTCAAAATTTGCATGTGTTAAGAATTAGAACATTAGAACATTACAACAATAGAACAATCTAGACGAGAACAGGCCATTCAGCCCAGCAAAGCTCACCAGCCCTATCCACTTAATTCTTCTAAAATAACATCAAGTCCTACTGTCTACCACACTACCTGGTAGCTTATTCCAAGTGTCTGTGGTTCTCCGTGTAAAGAAAACATCCTAATGTTTGTGCAAAATGTATGTTTAAAAAGTTTAAAAACTGAGTCCCTGTGTTCTTGTTGAACTCATTTTAAAATAATAGACTTGATCCACACTACTAATTCCTTTCAAATTTTTAAACACTTCAATCATGTCTCCTCTTAATCTTCTTTTGCATAAACTGAAAATACTAAATTCTTTTAATCTGTCCTCATAATCCATCCCCTATAACCCTGGAATCAGCCTAGTCACTCTTCTTTGGACCTTTTCTAGTGCTGCTATGTCCTTCTTGTAGCCTGGAGACCAAAACTGCACACAGTACTCCAGATGAGGCTTCACCAGTGTGTTATAAAGCTTGAGCATAACCTCCTTGGAATTGTAGTCCACACATCATGCTTTATAACCTAACATTATATTTGGCTTCTTAATGGCTTCTGAACACTGTCTGGAAGTTAACAATGACTCCTAAGTCCTTCTCATAAAGTGTACTTTCAATTTTCAGGCCTCCCATTGTGTATTCAAAAATAACATTTTTACTTCCTACTTGTAAAACTTGACATTAACTTACATTATATTTCATCTGCCACAAATCTGCCCCAGCCTGTATGCTGTCCAAGTCCCTCTGTAATATCTTCCAATTCACCTTCCTTAGTATCATCTGCATATTTAACCACCTTGTTACTTATATTCCTATCCAAATCATTTATATATATATATATTAAAGATAGCAGCGGACCTAGGACTGACCCCTGTGGAACACCACTCTTAACATTGGCCAGTTCTGATGAGGTTCCTTGCACCATCACCCTCTGCTTCCTGTGTCTGAGCCAATTCTACATCCATCTTCAAACATCACCCTGAACTCCCACTTCTTTTAATTTGATGTCACAACCTCTCATGTGGCACCTTATCAAATGCTTTATGAAAGTCCACAAAAATAATATCATAAGCTCCACTTTGATTGTATCCTTTTGTTGCTTCTTCATAGAATTCTAGAATGTTAGTAAAACACGACCTTCCTCTTCTGAACCCGTGCTGACTGTTCAGTAAAACTCCTGTTCTTGCCATGTGCTGCTCAGTCTAATAATTTCCATCCTAGTCCTTAATAATTCCTCCCATTAATTTGCCTGTGATGCACGTTAAACTTACTGGCCTATAGTTGCTTGGATCTGCCCAATCAGCCTTTTTATATAACAGGATAATATTTGCCATTTATTAACCCTTTGCAGTGTTTTTTTTAATTACCTGGGCTTCACACTTAGCCCTTTCTTTTGCTTTTAGTTTGTCCCTGTCCCTACAATATATGTCTGTTGGTTCAAAATGTTCATTACATGGCAGTTGCATGTTGTGTTATAGGGGAAATAAAAATGGAAAGCATGAGTGGTGACCCATCACTTGCAGTGCATACTTGCTGCCTTTGCAAAGACTGCTTCTTAAGCTTTTTGCACTTTTAATACTTCCACTGTTTACTTTGTGTGCTTTTTAGATATTCATTTTTTTATCTAGTGCTATTATACTTGTTTTTGATATTCATTGTATATTTTGGTCTGCTTTTGTATTACATTTTTGTCTTGAGCTACTGGATATTTTCAGTTTGGTATTTTGCCCAGTTTTCTCTGCCTTTTTATTGGATTACTTTTTCAGATTATGCTTTTTATTAACAATTACATTGTTTTATTACTTCACTGTGCCTGTTTCAAAATTAGCTTGTTCTGATCTGCACAACAGCCGAAGTTAACACTGACAGTCCCTCTATGCAGAGCAGAACACCACAGTGCCTGAAAATGAAATCAAGGCAGTGCAGACAAAGAGAAGTATGGATAGAAGATTTCATCTTGAAGGGAATATTCCACAAATAGTGGACTAGGATATTGCTTTTGATATCTTTGTGTTACATATTAAGTGAGGCCGTGAAAAGAGATTCACAAGGATACTTGAAAACTCACTTACCTTACACAGGGTTGTGGCAAAGCGTGACTGAATCATGGATTTGCATTTGTAAGGAAGTCAGCAAACAACAAAAAAGGTGCCTCTCAAAGTGGAAGTCGCCACAATAACAGATTTTCACTAAAAGTACACAGACAGAAACTGGCTGAAGCCTGCCCCTTGTTATTAATGTTAATTTTATTATTTGTATTATCTTCCTATTTGCCTGCCATCTGCCTTGACCCTTCGTACTTGAGTTTCTACACCAAACTAGCTTTGTGCCAATCACATGATGGAGGCAGAGGAAATAAAAAGGGATGATGGTGCTTTGCCAGCTTTGTGTCCGGTGCACACTGACCCAGAAGAACAGGACAGAGGCCAGAGCCTACTGTTCTCACACCGAGTGGCCAAAGGCAGAACCAAACCTTGAGAAGGTGAAGAGCAAAACAGGAGAAAGAAAAATTTCACAGAAAAAAATCAATGTTGCCAACTAATAGAATAGCAGGTTTTGTCATAAACTATAATTATAGTTAATTAATGAATACTAATTTTAAAAACTGACAATTTACTTAACCTCTCCTTTTTAGGTACATAAAACATGCCCCATTTGAAACGTTTAACCATTTTAGCCACGGTTCAAAAGCTTGGCTTTCTTTCTGGCACATCCTGCAGCAATGACCAAGCAGGTTATTGCTGATCCTTCATTAATATGAAAGTCTGGCTTGTTGGCTTTGTGAAATTTGTAACCAAACACACATTTTCACACACTGCTGAAGAAGCAAGAAAGTCAAAAAATATACTGTAAAAAGAGTGATGAAATGAGGTATTCTTACTCCCAAAGGTCCACTCAGCTCATCTTGCAGTAGCTTATGGAGCTCACTTCTGTTAAGCTTTGTCGTATCACCTTCCATCTTGGCATATCTCCAGAAGAGAGAAATAAACTCTTTGAGCACAGTCTCCAGTTGAGTCATGATAAATGGTCTAATTCTGCAGGAAAATATATTGAAAAAAGGCATTAAAGAGAAAAGCACAAAAATAAACATGTTTCTGCTTACTGGACAATCAGGAGAAGCAACATCCTGTTATGTGTGTTGCCCATTAAATCACTCTTCTGACAGAGACAGTGTTTTAGTTTTACTCCAGTGATGAAAGTTTGAGGAGCAGTGTGAATATTCACATGGATGGGTCCATGGTTTGACCATTTGGTGGGGTATCAATACTGCTTTTCACTTTGCATTTATAATCAGTCCCACAATTCCAGGTCCCTACACTTTTCAAGCCCTCCTTTTTTTTTTTTACTAAATTCCTGTAATAAAATAAGGAAAATACAACTGCAAATCAGGAAAATCTGGGACAGTATGGAAAATACAAATAAAAAAACAGTGATTCTCAATTTTACTTTGACTTTTATTTCATTGCAGAGAGTATGACCCCCAAGATATTTCATGTTTTGTTTGGTCAACTTCATTT
This sequence comes from Erpetoichthys calabaricus, assembly GCF_900747795.2. Taxonomy (NCBI): domain Eukaryota; kingdom Metazoa; phylum Chordata; class Cladistia; order Polypteriformes; family Polypteridae; genus Erpetoichthys; species Erpetoichthys calabaricus. The sequence continues at coordinate 88,563,288 of NC_041395.2, forward strand.
CATTTGTTAATATACATTCATCCCCGCATTTCAGGCCTGCCCAAAAAAGTTGGGATGGGGGCAAATTAGGGCCAGTAATGAGGTAAAATAATTAAATAATGTTGTGATTTCAAACAGGTGATGTCAACAGGTGACTGAAATCATGATTTGGTACAAAAGCAGCACCCACGAAAGGCAAAGTCTTTGAGGAGCAAAGATGGGCAGAGGATCTCCAGTGTAATAATAATAATAATTCTTTGCATTTATATAGCGCTTTTCTCACTACTCAAAGCGCTCAGCAATTGCAGGTTAAGGACCTTGCTCAAGGGCCCAGCACAGCAGAGTCCCTATTGGCATTTTACGGGATTCGAACCGGCAACCTTCCGATTGCCAGTACAGATCCCTAGCCTCAGAGCCACCACTCCACCAATGTGTGAGAAAATTATTGAGCTGTTTAAAAACAATGATCCTCAAAGAAAGATTGAAAGGGATTTGCATATTTCCCCCTCTTCAGTGCACAATATTGTTAAACAATTCAAGGAATCTGGATGAATTTCAGTGTGTAAAGGGCAAGGGCGCAAGTCTAAGCTGAACACACATGATCTCCAATCCCTCAGACGGCACTGAATCAAGAACCGTCACCCATCAATAGCTGAAATAACCACATGGGCAAGGGATTACTTTGGAAAACCTTTGTCAAGCACTACAATATGCAGTTGTATTCACAAATGCCACTTAAAACTTTATTGTGCAAAAAAGAAGCCTTATGTCCAGAAGTGGTGTTGATTTCTCTGGGCTCCAAGGCAACTGGAATGGACCATCACACAGTTGAAATGTGTATTGTGGTCAGACAAATCACTATTCCAGATCTTCTTTTGGAAGAAATGGACCAAAGATGAAAAGGACCATCCAGAACATTACAAGCAACAAGTCCAAAAGCCAGGGCCTACATTGATATGTAGTTGTGTCAGTGTCCTCGGCAAAAGTAACGTACACTTCTGTGATGGCAACATTAACACAGAAAAGTACATTGAGATTTTAGAGCAACACATGCTGCCTTCAAGACGACATCTTTTTCAATGATGTCCATGCATTTTTCTACAAGATAATGCAAAACCACATTCTGCACACATTACAAAGGCATGGCTGAGGAAGAAGGGGACACAGGTACTGGAATAGCCTGCCTGCAGTCCTGGACTT